>NC_090446.1:662519598-662825510 GCF_031143425.1 Pleurodeles waltl
AGGTGGTCCGACAGTTGGACTGCCAGAGGACTGCTGCCCCCGCCAGGGACATGGATCCTGAAGAGAAGAAAGTGGTCAGAGTCGTGGTCAGTCACGGCGCCTCACTGACCACGAGTCCACTTTCTGCCAGGCTTTCCACCGCCGGGACCCTCATATGAAAAGGTTGCTGGAAACACAGTTCAGGGAGCCACAGGTGGGCCCCTGCACTCCCCAAAACCATGTCCTAAGGACTGATGGAGAATCTTTCTGCTGAACTGACTTGGAGTTGGCACGGCCAGGGATGCGGCTGAGTGCGAATTGTATTGAGGCAACTGGTTTCCTTGCTTTTCACTTCTCTGTGAGAAGCCTGGGGGGACTTTGAGGTTCGGGCTTCCTCACCTTTCCACCACAGAGTTCTAGATCTCTCAGGGGAAGGAAGTGATGACCATCAGAGTGGTGCAGGAAGACCACATACCAACCACATACAGCCAGTGGCAGATCACCAGTGAGAAGCGGGGCAAAGGAGCGTGAGAAGGACCTTAACAACAAGTGGATGTGAGGGTGTGGGGGCAAGTGAAGGTGAGGCATGTAGGACCATGGTGAACAACCGGTATGTGCAGAGTTGGCCAGCTTTATGGTTGTGTGGATTGTGCCATCCAGTTTAGAGCCACACACCATCTCTGTCACCCCACACAATAATTGGGGAGGGTCAGAGCAGCCTTCTTTAATCCTGGTCTCTGCGAGAATCATATTTGCAATTAAAATCATAGCTACTGCATACAACCTTCATCTGCCAATTTGCTGTACAGAGCCAGCTGTCCTTTCTAAACCTGCCATTTAATTTATGACTAGCTAGATTGTTGGACCAAAGGACTTTTGTTAGGGCTTGCCTTCGGAAGCGACATTGGCATTTGAGGCCTTACTGGAGGCAGTGCCACTAGTGTGAGCGAGGCAGTGCCCTATGATGGGGCTCCTACTGAAGGAGGGGGGTGACGGAAGACCTCATGCAGACCTGCAGACTAACAAGTGCCACTCCACTGATGCTGGCTGCTTCACCTGAGGAGCTGCTCCGACCCCACAGGAGCAGGGTCAGGAGCTGGAACAAACGCCATGGCGGTAAAGACGATGAGGTGGTGAGGTGCCTGGAACCCCAGGGGAAGTGTGAAGAGTGTGAAGAAGTCGATTGCGCAGCACCTGATGAATTTAGACATTACGATTGACTCCATTGAAGAGAAAATAATTAGCAAACTGGCTACTATTTTGTGCTTCTCTTCCTGTGCTGCTATAACAGATAAATTGGCAGCGTTTCCTCAGATGCTTGGCTCGCTTGTTGCCACAGTTAGAGGCAAAGACTGCCCTTTGACAGCTATCAGCCTGTCTTCCCATTGCGACCATACTTCTGGATCTGGAAGTGGAAAGGGGAAATTCTCTAGCTTAAGCTCAAACAAGCCAGATAGTCCTCTGCCCCACCAGGTCTTACCAGACTTACTTAGCGTCTGTAGTATGGATTGATGCAGCAGACTGTCTATCTCGTACTGGCCCCAACTTTGAGGCTGAGCACAAGGGGAACAATAAAGTCAACATACCATCCAAACCTGTAGCTCAAGAGGCTTTGATGTCAAGGCAGGCAGGAAAAAGATGAGAAAACAGCAGAAAAAGGTGAAATTAAGAAGTATGGGGCAACAGCAATCTCTCATACCCCATGCTACACATGGGTATTCCCAATTTTTACTTCCAAACTGGGTGGCAACAAACACCCATCCAGTGAGGGTGTATACCAACACCCCAAACCTCCTCTTCCTAGTAGGAACACTCAGGAATTCCATGCCTTAGGCACTCTTAGCCTCTCCTCAGAGTTAAAAAATGAACAAGTGTCTAATAAAATGCAAATGAAGACAGCCACCTGTGCAGTCAACCAGCAACCGAAATAAGTTCGGCCCCCCCAAGAAGCAAGTCCTCCTTTACAGTCCCATTGTGTACAAGCATCAACTAATTCGAACACAGCGCCAAGCAATCTGGTATTACAGGTATACGAATCAAACCCTGCATCTTCTGAGCCTCCAACAGAGGCCCTTCCACAACAGCCATTTTTGTCTTCTTTGCCAGACAACTCTTTAACTCAGTGGTGCTGGCAGCTAGTCATAACAAAAGTCTGATATCCACTCCACAGGGCCTGGGCTCCTTTATTCCAACTCAAAATGTTCGATTAAATCCAGGACAGTTTCCTGCAACAAACAAGGTTTATTGTGTTTACAAGGTAGTCCTTACTCCTAGATGCCTTGTTCAAGGCTTATATGACATCTTAAAACAGGTGCAACATTTTACGAATATTTAAACATATAACATCTTTAGCTCACATTCAATCAGAGAATTTGCAGTGGGTTGGGATTTCACAATTTGCCCAGAGACACCCAGGGTGAATCAACTCTGGTGGGCTTTCACCACCTCCACCACCAACTTGCTGAGCTTAAGGAATCGCCTCAACTGGCAGATGGGGGATAGAAATCAAGCCCTCCTGCACAGAGGAATACCTGCATGTCCTTGCCCTCCCCTTCATGAAGGAAGTGGGCAGTGTCAGTCCTGCGCGGCTCAGACAGGAGTAACAACAGTGTCAGATTTCTCCACGCATGCCACACAGCCCCCCTGGCCCTTAGGAAAACATGCGCTGACAACCCGTGGTCTGCGTCTATTTGGACACCACTGGTACCTTCTGATGCGCGTCACAGCCCCTATAGGCATTACTACTAATATCGACCATAGTCAACTGGTGAGGTGCACAAGGAGAGAAAAAGACAGCAGTCAACAGCTGACAATTGTTTCTTGGAATGTGGCAGGCCTCAGGAAACGTTTGGAGGACAAGTCAGCCTTTTCCTATCTACTCAGCTGTGAGATATCATGCCTCCAAGAGTCATGGGCTACGGATTCTATAGAGCTAGTTTGCTACTACGACATTCACCTCATTGCCACTAATGCAGCATTTTTGGATGTCTGTCCAACTAGTTTGCTACTAGGACATTCACCTCATTGTCACTAACGCAACATTTTTGGATGTCTGTGGGGTGGCCTTTCAATTTATTTTAAACATGACCTAAAGATAGCTGCTTATGAACTTTCCAGTCACTTGGACTCCATTTAAGACCTACTTATCAGCAGCCTAAAGATCAACATTCAAGCTCTATGACTCCTGCTAATTACCTTCTGTCTTAATCCTGCCCAGCTTCCAAAGTAAGAAGCCTTATTTAGGCTAGTAAGCATGACTGAGGAGCTGCAGCTCACATATGACTCATGTCAAGCCATAATAGTAGAGGATTTCAACTCCAGGGTCCTGAACAAGCCATTCAATCCCCCCGGGCTGACTAGGAAGGTCCACATTTCTTCATGCTCTTCTTCACAATCACAGCCTGAGATCATTTCAATCTTTAAAAGAAGTTTGCACACCCAATGGTGAGCAAATCCACTTTGAAGAACACATCCACAATCGACTACATCTTTGTTATCGCAGGGATGGTTCCCAGGCTCCAAGATTTTGAAGTTGATAACAGGGACAAAACTGACCACAGACTCCTGCGGGCAACCCTGCAACTGGTTTCATCAGATTCCTATTCTCTTCTTTGGGGAACCAACCGGGGAAGAGCGCCACAAGCTTCCCTGAAGAATCAAATGGTCCTGTAGGCTTCGTTCCAAACTACTACTCTGGGTAGAGAGCAGAAAGGCTGCTAAGTGCAAACAACAGTTTTTGGGCATTGGGAGGAACTCATGGTGGACTTGCATCACGGGTTAAGGAACAGGCAAGGGCCTTCTCTGTATAAACTCCCCTTGATTTCATCACATGTTCTTAGATGCTCCAAGGATCCAGCATCCAGCAAACGTGTTCTTCGCAGAACACTGGCCGCCAGAAGAAGACTTAGCATAGTAGCAGATGGATTAGTCATTACCATAATTAGGGTGGTTCACAAGTTGAAAGTCTGGCAGCACAAAAAAGCATACTGAAGCAGACTGGCATAGAATCTTTACTTTAATAAAGGACAAAATTCACTCTTGTTGTGGTGGCACCTCAACCATTTAGGCAACCCTGGGCAGCTTAAGGAGAATGGTGTAGTGGAAAACATCTGGACTAGTCACGTTGAAAAGATATATACAATTGATCAGGAGATGGAAGCAGCCCCTTTTCCTGCTCCAGAGGTTTGGGACCTTTGGGCTCAACAAAGGGCATTCATCTCTGAAGGAACTGTAAGAGAAGCACTTAAGAAAATGAGGTCTAGTGGCGCTCCCTTTCTCAATGGGATTCCAGCAGCAGTGTACAAAATGGCTGAAGGCTTCTGGGTGGCTACCCTCACACCACTTTTTAACTGCACATATGCTTCAGCTACAATTCCATTTTCCTGGAGGCACTCCATCCTTTCCCCCATTTATAAAAAGGGGTATTGCTTGAATCTAGCTAACTATTGACTGAGCACTTCTGGATGTCGAAGCCAAGATCTATGCATGCATTCTTTTGAATGACCTAGAAACATGAGTGAATGAAAATTAATCTGTTATTTCAATCAAGCTTTAGGCCAGAATGTTTTACAATGGACAACATTATGGCATGGCATACTTAGCCTTCCAGGTGGTTAGGAAGAAGCACCCCACCCCCCTTTGTTTTGCTGCTTCATCGACTACAGCACAGCTTTCGATAAGATGGATTTTGGCAGGCTTTGATGGAAATTCACAAAAGAGAGTACGTGGTTTTTTGAAAATATAAATGGATTGGAAGTCACTTTACCCAAGCGGTCCTGACAGAGAGGTCGGTATAGGCGCACAGCGAGCGCCCACCTTTGATGCAGTGAGTCTACCATCGATGGATACACAGATAAGAATTCCTTCTCTTCTCTTCTTTTCTGTTCTTCTGTCTCTTTGCCCTCCTTTCTTTGTCCAAACTGTCTCCCCTTGTCTTCTTTCTTTCCTTTTCTTTTTTCTTCCTTTCTTCTTCCTTTTTCTTTTTCTTTTTCTTTTTCTCTTTCTTTCTCTTTAATTTCCTTTCCATGTTTGCTTTACAGCCCTCTTATTCTTTTGCCCCCCACCCCTTTTTGCTCCCTCCCTCTCTTTTCCTTCCCCGTTTTTCCCTTTTGTTCCCCCTTCTCTTTCTTTCCCTTTTCCTTTCTTCTTCTTCATCTTCTTCTTCCTCTTCTCTTCTCTTCTCTTCTCTTCTTTCCTCTTCTCTTCTCTTTTCATTTCCTTTTTTCTTTTTCACTGTCCTACCCCTATTCTCTCATATATAATTTCTCTTCTTTACTCCCCTTCTGCTCTCTCCCTTTCTAACCCTAGAGTCTGACTATAAGGGGACGCTCCCTCTCCAGGATACCAGTGGCTAGTAGCCTTTATTGTTAGGGTAAGGAATTGTCTTCCCTGACCTACCAATCGCCACGCATAACCTGCATTGCTGCGACCGTTCTATCTGCAACCATTACTATTGTGTTATGCATGATATTTTGTCACGTGTGCCGTGGTTTGCCGTGAATTTTCTTTCTCACTGCCAATTTTAGTCTGTTATTGTATTTACCATAGGTTCTCCCCAGGTATTCCCTTGGCTAAGGTAGGCCCTTCCTTCCCTTCCCACGTTTTTTCCTATTGCGAATTAAACTGCAGCGCGCTATTAGCATCCGCAACAGGGATCCAACGCCCTGATGAATGCCCAGAGACCCTCCATAGCTCAATCACAAGGGCAGAAACATGTCGGCTAGATAGGTGACCTTGTGAGTCATCGTTCTCACACTGGTCTCCCATTTCTTTTAATCACACCACACAAAACCTTCTATTAAAACTCACCTTGGTATCTGAGTAGGTGTTTTTATTCCCATAGCATAGCTGGATCCCTATTTTTCCAGAAATCTAACTAAATTTACGCACTCCCTCCTGTTCCTTTAACAGCGAGGTTGAGTCTGCCCAGGTGGTATTGCCCTACCTGGGTGGGGCTAGGTGGTCATATGATGAAGCATGACACTATATAGTGTGTGAGACCACCTAGTCCATAAAGGAAATCCCCCTCCACAGACCGTGAACCACCCCGCGTTGTATCTCTAGTTGAGATTTAGGACTGGCATGGTGACGCAATTAGCACACTTCCAATCCATTTATATTTTCAAAAAACCCTGTACTCTCTTTTGTGACTTAGTATTGTGTTTGGGGAGTCGAGTACGATGGGTGCCTTTTCTTACTCCCTTATACTCTCCCTTTGTGTACTATCAGGCTTTGATGGAAGCCAATTGTGTGGGAAATTCCACCCCAGATCCTCAAGGCGATTATGTCCTTACTTCAGGGGACATGGGTTTGGGTAAGAAAAAGCCCTAACACAGTCATCTCCAGAATAGCAACCTGCAGTAGGCTCAAATAGGGCTGTGTACCGGCTTTCCTTCGTTTCAATCTTTATAAGGCCACCTTGGGAGGGTGCCCTCGAAGGAGCCAGATTATTTACCACAAAGCTGGGATGGGTGAGCTTGCCCATCCTGCAGTCCCCGGATGACAACGTAAGTATGGACGACACCAAAGCCTGCTTGCAGGAGGGCTCTGTATGCACTACAGAGTTACAACCAAGTGTACAATATGCAGGTGAAAGCACAGCCTTATCTTTGCCAAACCATCTAAGTCCAACCTATGGTCAAATCCTTTACATGAGGTTAACCTCTTATCAATTGTGGATTCTAACCTGAGCTGGGCTTGTGGAGTAGAGACAGTCACGTGCAGCTTCTGTAATAATTGTAACAAATCATTGTATCACCTGTTATGCTGCTGTCCCAATTTTGCCGATGTGAGAGGTCACTTGCTTATTTCTTTGTTTCATTCCAAGGGTATAAGGCATTGTAGGGAGGTTTCGGACCTGTGCTTTGTGAAAATATCCCCCAGTTACCTAGTCAGACTAGGGAAATTTATGCACATTATCCATCAAGCACTCCCCATAACTGCTAATGTTAGTCCTTAATCTGACTAGCTCATGTTACATGTGCTGCTAACCAGTCCTACTAACTTTAAGGGTCGCACACCATGTATAGTTTGTTCAGGTGCGTGTGTCCAGTGGGCTGACACTCTATTATTAGCTATTTTTAATGACTGTTATGTCAACTTCTTCCTTTTTTTAGTCTCAAGAACCACTAGCCCCTTGAAGCTGCTAGGCTGTTGTTCTTAACTTTACTGTTCTTATTAATATGCTCCGGCTGAACTAACTATTTTATGTTTAGATGCTCTGCACTATATTTACATGTAATGATTTTAATGACTCAAACACAAATAAAATAAAATAAAAGAAACAGAGTCTAAAGACTTCCTTTACAAAAGTAAAAGGCAGCTATTTTGTTTTGGATACAGAGGCCCCTATTTATACTTTTTTTGCGCCGCATTTGCGTCGTTTTTTGACGGAAAAACGGCGCAAACTTGCAAAATACCATTGTATTTTGTATGTTTGCGCCGTTTTGCGTATAAAGGCGGCGCAAATGCGGCGCTAAAAAAAGTATAAATACGGGCCAGATTGTCTCTGTTCTCAGTTATGCCTTCAAATCTAGTTAAATATTATTTTTAAAAAATGCTCCCTATCTATTATTACCATTTAAGTAAAGTTGTAATAGGTAGGGAATATATTTATAATTTTCTGTATATTTTTTTTTTTTTAAAAGGTGTACTGAGCACTGTGTAACCAAACAAAAAAGTAACAAAATAATAAAAATACACTATATTTTACAAATATGGTGTACTAAAGTGTCTTGACTAATTTTTAACATGTTTACATTTAAAAAAGCCTACTGAGTAGTACAGAAATTCCTACGAGTTACCTTGCTACTTAAAAATTATCTGATGTTCTCCCTACACTGCTATAAAAATATATAGAACATTATGAATCCATACCTTTAACTATGACCATTTTAATAAGTGCTAATAGTTAATGAACAACAATAACACCTAACACAGAATTCAGCGAAACACAGACTGCAGAATGCAGCAAAACTGTAATAAATGACCAACAATAAAACCTACTGCTTACATATATCTAAGACCCTAACACAGAATTCAGCTAAACACAGATCGCAGGATGTGGCAAAACCGTGATAACACCTACATTTATCTTTGGTAAATACAGCCATTAGCCATTCACATACTGACTACTACCATCTCATCCACATGTACTGTGGTATACTGCAAACTTGCCTCAGTATACCAAGTCACAATATAGATCTATGGGCCACATGTACATATATTTGAAATTGCAATTCCTTAATTGCAATTCCATGCAAATCGCAATTAGGGAATCACAATTCCATATGTATGAAATTGCATTGAGTTTTTTTTGCGATTCCCGGTGGGTCACAAATAGACCTGCCTCATTATTATTAATGAGGTAGGTTGCAATAAGCGACCCACCGGGAATCGCAAAAATCACAGGGATGGTGGCCTGGTGTCAATAGACCCCCATGTCTGTGATTGCTTTTAAAGAAAGCATTCTTTTTCTTTAAATGCAGCCCGTTTCTTTAAAGAAAAACTGGAATACCAGGAGGACTGGACTCTGTTAAGTCAACAACACTCCCTGGGCACCAAGCACACCTTCACATCATGTACCCCCACAACCCTTACACCCCCTCACAGTACCCTTACGTGCACCAATCCACCCTGAACCCAAAACCCTGCCTTGCATGCCACACCTCCCCACTACCACTAATCCCACACAGGCCCACCAAGTGCACGGATATCTCCCATTGTAGCAAGTGCTGCAACTACCACAAGGCAACAATCCCCACCCTTGTATGACTGCTAATTCCACTCCACATTAGGACACCTGCACGTATAACCATGTCACCCCCCTCACCTACAGGATACCTGGACTGCTCACCAGTACATGGTAATGACAGAATTGATTACCACAACCTTCTATACTACAAGCATACAACAGCACTATCCATCAGCCCTTAAACATTGCCAGTGGTCAAGCAGCTGTCATTGTCATCACTGGAAAGCATGTCAACAAGCTTGTGAACAACAAGTACATTTCAACAATGTAACACACTTCCTCTCCATCCACAGGTATACCTACTACTGCCACCCTGCAGAGCATGGCAGAGACAGGCAAACAGCCACTGGAAGTAGGACCAATTGAGGACTACAACTCTGGATGTCTGGAAAGGGATGCCTCACCTGGCCCATCCGGGATGACTGGTCAGTCCACCACCACCAGCCTCCCCCTGCCCACATCTGAGTCCCTCACCTCTGTGGCTACTACAGCACAGGAAGCCCCTCCTCCCCAAACCTGTGTCCAAAGGACAGATCAATCTACAATGTGCCCTACAGTGCAGGGACCTGAGTCAATCCCTAACATCCAAGACAATGAAGATCCTGGTGTCAGTGGGAGTGGGCACACTTTGCCAGGGTCACAGCCACAGGGTGCAAGGGAAGTGGGAGGGCAACTGTGGGTCAAGGGACCAACCGGACACGACTGGCCAGGAGGCCATCTCCAGAGTCCTGGGAGCATAACAGCAATCTCTGGACAGGTTGGGTCAAATACTGACAGCCTTGCAGGAGAACCAGAGGCTGCAGAGGAAATATCACCAGGAGATCATGCAGCAGTGGCAGGCACACAATGCCACCATGGCCTCCATTTGTGGGGTGCTCACTGGACTTACCAGCATCCTGCATGCATTCTCCATCCACCAGCAGGCCCATACCAGTAGCCAATCAACACCTGTGCCATCTACCTCGCCTATTGCAATAGAGGCCCAGCCGGAGCACCCACAGGCTAGTAGCACCTCTGCAGCTGAAGATCCCCCACGCAAACAAGGTCATCCATCCAGGCATCTTGCAGGACCTGAGTCCAAGACCAAAATCACAGCCAGGAAGTGATCACTCTCCTGTACATTCTCCCTTGTGTGCCACTGAGACGCCCAGTTGACTGTCCACTGCAAACACTCAATTTCCCCTTAGCTGTTGGAGACTGGACCTGTGAAACCAAAAGCTGTGCCACCTATTCTGATGCTTTCAAAGCGCATGACCCCAATCCTCAGCAAATGCACTTTGATTCACAATAAACACATTTCAGTGCAGTAATGGCTTATGTGTCATGATTGTCACCAGCATCATTTAATGTGAAAGATATGAATTAAAATGCACATATAGGTGTCAATAAGTCTGACATATGGAATTATGTGACAGGAATGTCCAGCAGGTGTGTAATGACATCCTTCCTGTACTGTAATCCTATGCCAAGGGTGTCAACAATCATTGCAGAAAGCAGAGTGGAACCACAACCCTGACCTGAAGATAGATCAAGATAGGATAAGCCTTCAATGATGTCTCCCATGTTGCCGATCCAATACACAAACAGGACATAATGCAATCCACAGCAATCATTTTGCAGTGAGGAGGGGCCCACATATCTACAAGGTAGGTCTGTAGGGACAGACATGCAGAGTAAAATAACCATTCCTCATAGCTAAGATCACCAACAGAAAACCTATCTTGCAATGTTTAAAACAGGTAGGTACCAGACATCAGCTTTGGGAACAATGTGGGTAGCTGGGCTGTTATGTGATAGGATTTGGCCAGACCATTGACATCTAAACTGCAGTCTTGAAACCATGCAACATGGGGAACCCTATGCTGAAGTCATGCCATGCCAACAACAAGTACCAAATGGCTTTAGCAGTATAGCTGTTACACCTTCCCTGATGGTAAGTCAGCATCCCATCAAAATGCATAACACAGATGGATGGATGGAGTGCACTCATATCCCCTGATGCAAAACACAAGGAGGGACAATGTTACTAGGCAGACAGGGTTAGAGGTTCTATTAACTTTAGACCACACATACCTGACATTCATTGGAAGAACTGCTGAACGAACTCAGTCCTAGAGTGAGCTGCATCCTCCTCATCTGCCTCCTCGTCAGTTCCAAAGTCATCAGCCTAAGCCACTAGTCCAGCTGCCACCTCCTGCTCATCCAACATGGAATGTGTCTTCTTCGGGCAAGATTGTGTGTCATGCAACATGTTGCAATGATTTTCCAGACTTTCTGTGGTCTGTACTGTAGGGCACCACCGGACACATGTAGGCACCTGAATCTTGCTTTCAGTAGCCCAGATGTCCTCTCTATTACACACCTTGTTTTGCTGTGAGCCTCATTGTAACTGCCCTCCCCATATGTTGTAGGGTACCTCATTGGTGTCAGGTGCCAGGAGAGGGTGGGGTAGCTGAAGTCTCCTGTGTGCACAAAGGTACAAATCATTAGGGAACTATGAGAGGCATAGAGCTGACTGTGAAGTGTGGTAGCATAGACATTAGACATAGACAGTAGTACACTTACCAATAAGCCAGGCCCTCTCTCTCTGTAGTCGTGACATAATTAGTGGGACACTGCTGTTCCTCAAGATGTAAGAATCATGTACAGATCCCTGAAACCTTGCTGTCGCATGGGATATGTATTGGTTGGCAAGACACATCACCTGCACATTGATCGAATACTGATTCTTCCTGTTCCTGTAGACTTGCTCATTGGCCCTGGGAGGAACCAAAGCAATGTTGATGCCATCAATGGCCCCTTTTACATGTGGAACATGTGCAATGTCATAAAAGGCATAATTCACTGTGTACAAATCAGCACATTGTGGGAACCTGTTGTTGCAGTTCAAGAGCTTGAGTAAGGCATCCAATAAATTCTGTAACACTAAACTGAACCAGTCCCACTGTCATGTGAAAATATTCTGAGATGAGGAAATGCAGGACCCACAACACCTGTATTGTTTGTGTAATGGCATAAGGATTACGTATGGGTGGCAAGAGATCCAGCTCCAGCTGGGTAACCAGCTCCCTGAGGGTCTGATGGTTCAGACGGTAGGTCTGTATAATGCGTCTGTCTTTCATGGTAGCAAGATCGACTAGGGGCCAGTAGAACAGTGCATTTCTCAATCCCCCCATTGGATGTTATCCAGGCATAGGACAGAACAAATTTAAGGACATCTGTTACACTGTTGTTACTAAAGTACACTGTAGAAGTGGAAAAAAATCATGTAAGGTATTTGAAACTTAACAAAAGGAAACAGTTATTCACAAACAACACAACAGCGCCATCTTGGCTGTCAATTTCATTGCTATACTTGTCACAAGAGGTTTATACAGAGATGGAAGGCAGACATAGTAAACTCATCCCTAAGTCGGATACAGATAACAAATGTCCACACAATGAAAAGTTAATACATACAGACGTATTTGCAGGTGACACTCACTTCACTAGTGAGTTCACATGAGTTGACATCGTACATCAAGAAACTAGTGATTAACAACAAGCTATGATGCACT
Source organism: Pleurodeles waltl (assembly GCF_031143425.1). Classification (NCBI taxonomy): domain Eukaryota; kingdom Metazoa; phylum Chordata; class Amphibia; order Caudata; family Salamandridae; genus Pleurodeles; species Pleurodeles waltl. The sequence continues at coordinate 662,531,887 of NC_090446.1, forward strand.
AGAATGAAATATATATCTTAAAAAAATGTAAAATGGCAGCCTCCTGTCCTGCATGCAGAGGGAAGATCGAAGTGACCTCATTCCACCGGCGTTATTCGTCATGGTGGGAGGTGGTCGGAACCGCTGTGCAACTCCTCATTGGTTAACATTGATGTCTGTGGGAAACTGTGGCCAATGATGATCACCGCCGGCGGTGATGGTCACGACTGTAATGGCTGTGATTGTCATTTTCTATAGCCAAGCGTTTGGAAATGGGATCTTTGGATGGCAGTCAGGTTACCCCATGTCCAAGCAAGGACCCTCACTCTAGTCAGGGTAAGTCACACACAATCCAAGTTATCCTGTGCCCACCCTCTGGTAGCTTGGCACTGTTCAGTTAGGCTTAACTTAGAAGGCAATGTGTAAAGTATTTGTGCAATAAATCATGCAATAACATAGTAGACCACCACAAAAATACACCACACTGTGTTTAGAAAAATATATAATATTTATCTGGTGAGATGCAGGTCAAAACGATCAAGATTCAATAAGTATACATTGAAATATCACTGTACAAATGATATGAAGTGTCTTTAGTCTTTTAAAAAGTAACTGGTTTGCGTTCAAATTCTCCTCAAGGGACCGCAGAGGAGGAGATGCGTGGAAAACAGGGAGGTGTGAGTCAGTTTTTCTGGCACACACAGATGATGCGTTGTTGAGTTTTCAAGCAGGGCAGGCTTTGCATTGATTTCACACGCATAGACTGGGATCCTCTTTGGGTTGCGGGGTTTTCGGACGCCCTGGGGATGATGTGTCGAAATCCTGGGCGTGCAGGATGAAATCGTAGGGGCTGCATCTATCTGGTGGGCGATACGTGGAAATTTCAGCCGCACGGGAGGCGCTGCGTCGATTCCTCACAGGAAGTCGGGCTGCATTGTTCTGGCTCGGCTTTGCACTGATCCTGTGGGCTATGCATCGAATGTCTGGTCACACTGCTGTGCGGCGATCTTCTCCTTGCAATGTCGGGCTGCGTCGCTTCGGTTCGATGTGCAGTGATTTTCTCACCGCGGTGCAGGCTGTGAGTCATTTCTTGCAGTCCTTGTGTCGATTTGTGCTGCACAAGGAGTTCTTTTGCAGGAATGAAGTCTTTTTGGTCCTGAGATTTCAGGGAACAGGAGGCAAGCTCTATCCAAGCCCTTAGAGGGCACTTCTCAGCACAGCCAGAAAGCAGCAAGGCAGCAGAGCAACAGCAAGGCAGCAGTTCTTCTCATAAAAGCAGTCCAGGTGAATCCTTTGTGCAGCCAGGCAGTTCTTCTTTGCAGGTTGCAGATTCTGATTCAGGGTTTCTTCTCCAAGAAGTGTCTGATGAAGTAGAAGTGTCTACTTCAGGATTGTCTAAGTTGGTAGGCTCAGAGACCCCACTTAAATACCCAAATGTGCCTTTGAAGTGGGGGAGACTTCAAAGAGGGGCTTAGACGTGCACAAGGTCCCCTTTCAGTTCCATCCTGTCTGCTAGGTTCCCAGTAGGGAGTGATAAAGTCCTTTGAGTGAGGGCAGGCTACTGTCCTCTGATATGTAAGTGTCAGGCCCTCCACCCTCCCAGCCAAGCCCAGGAAGACCCATTCAATATGCAGATATATGCTAGTGTGACTGAGCATCCTGTGTTTGGGGTTGTCTGAGAGAATGCACAAGGGAGCTGTCAACTAACCTGTTGTAATCGATGCAGGGGACGCCCAAGTAAGTGTAACATATAGGGGGTCATTACAACATTGGCGGTAAAAGGCGCTTACCGTCGTTCAGAAGACCGCCAATACATCGGCGCGGCGGCGGTAGTCTGCCACAGCTATTATGACACACATCTCCGAATCCGCCGAAATTCAGACACCCACACAACTCCACCACACCAAAGGTCAGTGTTAAACTGGCGATAACAAAACCTCCACGCCAACAGAAACACGCCCATGCTATTACGACCCACGAATCCACGCGGCGGTCTTTCAACCGCGGTATTCCATTGGCGGTACACACCGCCGCGCTCAAAATACACACACATCTCCAAAACACCGCCACATTGGACAATTCAAAATACACACACCTGATACACATACACACACCACTCCCACACACCCAACACAATATAAAACACACACCCACATCACCCACAAACCCCTACGACCACAATTTCGAGACGATGGCCAGAGAGACAGCACAGATTAGACAACACCACCATACAGAGGCACACAACATCATCACCCACACCACATCCACGCACAAAACACCACACATCACTACACATCACTACACACATCAACACTCACACCGCCCCACACATCACACACACCACCCCATGTCACGCCAAAGACACCCCCGCTTCTCCGAGGAGGAGCTCAGGGTCATGGTGGAGGAAATCATCCGGGTAGAGCCACAGCTATTTGGCTCACAGGTACAGCACACCTCAATTGCAAGGAAGATGGAGCTATGGCGAAGAATAGTTGACAGGATCAACGCTTTGGGACAGCACCCAAGAAATAGGGAGGACATCAGGAAGAGGTGGAACGACCTATGGGGGAAGGTGCGTTCAACGGTCTCCAGGCACAACATCGTGGTTCAGCGGACTGGCGGCGGACCCCCACCTCCTGCCCCACAACTAACAACATGGGAGGAGCAAGTCTTGACCATCATGCATCCAGAGGGCCTCGGAGGAGTCGGTGGAGGATGGGACACTGGTGAGTCAGATCTTAACTATCATATCCCCACCCTACCTGCATGCTATCACACACCCCCTCCCTCAACCCCTCCCCTATCACTACAACTCATCACTAATGTACTCATAAAACAAACCACCCATCCCAACACCAAGCCCTGCATGACACAACTAAGCATGGTCACCCCTCACCAAAGCATGCTCACTGCACATACCCATAAAACCACCCTCAACCATCATCACACAAGCCCCCACACAGGAATGCTTGCACTGGGGTACACGCTCACCCAACCATTGCACACCATTACACACACACATGCAATAATCATGCTCTTATGCCCCTGCAGGAACCCGAAGGACCGTCACCACACCAGAGGGTCCAGACAACACCACTCCATCCCCAGAAGAGGCCTACAGTGACGAGAGCAGCTCTGCCCTACTGGATCCTGATGACCAGCCCGGACCATCGTGGGCCTCGGGACAGTCGGTTCCCCTTGCACAGGCACAGACCAACACCGACCTTCCACCCTCTGGTAACACCAGCACAGCACCCACCCAGAGGCCCAAACCTCCCTACCCAGGACAGGTCGATCAGCGGTGTGTCCACCACTACAGGGAACCCAGGAGAACCCACCACCCCAACAACAACAGGGACCTGGGGGCAGTGGTAGTGGGCACATAGTCCAGGGGACAGAGCCACAGGAACACAGGGGAACTGGGAGGGCTGCTGTGCGACAGGGGGCGGACAGGCCAAGGGAACTCACTCTCCACGAGGCCCTATTCTCCATCATGGGAGCATACCACCACTCCCAGGAGACGATGGCGACGGTCCTGGACAAGTTGCAGGAGACCCTGCGCCTGCAGGAGGAACAGTATTTGGGGTTCAGGGAGGAGCTCAGGACCATCAGCTACACCCTGGGCACCATTGTAGGGGTGCTGAAGGACATACAGCAGACCTTGAGGGACACCGTGGCACTCCAAGGGGCCCCTGACACTAGCCAGGATGATGAAATGCCCACACCTCTGCCGGCGCTAGTGGACATGACGCCCCGCCACAGGACCACCACACCAGCACCCCACCCCCTGCAGACGGACAACCACCACGCAAGAGGTCCCTGAGATCCAGGAACAGGACAGAGCAAGATGGCAAGACCCCCACCAGGAAATGAGACCACCCTCTTTGTCCTCCCACTGTCCCACTTTGTTACCCTGTCCATACTTAAACTGCCCCAGCTCCACTTCCTATGCCCATATGGGCAGTGCACCTGTGAGACTAATAGACTGGACTCTGCCATGGACATTCCTCCGCCATCACCCATCCTCATTTTACAACCCCCTCCCATTTCTGAGCACTTCAATAAACACCCTTGAAACACAAAACAATCTGGAGTCAGTCTGTGATTTAGTAAATATGTATTATCAATGACAGTGTCTCAATGCATTTCCTATTGTAAGGCTAACATACCTATGTCACACATCACAAGTCCTTGAAGGATGCAAGCAGATGACACGTTGGTAACCACACCTGTGAAACCGTAATGGAAAGGTACAACTCAGTTACCAAATACTGGTTGAAATCGACAGACAGGATAGAGGTAGACGTGTGAAAGTTAATGTAATGTAACAAATGAAAATGTTCTCACCTGTGTGTCACTGGAAATATTGCTGTATGACTGACTCCCTGTTGTCTTTGTCTTCTTCCTCAGCTTCCTCCTCATCACTGTCCACAGGCTCCACAGGCTCCACAGCTGCTACAACACCGTCATCTGGATCATCCTCCTGCAGAAAAGGCACCTGACGTCGCAAAGCCAAATTATGAAGCATCGAGCAGGCGATGATGATCTGGCACACCTTCTTCGGTGAGTAGAATAGGGAACCACCTGTCATATGGAGGCACCTGAACCTGGCCTTCAGGAGGCCGAAGGTGCGTTCGATCACCTTCCTAGTCCGCCCATGGGCCTCATTGTAGCGTTCCTCTGCCCTGGTCCTGGGATTCCTCACTGGGGTCCAGAGTCCCCCAATAGCCAAACGCCGTGCCTCTGGAGTTGAGCCATCATATCAGGGATGCTGCTATTCCGCAGGATGTAGGCGTCATGCACTGAGCCAGGGAACATAGCATTTACCTGCGAGATGTACTGGTCTGCCAAACAGACCATCTGAACATTCATAGAATGATAACTCTTCCTGTTCCTGTACACCTGTTCACTCCTGTGGGGGGGGGGGACCAGAGCTACATGGGTCCCATCAATGGCACCTATGACGTTGGGGATATGTCCAAGGGCATAGAAGTCGCCTTTAACTATAGGCAAATCTGCCACCTCAGGGAAAATTATGTATCTCCTTACATGTTTCAGCAGGGCAGCCAACACTCTGGACAACACGTTGGAAAACATAGGCTGGGACATTCCTGATGCCATGGCCACTGTTGTCTGAAAAGACCCACTAGCAAGGAAATGGAGCACTGACAGCACCTGCACGTCAGGGGGGATTCCAGTCGGATGGCGGATTGGTGACATCAGGTCTGGCTCCAACTGGGTACATAGTTCCTAGATTGTGGCACGGTCAAACCGGTAGGTGACGATGACATGTCGCTCTTCCATTGTCAACAGGTCCACCAGCGGTCGGTACACCGGAGGATTCTGCCATCTTCTCACATGTCCCAGCTGACGGTGCCTACGAAGGACAACAGCGACAAATCAGTCATTATTCCTCCAGGTATGTACCCACAGTTACACACAAGACTATACCACTCACAAAACCCTTCCTGTATGTGTGTTGAGTGTAGGCCTAGCTATGTGTGACGCAGAGGTAAATTAAGCCATGTGGGCCCCTGAAATGGCGGCTGCCTGACCTCTAAACTGGGACAATTGGATTGTGGGGTAACTGTGCTGGCGTTGCACAACGTCGTGGTAGGCGGTCGTAGACCTCAGCGCAATGCTGCATTGGTTGACATAGGACCCTATGGGTCCCAGGAGCCAATGAACAGGTGCACCGGCGGTGATGATGCGCACCTCCGCGGACGTCACCGCCATTTTCTATCTGTTCAATCACTAGATACCTGACCTTCGACAGGAGAGGACCTACACTGCAAGTGCTGCTGTGACCTCGGTCTGGAAGCGACGATGGCTGCTGCGTCTGGGGAAAGGGCCCCTGCCTTCACTGCACAGGAGTTGGAGAAACTAGTAGACGGGGTCCTCCCCCAGTACACGCTACTATACAGTCCTCCAGACCAACAGGTTAGTACACAGGGAGCACGTTGTATGGGCTAGGCCTGGGTGAAGGGGGCTGGTTGGAAGAGGGAAGTGGGCCGAGTTCATAGAACATTAATGCATGGGAATGAATGGGCCACATGGCCAGGGAAGGGAGAGGGCCACTCACATCGATGGTGCAGTTGGTAATGACTGTTCCTCTTCCCTTGTGCATGTCATGTAGGTCAGCGCCCACCAGAAGAGGGACATCTGGCGTGCCATCGCCAAGGAGGTCGGGACCCTGGGGGCCCACCAGAGACGGGGCACCCACTGCCGGAAAAGATGGGAGGACATTCGCCGCTGCAGCAAGAAGACGGCGGAGGCTCAGCTGGGGATGGCCTCCCAACGTGGGAGGGGTGCCCGTCACACCATGACCCCCCTGATGTTCCGGATCCTGGCGGTGGCCTACCTGGAGTTGGATGGGCGCTTGAGCGCATCACAGCAGCCACAAGGGGGTGAGTACACTCTCATTCTGCTGACTTTGCGTGCAGTGGAGGTGCCTGGGTGGGGGAGGTGGGCTGTGGGTTTCCCTAGGCCAGGGCGAGTTCGGTAGGCAAGGCCCCTCCGTAATGCAGGCCATGTGGCATTCTACCCCACCTCAGCAGAGTGCCAAGAACAGGTATAGTTGCCCCTGGGGCATCCATGTGTGCAGATGTCCACCATTGCCACGTAGGCCATATCCCAGAAATAGCATATGCAGAGGGCAGGAGCACGGCGTAATGCAGGGGGCTGCTGTGTCTGTCTAGTCCGCCAACGGTATCTGTATGCCATGCACTCAAACTCTATTTCTTCTGTCCCCACCCCTTTTTCTGCTCTCCCTGTCCTTTTGTACATCAGCATCATCAGGCGGAGGTACAGTGGCACCGGATCACGAGGGAGCTGCATCCAACATGGCCATGGAGGGCCACACCACAGACTCTGAATGCACCAGTGGGACGGAGGGTGAGGGGAGCTTCACGTCGGCCACCGGATCACCAAGCAGCGACTCGGACTCGTTCGCCAATGGGGGCTCCACTGTAGTGGCGGCACCATCTGTGCGCCCCACTTCTACAGGTACAGCCGCCACCTCCCCTACCAGCACCGCCCTCCCAGCAGCCCCTCAGCGTTCGCCCCATACCCTCTCACCCAGGAGGATGGGCATCACCTTCGCCCCAGGCACCTCAGGCCCTGCCCCAGTCACCCCTGCTGCCCTCTGTGAGGAGGCCATTGACCTCCTCAGGTCACTCACTGTTGGGCAGTCCACCATTGTGAATTCCATCCAGGGTGTAGAACGAGAGTTGCAACAAGGTAATGCATTCCTGGAGGGCATTCATTCTGGTCAGGCTGTCCTTCAGCGAACCCTGCAATCTCTGGCCTCAGCACTGATGGCAGCCATTGTCCCTGTGTCCAGCCTCCCCCCCTCCAACCTCCTCCACCCAGACCCAATCTCCTGTACCCCAGCCCATCCCAAGCACACCTACAGACCAGCATGCACACAAGTCAGCACACACAAGTAGCTCAAGCAAACATAGGCACCACACAACCCACAGGCACTCACACAAGCCTCATCCACATACAGACACATCAACATCCACTGCCTCCACTGTGTCCCCCTCCTCCTCTTCTCCCTCCTCCCTCCCAGTCTCGTCTACACACACACCTGCATGCACCACATCTACAGGCACCATGAATCGCACAAGGAGACCCAGCACCCCAAGCCGCTCACCTTCACTCACCACCTCCACTGCCATTTACACGTACCCTGTGTCCTCTTCCAGTGTGTCTGTGACGCCCCCTCCCAAAGTACACAAACGCCGGCAAACCACACACCCAACATCCATCCACCTCACGACAGCCTCCAGTACCTGCACCTGCACCCAAAACACCTAAAGTGACACCTCCGACAACCACCTCCTCTTCCTCCACTCCCAGACCCCCTCCAACTACCCATCCCAGTGTACGTCAGAAACTGTCCCTCTGTAAAGTTGACCTTTTTGCCCCCACCCCCCCCTCCAATTCATCAGTCCCGTCGTAGCGCCTCAGCCAAAAAGCCTCCAATACCAGTGGTGCCTGTTCAGGGTTTGTGGAGTGCACCGGCCACCAGGGCAGGCAGTATGACCTGGAGCCACGGCACTGGCAACCCACCCTCTGTAAAGGCTCTAAAATTGGAGAGTGGACGACGGGACCGTGTGAAGACTCCTGGTGGGAAAACAACTGACAAGGGTTCCAAGGTGATTGGAAAGTCAGCTGTGACTCCACCAAAGGTGGGGAAGGGCCAGAGGAAGTCTGCCCAGCCTGTTGTGAGTGTCACGGCGGAGAAGGGCGGCATCATTCCCGACGGTCGAGACACAACCACCAGCACCGTCGTCACTGGTCAGGAGACCACCGCCACCGCCGGAGTCATAGCCCAGGAGGGCCCAAGTATCGTCACTGGTCCGGAGACTACCACCAGAGTCACAGCCCAGGAGGGCCCAAGTATCGTCACTGGTCAGGAGACCACCGCCACCACCGGAGTCATAGCCCAGGAGGGCCCAAGTATTGTCACTGGTCAGGAGACCACCGCCGGAGTCATAGCCCAGGAGGGCCCAAGTATTGTCACTGGTCAGGAGACCACCGCCGGAGTCATAGCCCAGGAGGGCCCAAGTATCGTCACTGGTCCGGAGACCACCGCCAGAGTCACAGCCCAGGAGGGCCCAAGTATTGTCACTGGTCAGGAGACCACCGCCAGAGTCACAGCCCAGGAGGGCCCAAGTATCGTCACTGGTCAGGAGACCACCGCCAGAGTCACAGCCCAGGAGGGCCCAAGTATCGTCACTGGTCAGGAGACCACCGCCACCACCAGAGTCAGTGCCCAGGAGTGCCCCGGCTGCCACAGCCCAGGTGGGCTATGATGGAACGTCATGCCACACCAATGCCCAGTGTAGGGAACGTCATGCCACACACCAATGCCCAGTGTAGTGAACGTCATGCCACACACCAATAACCGTACCAGAACCCCCATGGCAAAGCACCGCTGAACAGGGCAAAGACCGCCATGGTAAAGCACCGATGAACAGTCCAGAACCACCATGGCAAAGCACCGCTGAACAGTCCAGAACCGCCATGGCAAAGCACCGCTAAACAGGGCAAAGACCGCCATGGTAAAGCACCGCTGAACAGTCCAGAACCGCCATAGCAAAGCACAGCTGAACAGTCCAGAACTGCCATGGCAAAGCACCGCTGAACAGTCCAGAACCGCCATGGCAAAGCACCGCTGAACAGGGCAAAGACCGCCATGGCAAAGCACCGCTGAACAGTCCAGGACCGCCATGGCAAAGCACCGCTGAACAGTCCAGGACCGCCATGGCAAAGCACCGCTGAACAGTCCAGAACCGCCATGGCAAAGCACCGCTGAACAGTCCAGAACTGCCATGGCAAAGCACCGCTGAACAGGGCAAAGACTACCATGGCAAAGCACAGCTGAACAGGGCAAAGACCGCCATGGCAAAGCACAGCTGAACAGGGCAAAGACCGCCATGGCAAAGCACCGCTGAACAGGGCCAAGACCGCCATGGTGAAGAACGCTGAACAGGGCAAGCACCGTGTAGGAATGAATAGACCGCCACATCAGGCATCCTTATCCCATGTGCAGCTGGGACAGTGACAGGACAGGAACTTTCACGGGGAGACTCATCCAGTTTGGGCACCAGTCCACCTCCAGAACCAGTGGAGACATGCATCCACTACCTCAGTCCTGCACAGGATGAAGCACTCTGGGCACCAGTCCCCCCCAGAACCAGTGGAGAATGTTATCGACTTGAGAGACTGTGGCTTTGCACTCCCCAGGATGGCACAGTGGGCACCCCACCCACTGTAGAGACTTGAGAGACTGTGGCTTTGCACACCCCAGGATACATCAGTGGGCATGGAGCCCCGTCGTGGATCTGGCTTTGCAGTCATCCGGCTGAGGTGCCCCCCCTTCCCTTCCCCCCTGCCTGTAGTATTTCTATCTGATGCCCCGGCAGTGTTCTCTGCGATTGTGGTCAGGTATCTTTTGTGGGCCTCGCCCATGCATTTTTGGACTAGTGGTGCACGGACATTGTTATGTATATATCTGCACTACTTCTCGTAATGTATATATTTCTGACTGAATTTCGTATTTATCTGTATATTTTTGAAAGACTTGTATATTGCAACATTACAATGTTTGAACGGATTTCTCTTTGTCTTTTCATTCTTCCGGGGAGATTGTGGGTTTTTATTGTGATTTTTGTGGATGCATTGGTGTGTATGTTGTAATATGCGAGGGTGGGAGTGGGGGTGTTTGGTGGGTGTCCCCCTAACTTCGGCGCCTACGTAGATGGTGGTCGTAGAGGAGCAGAAAGACAAGGGTAGCGAGTATTTGGAGTTCCGGCTCCATGGAGTCCTCGTTCCTCGTGGGATGTGTTCAGGTGAGCGTTTTCCCATTGCAGAAACTGTTTCCGCCGTGTTTTTATCCACAGTGAATCCGCCCCGGAAAAGGTGGCGGATTGGCGGGTTGGCGGGTTGTGATACTATGGGCGGTACATTGTCTTCCGCCTGTCTGTTGGCTGTGACCGCCGCGCTGCTTGTCTGTACCGCCGTGGCGGGCGGTGTGTTAAAGTGGCTGTCTTGGTTGGCGGTTTCCGCCTGGGTCATAATTCCCTTTTTTTATCCGCCGGCCTGTTGGCGGTATTACTGCAGCTTTAACGCCGTCCGCCAGGGTTGTAATGACCCTATTAATCTTTTATTGTTCTTAAATATCCACGATGAGCGCCGCTGTCGCGTCTGCTGGCCTGCTTCTGCCGCTCCCAACCGTCACCCCTAGGAATGCCGGGCCCGCAGACGCGACCGCCCGCTCCGCAAGACAGTTCGGGTTCGGCACGCAACACCACGCGCCGACCCTGCACACAACATATTATCTCCTTTTTTTTTTTAAACTAAGCACAACTTACATAGAGAAGAACAAAGTACATCAGAGCATTGGATCACTTTTGCAGTACATAACATTTAACAATCACATCAGTGTATCCATGAGATGACAAAAAATTAAAACATCCTTGCTAAACACTATGATGTTCCCTGAGTTTGATCGGTACTCGTTTCTCACGGACAGATCTCCTCAAGGTGTTGGGTTCTAACAAATGGTTGTCTGACACCTTGCGTTCCTGATGGATGCCCTCTGACCCAGAGATGCCACTTCCTTCCATTCCACAGTGACTGACATCTCTAACCTTAACAACCTTACCCATATTCCACCATTAACCACCCTCAACCATGATGGCATTACCACATACTTTCTTCACCCACACTGGACATCCATAGCAGGCTTCCCCTTTCCTCACAAATGTCTTTAACTTGACGCGCACCAGATCTCCAGGTGAAATTAGAGTTTTTTTGTAGAATTCTTCAGGTCATACCTCGCTTTTACCTTTTCTTGATTTTTTTTTACCTCACCCAACACCCAGTCCTTGTTCACAGAATCAGGAAATTTATCAGAGACAACTTTGGCTAACTACGCTGGAAACAGTCTTGACGTGCTACGTCTTACTTTGAACAGTTCAAAAGGAGAGATTTTTATCACAGAATGTGGAGTGGTGCGATAGAACCACAACATAGAATTCACTGCTTCTTCCACATCCAGCTTACTTGCTTTAGCCCACTTGATACACTCTACAACCACCCTATTCATTCTCTCCACTAAACCATTCATTTGAGGATGGTATAAAGAAGTTTTCAAATGTTTCACACCAGACTCTCTCAGAAACATTTCCATGTCATTACCCACAAACTGTACACCATTATCCGAAATCAAGGTTTCCGGAAAACCTTCCCTCCAAAAAATCTCTTTGAGAAACTGAATCGCACTACCAGCAGTAGGCTTTGCAAAAAAACACACAACTGGCCAGTTACTGAAATAGTCCATTAGTACAAAAGCATAACGCATCTGACTGGGGAGAAAATTGAAAGGTCCAACCATATCGACCCCAACTTTGACCCAAGCCTTGTCTGGTAACGATATGGGTTGTAATGGAGGTTTCACAATCTTCAACCCTTTTTCTGCACCATTACACACCACGCATCCATCATCCACTCTTTCTACCTCCTTGTCCATAGAAGGCCACCAATAGTGTGCTCTAATACGTCTCTTAGTCATAGTGGCACCAAGATGACCCTCATGAGCATGATCCACCAACCTTGTACGAATCCCACAGGGGGGTACACATTTATCATTCCTCAAAATTATCCCGTTTTCAATTGACAATACATCGCCCACCTTGGCATATGGTTGAACTTCAGGATTCAAATTTCTTTCTTTAGGCCAGCCATTGATTATATGCTGCTTAACAATGGACAACACCTCATCACTGCTTTCAGCCATCCTCCACACAGTCTCAGTGCACACCATGGACTCATCAGCATCAACAGCAGCTATAAAACAATCTTCCACATCATCCTCCAAATCAAGATTAATTTCTTCATTGATAGGTAGACGAGATAGAAAATCAGCTGTGAAATTATCTTTCCCCGGAATATACTTGACCTGAAAATCATACTGCAACAATTTTGTGGTGAGGTGTGCAATACGAGGGGTCGTATAGTTAATTTTATCCCCATTTAAAATGTAAACCAAAGGTTTATGATCTGTTTGAATTACATAGTTTCTGCCGCACATATAACTCCTAAATTTCTCGCTAGCCCAATAGCATGCTAGCAACTCTTTTTCAATCACCGAATAATTCAGTTCAGGATCACGTAAAACTCTAGAAGCATAACTTATAACTTTCTCCTCTTTACCCAGACCTTGCGACAACACAGCCCCCAACCCATACCTACTAGCATCAACCGTAATGGTACACAATTGGCTGGGGTCGTAAGGACTCAGTGGTCTGGCGTCCACCAACTCTTGCTTCACCCTTTCGAAAATTGTTTGACACTCACTATCCCATTTAAATGGAACTTTGCTTTTGAGCATATTGGACAAGACTTTCATTTTGCTAGCATAGTTGGAAATTAACTTTGAGTAGTATTCACACATGCCAACAAAAGATCGTAACTCATCTTTATCTTTAGGGTTAGGAGAATCTACAATCGCCTTTACTAACCTAGGACGAGGTGTAATACCTTCCCCAGACACACAATGGCCCACAAATTCTATCTTTTTCTTGTAAAACTCACATTTTTCCTTCTTTACACAGACGCCAAAGGACTGAAAAATCTTAAACACTGATCTAATTTTCTCATTGTGATCTTCTAAACCCATCGTGTGAATCAACACATCATCCTGAAAGATTAGTATATTATGAATTTCCCCCAAAATTTTATGCATGATGCGTTGGAACGCTGACGCAGCAGAAGCCAACCAGAATGGCATCCTGTAAAACTGGAAAGTGCCAAAGCGTGAATTGAAAGCTGTGTAATGGCGCGAATCCTCATCCAATTCAACCTGGTGATATGCCGATGCCAGATCAATCTTTGAAAACCATGCTGAGCCCCTGAGCCCTTCGAGTAAGTCACTGATCTTGGGTAAAGGATACGAGTCTACCCATATTTCCTTATTGAGACTCCTGAGGTCCACATATAAACGTAGGTCTCCAATACGTTTACGGGCAACAACCAAGGGAGAAAGCCACAAACTGGACTCAATTGGTTCAATTACACCATTCTGTTGAAGCTTGTTCAATTCAGTTTTAAGATCTTCTCTTAAACTAAACAGCACTGACCTGACTTTATGTCTAACAGGAATGGCCCTATCCTTAACCTTTATCCTATACTTGAAACCTGTAATCTTCCCCAAGCCCTGGGCAAAAATACCAGGAAACTCATCTTCAAACGGTGCCTTGGAATCTGCGTTCTCCACCACCAAAACTTGTTCTTTAGTTCCAGGTTTCAACACCATACCAAACAAACCCTGATGGTACCACCCCAAAATGTTCAAACCCTTGTAAGCCACATAGATTTTACCAAAAATCTTCCGATCCTTGAACACTAAACTGTCTTCTATGTAACCTTCTAACTCAATTTTCCTGCCTTCATAAGAGACCGGTGACCTATTGGGAGGGAATAACTTTCTGTCACCCCAAGTATTATGGAACAAATCTGATGAGATCATAGTAATGGGTGTACCAGATTCCACCAATAAACGAAGCAATTTATCCCCAACCCAAATATCTACCATGGGATCAATGCATTGGTTTTGTTCCTTGACCCCTAAAACTTTATCTGTGACCACAACAATCATGTCTTGAAAGGCTTTTACAAAAGATTCTTCTCTATTTTCCTCATCATCCTCCACTACACACGTTACATTAGCTTGCTTAATACTTGTGGATTGACAGACTTTAGCAAAGTGACCAACCTTGCCAGATTTTCTACACACAACGTTCTTTGCCGGACAAGTCTTGCCATCCTTGAAATGGGGCATGTTTCCACATCTAAAACAAATATTCGAAGACCTAAAAAAAGGATTGTCACTTTTCTTCATCTAAGCATTCTTTGCTGTGCCCCTTTTTGTAACAACACTGACATGAAGAGGATCAGAGTCCTTCACAGCAGAGCTAGAAGAGAGTTCCATCAAAGAGATCTGGGCCAGCTCCACTCTCTTGGCTACTTTGACAGCTTCATCCAACGTTGGATTTCCCATGGTGAGTAATTTCTGCTGAATGTGTTTATTCGAACAATGACCAATGAACTGGTCCCTTATGAGCTGGTCTTGAAAATCCCGAAATTCACACTTGGAAGCCAGTTGTCTTAGAGCACTGACATGTGCATCAACATCCTCACTTTGAAATTGCTGACGCTTGAAGAATTTGTGCCGCAAAACTACAAGACTCGGTAATACATCAAATCTTGTGGACAACTTTTTGGTAGTCATCAAATATTCATCTAGTTCTTCTTCATCAATTTGCGGTAGGTCAGGTAAGTGTTTGAAGATTTCTCTCCCTTCATATCCCAACAAATGTCAAAGCAAACATTTTTTTCTTTCAGGGCGAAAACGAGAGGCTCCTATAGCACCCAGGTAGGTTTCAAAACCATCAAACCATTTTGTCCATGGAATGGGAGGGGCACCAGGAGTTTCCAAGAAAGGTGGTGGAGGATTAACTGACTGCATTACTTAAGACCAGACGTGGCAATCACAGTCAATGTGCTGTGAACAACGTAGCAATAATATTCTACTGGTGATATATTTTAGTAGAGATTCAAGCGCGAAATACTTCCAAGATGGCGCCTGAAAAGGCCATTCACAGAACAAGTAAATACACGTTCTATATCACCAATACAACTGCTGACCAACAAACCTCTACAGGGAAATACCCAGCATACACTTGTTTTCTTCAGTAAAATGATGTGGAAGACGCTCCACACGAAGACAGAGCAAAGGAATATTGTCTCTCTATGTGCTCTCACCAAACGCGTAGGAAGAAACCAGCTCGTCACCAAAAATAAGATGTTGTAATCGATGCAGGGGACGCCCAAGTAAGCGTAACATATTATCTTTTACTGTTCTTAAATATCCACGATGAGCGCTGCTGTCGTGTCTGCTGGCCTGCTTCTACCGCTCCCAACCGTCACCCCTCGATTTGCCGGGCCCGCAGGCGCTACTGCCCGCGAGACAGTTCGGGTTCGGCACGCAACACCGCGCGCCGAACCTGCACACAACATAAACCTAGCCAGCATGTCCTGCTTTTTAGCTACATAGCACCCTACCCTATGGGTTACCTAGGGCCTACCTTAGGGGTGACATATATGTAGAAAAGGGGGAGTTTAAGGCTTGGCAAGTACTTTTAAATGCCAAGTTGAAGTGGCAGTGAAACTGCACACAAAGGCCTTGCAATGGCAGGCCTGAGGCATAGTTAAGAGGCTACTTATGTGGGTGGCATGTGTACATGTAGTGTACTTTACTGGGGTCTTACAAGTAGATTAAATAAGCCAATTGGGTATGAACCAATGTCACCATGTTTTAAGGGAGAGAGCATATGCACTCTAGCACTGGTTGGCAGTGGTAAAGTGTGCAGAGTCCTAAAACCAGCAAAAACAGTGTCCAAAAAGTGGAGGAAGGCAGGCAAAAAGTAAGGGGTGAACACCCTAAGGCTGTCAGGTCTAACACCAGCTCACTTGACTCCCGACACTTGAGCAAACAAGACCTCCATTGCGTGAGCCGCTGTATTCTGTATCTGGAAGCCACAATGGCACATCCTGCAAAAGCTAGGGCCCCTGCCTTCAGCCCGGAGCATTTTGAGAAACTGGTAGAAGAGATCCTACCCCTGTATGGACAGTTGTATAGGGCTCCAGATAAACAAGTCAGTACAATGTGGAATACTCATCAGCTAGGGTGGTGTTTCATGGTGAAAGTGTGTGAATATTGACATGATTGACTGCAGGGGTTGTGTTGTATGAATGAGAATGGTTAATTGTGGGCTCTGTATGAGCATGTGCTTCTGCATGCTGTGAGTAGGCCACTGCTGTATGTGCACTATAACTCCACATGAATATCTCCTTTTGTCTGTGTCTCCCATGCAGGCCAGTGGGCATTAGAAAAAGGGGTTATGGAGAGCCATCAACAAGCAAGTGCAGACCCTGGGGGTCCAGAGCCAGTGGAGGACCAACTGCAGAATTCTGTGCAAGGGCCTGAGACACTCGGCCTGGAAAACCACAGAGGCCCAGCTGGGGACGTCCTCCCAACGAGGGACGGGTGCACGTCGGACCCTGACCCTCCTAATGGCCCGCATGTTGGCGGTGACCTACCCGGAGATAGATGGGTGCTTGAGGGCAGCACAGCAGCCACAAGGGGGTTGATATCAGTTGAATGGGCTTCTATTTTGTCAGTTGGATTACTTAAGTACTGGTGTGTGCACATTAGATGAGATTATAGTCCTGGCTATTACTTCCACTGTTTAGAAGTGGTGTAAGTTAGCTTTTAAACACCATGCAAGCAGTAATATGTTGCTGCTATAACTCCTGGTCCAGTTATGGTTAGACATAATCCTATGTTGAGTGATTTCCAAACCTTAATTCCCTATCCCTAAGGCTACTTTAGAAAGCGAATGTCATCTAGTTAGGGCTGACATTGAGTCCTGTGATTAGAGACCTTCTACTGTGAAATCATTGCATTGTCAATCGACTTCTGTACATCATGAGTCATTTAGCAACCTGTCCTATATTTTGTGTGCAATGTACTTATCCAGGACATTTGAAAAATAATGTGTCAGAAGTGTCAGATTGCTAAGTATATGTGGACACTTGTTAGTTTTTGCCATTTTAGAACGTCTGATGACAGACTGCAGCATGTCAGAACTAATCATTTTATTGGAATTAGGAGGTAACAGTTTGAATATTAGGTTATGTCTTCATGACCAATATTTTGGGACACTGTTTCATAGCCATTCCTTGCCACGCCAGAGGAGGAGTAGAATACTTGTTGGTATGTGTACTAGATGGGTAGGTATTAAACCTTTCCTCCCTTTATTTCTCTCCCACAATCTCTCCCTGTCCTCTTCTATCCTTGTGTGCATCAGCATCCTCAGGCAAAGGAGAAGGGGCACCGGTGAGTGGGGAAGCTGCATCCCACGGGTCCCAGGAGGCAGAGTCCACTGATGCCTAAGGGACCAGTGGGATGGAGGGCAAGGGGAGCACCATGGGGGAGACCGGTACAGCTACATCATCTTCAGACTCTTCTTCTGATGAAAGTTCCATGGCGGTGGCAGACCCATCTAGGTCCATCCCAGCACCATCCTCCCTGTAACTGCCCACCCAGTGGCCTGTGCCCGCTCACCCTGGAGGATGGGTGTCTCCTTCGCTGCTGGTAACTCTGCCCCTGCCCCAGTCAGCCTTGATGCCCTCAATAAGGAGGCTATTGACCTTCTGAAGTCCATCTCGGCAGTCAACCATTGTGAATGCCATCCAGGGACTGGCATCCCAGATGCAACAAAGTAATGCCTACCTGGAAGGCATTCACAGTGCCTTGGCTGGCCTGCGGAGATCGTTTCAGGCTCTGGCCTCCTCTATGATGGTAGACAGGGCCCCTTCATCTTCTGTCCCCCCTCCAGCTACCTGTGCCCAATTCAACACCCCTTACCCATCCAGAGCACACATATAGACCAGCATTCACCCAGTACAACAGACAAGGTGCACAAAGACAAATACAAACACCACAGGACAGACCACAAGCATGCACACACTCGAAACACACCTGCAAACTCAACAACAGCTACTCCCTACACTGTCTCCCCACCACCTCCTTATCACAGTCACGTCACCACTCACACCTGCTATTACTACATCAACACTCCCTGATCCTGCCACCAGTCCTTTCATACCCACAGACACCACAAGAGCAGACTCGCAGACATCCACCCAACACACCACATCTGCACTCACCATGACATCCTTCACAACCAGATGCAGAAGATCCACTGTACTTGCAGCCTCCTCCCCAACATACATAGACATTTTTCATACCATCTCCCTGCATCTCTTCCCCTTCCTCCCAAAAAACATAAACGCCCTCACTCACCCACCCAACATACACCCACCACACACAAGCACAAATTGCACACACCTGCATCTATGTTGATCACACCAACACCTCCTACAACCACTCCCTCTACCTCTACTTCTAAACCTTCTACCCATGACTGCCCCGTTCACCTAAAAAGGTTTTTCTTGCCAGTCTTGACCTGTTTCCTGCTTCTGCCCTACCCTGTGATGCCCCTAAGTGCCATGTCTCCCTGCCTCAACCCAGACCTTCCACCTCCCAGTCTTCCCATTGCCCCCCCAGTAGTGCCCATGCCCCTCCCCTGCAAAGAAACCACCCATCCAAAGCCTAAGGTCCCTACTCCTACCCCAAAATCCAAACCCCTCCCCCGCAATTGGAAGCTAGGCCAACCCCCAAACCTAAACCCAAGGACCCCCCCCCTTCCAATCCCAAGCCCCACCATTGCCTCCTATCCCCTGAGGTGTCTGCCTGCCCCATTGATGCACCTGTCATGTGGAGGCCAATTTGCAGTCAGGAATCAAGTTGGGGCATGTGTCTGTGCCCAATGTGCCTGGGGCACTTGAGACATTTGCTGAACAGGCCAGTAGGCCTCACTTATACATAGTTTCAACAAATTTGTATTTATTAAATACATCTGCCCACATAGATGTGGATGTCAAGCTTGAGAAATTGTCCTGGATTTCCTTTAACATGGTTGTGTTAAATCTGTATATTTTGATGTTTGAGTTGTATGTGTATGGGATGTAACTGTGTTGATACATGCACTGGGTTGATGACTTGTGCCATGTGCTTGTTGTGATGTGTTGTTATGGTTGTGTGTGGCATTTTTTGGTAGTGGTGTGTGTGTCCCTGTGTATAGTGATGTATCTGTGATATCCTTTGTATGCTGGTTGGACCTGATGTATCAGCGGAGGCCTTGTTTGGCTGCCTGTACTATTCATATGATTGTGTGTTGTTGCTATGTGTTGCTGCCAGTATGTGTTGTCGGGTGGAGTTGTTTGATGTGCCTTTCTGACACTGCATTTGTCTGTTTGTGTTGTTGTTGTGTGAATGTGGGGTGTGGTATATGGATGTGTTTGATAGTGGCAGTGATGTGCGTGTGAGGTGTGCTGTGTGAATGGCACGTGTCTGTGTGCCATGGTGTGTATATTTAGTGTAAGTGTTTGTGTAGTTAGTTTGTGCGTGTGTGTCTGTAGATGTGTGTGTTCCTACTGGAATTTGTTTGCGTGTGTGGTCATCGCTGTCAGTGCCAGGTGTGTGTGTTATGTGTGTAATACTGCCCTTCTCTCCAGTGTGTGCTAGGTAGGGATACTTACGGTTGCCGTTTCGTCATCATCGCTGGTCCTGGAAGTGGATGGTGAGATACAGCGGTGGGAAGACCTCCAGTTCGGTTTTCATGGTGGCCATTGACGCGTTTGTGTACCTGGAGGTGAGTGCCTCCTTTTATACTGACCGTTTCTGCCAGTCTTTTCATGGCAGTCAGGCTGCCCCGGAAATTCTGGCAGTCTGCTGACTTGTAATATGGTGGGCTGTGAATTTTTTACCCGCCACCTGGAGACAGCTACCGCCATTGGTGGGGTTCCAACCACACTGGTGGTACTGGGGGAACCTTGGCTGTGTTTCAGTGATCACTGCCATAGTTATAATATGGCGGTCTACTCTGCCGGGCCCACAGCAGTGCAACCACCTCCTCCACTGCGGTGGTCCGGTGACGGCTAAACTCATAATGAGCACCTACGTCTGTTTCATTTAACACACTCCACTCTACATCACTCTGCTATATGGCACTACATTCTACACTTATCCACTCTATGCCAGCCTACTACACACCACTCTGTCCTACATTATTATAATATATATTGTACTATGTAACACTCCATTCTATGACACTCCAGTTTACTCCACTCCACTGCCCCCCAACTCTAAGCTACTCCAATGTACAGTACTCCACTGTACGCAGCTCAACTTTATGACACTACACTCTATGGTATTGTACTCTGTAACACTCCACTGTATGCCATTGCAGTGTACACCAAAGCACTATAAGCTACTTCACTGTATGCCACTGCCTACATGCCACTCCACTCCACTCTATGACAATCCAATGTGTGCTATTACCCTATCCAACACTACATTCTATGCCATTCCTCACAACACCACTCTACTCTATGTCATTATGCTCTATGGTGTACACTCTATACTATTCCACTGTGCGACACTGCAATCTATGCCACTCTATTGCAAGCTTCTTCACTAGATGCCACTCCACTCTATATCACTACACTGTATGCCACTAAACTCAACGTGATTCTAGTCTACACAATTCCACTAAACACTACTCCACTATATACCACCCCACTCTACGCCGCTACTTTCTATAGCACTCCACTCTATACTGTTGCACTGTATGCTTCTACACTCTAACCCACTTCACAGTAAGCTATCACACTGTACGCCACTACAGTCTACCACAATACACTCTATCCTGCTCCATTCTACAACATGGCATTGTTTGCACCTTCACTCTACGCCTCTCCAGTCTACCTTATTCCATCGTATGCTACTGCACTGCAACTCACTCAATTCCACACCATTCCACTATACACTATGCAGTTGTATGCCACTTCACTCAACTCTATTCCATTCTATGCCACACCACTCTACCCCATTCCAGTGTATGCTTTTCCACTCTGCACCAGTCCTTTCTATACCACCCCACTCTATTCTAGTCAACATTACGCCATTACACTGTACCTCACTCCACTCTGCCCCAGTCCACTTTACACCACACCAAGGTAGTCCACTCCACTCTATGCCACTCCACTCTATGCTATTCCACGGTATGCCAGTCTGCTGTTCCACACTCCACTCTACATCACTGCACTGTACACCACTGCTCTGTACTCTATTCCATTGTACGCTGCTCCACTGTAAAACACTCCAGTGTATGCTACTCAACTGTATGCCACTACCCTGTGCACCAATCCACTCTACTCTGTTCCACTGTACACAACTTCACTGTATGACACTCCAGTCTATGCTATCTCACCCTATACCACTCCACTGTATGCCACTTCAGTGTATGCCACTCTACTATTTGCTATTCCTTTGTATGCAACTCCACTGTATGCCACTCCACTCTACAGCACTCTACTCAACCATATTGTACTTTATGCTACTCCACAATATGCAAGTCCACCCTTCGCTATTCCACTGTCGCAATTCCACTCTTGCCACTCCACTGTACGACACTCAACTATATGCCACTCCACTGTATGCTATTCAACTGTATGCAATGGCATTCTATGCCACTCAACTGTATGCTATTCTGATCTATGCCACTGTAATGTATTCCAGTCCATTATAAGCCAATCCACTCTATGCCGTTCTACTCTACGCTACTCCACTGTGCGCTATTTCAATGTATACTATTCTACTGGGCTCTATTCCACTGTATGCCATGCCATTCAATGCCACTCCATTATTCGCCACTCTTCATCTACTCTACTCCACTCTACGCTATTCCATTCTGCGGCACTCCTCTTTATGAAAATCTACTCTATGCTATTCTACTGTATGCCACTACAGTGTGCGTCACTCCACTGTACGCCGCTCCACTCTATGGAACTGCACCCTACACTACTCCACTGTATGTTATTACACTCTACTGCACTCCATTCTATCCCACTCCACTCTGTCACTCCACTGTATGCTATTCTACCATGTCACTCCACCCTATGCCAGTACAACATTCCACTGTGAACTATTCCACTCTACACTACTCCACTGTATGCCACCTCACTCTTCGCCACTCCACTATACACACTACACCTACGCAACTCAACTCAACTCTATGCCACTCCACTCAACCCCATTCCACTGTACACCACTCCACTGTATGCCATTCCACTATATGCTTCTTCACTGTACCCCACTCAACTCTATGCCACTTCATTGTGTGCTACTCCACTGTATGCCACTCCACTCTATGAACTCCACTCTACCCCATTCCAATCTACACTGTTCCACTGTATACCACTGCTGTGTATGTAACTCCAGTCTATGTGATTCCACTGTATGCTATTTCACTGTAGACCACTACACTGCACCTCACTCCACTCTACTGTAGCACGCACCACTGTATGCAAATCCACTATGAGCCACTCCAATCTACACAATTCCACTGTACACCATTGCACTGTACTACTCTACTGTAGGTCAATCAACTCTACACTATTCCACTGTATACAGCTCCACTATACAGCACTCCGGTCCATGCTATTCCACTGTATGCAACTCAACTCTACACAATTCCACTATACATTACTGAACTATTTGGTATTTCACTGTACACCAAGCCTCTGTATGCTACTGCACTCTATTCCACTCTAGACTACCCTACTCCATTCTATACCACTCCACTCTATCCTTATCCAGTCTATGACACTGCACTCTATGCTAGTCTCCTCTGCACTATTCCACTCTAATCTTTTTAACTGTACACAACTCCACTCTCCTGGCTCCAGTTGACACTATTCCACTCTATACCTTTCCACTCTATGCCACTCCACTCTATGCCATTCTACTATACGATTTTCCATTTGATCCCACTCCAATCAATGACACTCAAATCTGTGCTATTGTACTGTATGATAATGCACTGTACCTCACTTCACTATATGGTGCTCGACTCTATGCCTCTTCACCTCTACACCACTCCACCATATGCTGTTCCATTTTATTCCACTACACTCTACAACACTACGCTGTATGACACACCATTGTACTAGGTCTGGATGGAAATATTTCATCTTGCAGAGTTGGCGGACTTTGGGAACTCCATCCTATGCATGTAACATGGACTTCCATCTAAATTCTGCTATCCGTTAGCACATGCAAGACTTATTTTGGCGCATGCTGGCAGGTGTGATGACATTTACTGGCTGCTAGTGAGTGCACATGAGATTTGCTAGCCATTAGCTCAACTTCCAGTTGCCACAGATCCTTCTGGTGCCATTTTTATGTTGCTGGCAATTGAGAGGGGCTGCTTAGCTGGCAGATTGTTTACTCAAGAAGAGCTAAATCGACCCAAAAAGGTGTTTTTGAGTGAATATTCTACTCCAACAGGTCCGGATGCGTTTTAACATGAAAAACATTTTTTAAGTTTTACTTTTTTCAACAGGCAGGGAATGCCCCAGAGACTCCAACTTCCTCTTGATGTCCAGTAGGCTCGTTCCAGTGCTTTGTCAATCTCCTGGTTCCTTTTCATTTGAATTTGGAGGTG
Organism: Pleurodeles waltl; assembly: GCF_031143425.1. Lineage (NCBI taxonomy): Eukaryota > Metazoa > Chordata > Amphibia > Caudata > Salamandridae > Pleurodeles > Pleurodeles waltl. The sequence goes on from NC_090446.1 coordinate 662,555,574, forward strand.
AAAGGATCACTCTCTCTGTCTCCAATTCCTGCTGCATATATACCATTATATTTTAAGGACTTTGTTTTTATGACATCACAAGTAAGTTTAAAAGCATTTGTGTAAGAGTGTTGTTTGTTTAATAGATGGTATGAACCAGTATGTATTTTCCTTTTTTTTTTTAAGTTCGATTGTGGATGTGGTGGCCTGGAGTTTTAGTAGTGGCCTGGTAATTATTTTGCATTTTTTACTGTCTTCTGTAAGAAAAAAAAGGTTGCACAGTTCAGTACATTTTCTCCATGTTTGTTAAATTTGCACAATTCATTTATTTTACTACATGGTCTATCCAGTTAGTACTAGTCATGGGTGTATGAAACAATTGTTTATGTGGCATGTGTTGCTTTAAAACATCATTTAGGTCAAGGATGGCATTGGATTGATTTTACAAAGGTGTTTTTGTTTTGTATTTCACACTATCATGCCTCCTTTGGCTGGCCAGTCTATGTGTGTGCTTGCCAATGATTCTCCATGCCATGTGGCCGGGAGATATTTTGTGTAGTCAGTGTCAGTAGGCCTGCACGTCTCCTTTGTTATTCATGCCACCTTACTTGTTGTTTGACAGTGTGTCCACTGGCCACTTTGCATAGCCAGACAGTATGCTTTTGCCATAGGTTTGCATGTGTTCTTTGGTGTATATGCCTCCTTGCTTTGTGTTTGACCATGTGGCTGTCAGCCACTGTGTGTAGGCAGTTAGTGTGTTTTTGCCAAAGGCTTGTCTGTGTTCTTTGTTCTATAAAGGCTTCTTGCTTGCTGTTGTTGTTAGACCATGTGGCTGGCAGCTATTTTATAAAGACAGTCAGTGGGCTTTTGCTGTAGGCCTGCATGTGTTCTTCGTTCTCCAATGCCTCCTTGCATGCTGTTGTTGTTGTTGTTTTACCATGTGCAGCCAGCCAGTGTGCTTTAACCATAGGCCTGCATATGTTCTTCTTTGTTGTCCATGCCACCGTGCTTGTTGTTTGACTAGGTGTCTGGTGGATATTTTGTGTACCTTAGGGAGTCATTGTGCTTTTTCTATAGGCCTGAATGTGTTTTTTTTTGGTCATGCCTCCTTGCTTGCTGTTGTTTATGTATGACCATGAAGCCGGTGGCCATTTTGTCTAGCCAGTTAGTGTGCTTTTGCCATAGGTCTGCATGTGTTCTTTGTTATCCATGCCTCCCTGCTTGCTGTTATTGTTGTTTGACCATGTGGCCACTGTCCTTGTTGAGTGACCATGTGGCCAGTGGCCATTTTATGTGGCCAACCAGTGTGTTTTTTTCATAGGCCTGCATGCTGTCTATGCCTCTTTGTTTGTTGTTGCTGTTTGACCATGTGACTGGTGACCCTTTTATGTAGGCAGTCAGTGTGCTTTTACCATAGTCCTGAATGTGTTACTTGAACTCCAATGCCTCCTTGATTGCTGTTTTTGTTTGACCATGTGGCCCGCAGCCATTTTGTATAGGCAGTCAGTGCTCTTTTGCCATAGACTTGAATGTGTTCTTTGTTCTCCAATGCTTCCATGCTTGCTGTTGTTGTTTCTTGACCATGTGGCAGGGAGCCATTTTGTGTAGGCAGTGAGTGTGCTTTTGCCTTTGCCATAGACCTGGATGTCTTTCTGTTCACCAATGCCTCCTTGCTTGCTATTGTTGATGTTGTTTGATCATGTGGCCGGCAGCCATCTTGTCCAGCCAGCAGGGTTGCTTTTGCCATAGGCCTGCATGTATTCTTCTTTGTTGTCCATGCCTCCTTGCTTGTTGAGTGTCCATGTGGCTGGTGGCCGTCTTGTGTAAGCAGCCAGTGTGTAAATCCTTGTTTCCAGTTCTCAAAGCCGTTTTCTAGAGAGATTAATAGAAGAGGGCTATGCATTATTGTTTTTGTTCATTTTTTTGCTTTTCTCAGAAATCAGTTTGATATGCTTGAGGATCATTGTAGTAAATGTATGAACAGTGTTTAATATCATATGCATTTGTTCAATTTTCACCTCCACCTCCATGCCTCCCAAATCCCAATGGGTTTCTCATAGTTCCCACCAGCAATTAACATTTTTAATAATTGTTGTATTTATTTATTTTTAATTATGTGTTTTTTAGCCTTTTTTAACTTATTTACATGTTTAAATTTGATAAATGTTTAGTTTTTTTTAAATATTTTTTTTACATTTTCCCTTTATCCATCCATTGCAATGCTAATTATTTTTTTAAATAGCATGCTGCTCATACTCAGAGGTCAGTTAAATGTACATTACAAATATTGTGTGATCCAGCTTGAGCTAGCCAGGTGCTCAGCGCTACCTAATCGTACTCATCGGCACTCGCTTGGGCTTATTAATTTATTTAAGAAGTCATGCAGACTCCTCTGCCCTGTCCCTAAGATAGTAGTAGTAGTAATATCAGTGAGTTAGTTTTCTCTGTGACTTCCTTTATGTAGTTCACACAGTCCAAATCTCCCAGTTATGTGCCATGTGCATCTATACAATGAAACTGAATTGGCTATTCAAAGGGGGTTGGGAAGCAAACATCATTCGTTACAATGCATAAGAAGTTCAAAATGTAGTTTAGGTTCAGGAAATTAGGAATAGGTTGATTCAATAACAGTAGTATAGGCTATCTGATTTATAAACGTTTAATGCTACTGCGCTTGCCTGTCAAAGTATTTTTATAAGCTTATTTGGGCAGTCTCAAGTAAGCTGTTATATACGACGCATGTTTTTGAGAAGGCTTTCTTCTTTTTGATCATGCTTAAACAGTTAAAATGAGAGAGTGGCCATGGTTGTGCTTGACCTTCCCAATGTTGTCTTATCATTCATTTATAAAGTATACCAACAGTTTCCACGAAAGTGCAGCATGGTAGCAAAGTATGAGGGACCCATTTTATTTCCACCCCTCCATTGCGATTCAATGACTCACAGTCATCATAGCTGTGCCCCTCCATTGCAAAAAAGATTTTGGTTCACTTAACAACCTGGCTTGTCTAACAGTTTCCATGAAAGTGCAGCATGGCAGGAAAGTATGACGTCCCATTGCATTTGCCAGCTGGTACGTTTTGCTAATGAATGATACCACAACATTGGGGGTCGACCATGGCCATTCTCTCATTTTAACTGTTTGAGCATGAGCAAGAAAGAGAAAGTCTTCTCAGCAAACATGTGTTGAATAATACCTTAATTGGGCATGCAATCTTCACTCTAGAGTACCAAAAAACTGTTCTCTTAGTCTCACAGTGCTGCATCATATATCACGGGATGAGGGAAAACTTACAAACAAAGCAGAAGAAAGCTACAGACTATCACAGGCAGGAGGAAGTTGGTTACAGAAACATGAAATATAGAAAAAAGGATAAAGTAAGGATAGCAAGAATTTAACAAACATTAGATAGAGGGGTTGAAAAAAGGAGGCAGTATAAAAAATAAACAAGGCAAAATCATTTTAAAAATGGAGAGTGGTAAATGTTAAAGAAATAATAATAATAATGACAGGACTTACTGGGGCCAGCAGAATCATCAGGCATCACACTGGTGGTGTAGTTCCACCCACCGAACCACTGGTGGTGGCTGCGCTGTCACCTTCACCTGCCTTAAATGCCATTTAGGCCTTGGGTGCAGATGTAACAATTAAGAAGATTAAAAAGTAGATTAGTGTTACAGTTAATCTCGTAAAAAATATTTTGATAGGCAAACGCAGTAGCATTGAACTTTTCTAAATCAGATCGCTTATAGTACTAGTATTGAGTTGACCCATTCCTAATTTCCTGAACATAAGTCTCATTCCTAATTTCCTAAACCTAAACTACCTTTGCAAATACTAATGCATTGCAATGAATGATATTTGCTTCTCAAACCCCTTTGATGGGCAAACTCAGTCTCCTTTTACAATGCATAGATGCATACTACACATCACTGGTAGATTGGGACTGTATTAACTATACAAAGAAAGGCACAGGGAATGCTAACTCACTGATAGTACGTACTAACACTATCTTAGTGACAGGACAGATATTTCTGCTAGACTTCTTAAATACTCAACCTGAGCAAGTGCAGACGAGTACAACTAGGTACCGCCACACGCTTGGGTAGCTCCAGCTGGATCACATAATATTCATAGAGTAAAAGACACTTACCTCTGAGTATGAGCAGCTTTTGAAAAAAATATCATTGTAGAACACATACAAAAAATTCTTACCCAACAAGCTCTGCAACCTTGATGGCCAGCAAGTCCTGTTCCCTGTTCAGCAGGTCTGCCCAGCGGCGTGTCAGCTGCTGCATGGTGCGCTGAACCCCAGTGCTCAGATGCACACACTGGCACACTCTCCCCCACAAGAGCTGATGTTCCCGCTCCCTACTATGCCTACCGTCTGCTGCCAGGGAGGAGAGGAGGTGGTGCTACACATAAGAAACAAGTAGGCCACCTCTGCCTCTGAAAAAATGGGGAAGGCTGCGCTGCTTGCTCCTTGCAACCTGCTGTTGCCCCTCAGACATGATGCTTGGGTGGAAAAAAGTATGAATAAGAAAAAAGTAGCAGAAAGTATGAATTAGGGAAGTAGAAAGGGAAAACAAAAAAGAGTGCAAAAAAAGTCATGGAAAAAGTACAAAAAAGACAAACACGTAAAAGAAAGAAGCACAAAGACACACATTGATAAAAAAAGGGAAATGATGGGTGGAAGAATAGGATGGGTATGATTGAAATAATGATGATTGAAAAAATTAGACCCAACTCCATGCAGAGAACGGAGAGCAGGTATAACATAATTGCTACACCCATGTGGATGTTGTGGTGCATTCGCTTTGGTTTTTCAGTGTGGAATGCGCTACTGAACTGAAAACCAGCAAGAATGGGTGAGTGAGCATTCTTCTCTACCCTTTCGCGGAGTTCCGCAGAGTCTTGTTGAGTTTTTTTGCAACTCCACAGAATTCCACAGAGCAAAATTCTGTGACTTTCACTCAGACCTAAATTATAAGCTATTCATCTCTACACCACTCCCCTCTATGAAGCTCCAGTCTACATTATTGTACTGTATTATATTATACTGTGTGTCACTCCACTGTACACTGTTCCACTCTACACCACTCCACTCTTCGCCACTTCACTGTACACTATTCTACTGTACACCACTCCACTCTACAGCACTCCAGTATAAAGCAGTCCAGTCTATTCTAGTCAACTCTACATCACTCCACTATAAGCCACTCCATTGCACTGCAGTCCACCATAAAACACCCCACTTTATGCCACTCCACTATAATCTATTCTACTGCATCCCAAGCCACTGTACTACATTCCAGGTTACTCCACTCTACTCTACAAATCTATAGTTTACAACAGTACATGTTATGACACTCTTTTCCCCTCTACTGTGCCATACTCCATTTAATGACACTCTGCTCGATGGTAGTAAACTGTGTGATTTCAGAACTTTTCATTGAAAATAAAAAAATGTTGAAATTTAATGAAGAAAACAAAGTTTAAACTTTATTATAGTTAGGAAAACATTATTTATCCTTCCTATGCAACCAAACTTAAACTCTATAAACACTAGAAGTTCTAAAGTTATAGTTATAACTTACATTTAGAATTTATACACCTTTGAAATACTATGTTGCGCACTTACGTACACAGTCTTGTCGTCATACTCTATCTCACCCTTCTCCATGCACTAGTTAAAACCTTGCATATTAGATCATTTATACCGTATGAATTCATAACACTCCTAATACATGACGTTTCATATTACATGATGTGTGAAAACACCGTGCATGGTAGAGTGGCGAGTCATTGCTAATGTAGTGTGGTGAGTGAAGCAGCAAGGCTGTGTATAGAGGAGCATAACATGGCAGTTGGCTGAATATTATTTTTTTTAAAATAAAGGGAGAAATACACTGAAACAACCCAAAGCTTAAAGTGATATTATTGTTAAGCATTTGAATAAGAGCTTACATTGAAAAAAAAACCTAGAAATATACTGATAAAACAAAGGCTAACATTGCCTTACACAGTTTGTGGGCAATTTGGCGAAACCTGTATAAACCTAAATCACTGAGTGAGCACTAATTAAATGATCTCATTATTTTCAAAATCCTAATCATCATGTACATCACAAGGTTGCTCCAGTCTACAAAAGTGACATTTTGAAAATGTTCTCATTCTGTAGTATTAGGACATGGCACCTTCGCAGGGACTGTGCATGTTTTAGGGTTTGTATGTTTGCGCAAGAAATGAAATACTTCTAATGAAGTACTGATTGGGCCAAATTAAATCATTGAATTTAGTTAGACCTTACTTCAGTTGTCATTTAAAGCACAGTGCGCCTAGGGCTATAAGGACTACATAATTAAAACATTCTGTTGTCAGTAAAAACGAAATAGACACTGCCTCTTATTTCCAAGACATTCTATAATTAGATATGAGGAGCACATACTTTAGTGACTATGTAAATGACCACAAGATGTTGCAGGCACGCAGGAAATATCAGATTTCTATTCCTATTTATGTGAACTTCTGTGTAGTTCTGTGTCTGCCTGAATGTCTATCGATTTATCAGGGTCTTTACCATAAGTGCATCCTGTAGACCATCTAGGTGATTTATGTGGGCGATTTACTACATCATTCGTGGAAGGGGCCTCCACACTCTCTATTACTAGTGAATGACATTGTCGTACATGCAAAGAGCAGCCGCATGCTAAAATGACAGCGAGGAACATCCTTTGCAAAGGGATGGAGGATTCTGAATCTAGGAATATGAGGAGGTTAGGTTATGCAGAGAGCTGTCAGGGTGCCGATTAGGAAAAAATACATGGCTGTGATGCTCCTTACAGAAGAGCAGTGTATCCTAGGGGAGCAGAGGGCCTCTGAAGGTGCTGAAACGACACAGAAGTTAACTCATCTGTAGTTAGGAATTTCCCCTGCTCCTATTTAAAAAAATATATATATATTACTTTAGTCAATACCAGTGACTACTTTCTGTTGGTGTTTGGACGCGGTGTGTACTAGCACTTATTATTGGGTGCCCGTATTTTGACCCACAGTAAGAAAGAGAAAGAGGCAGAAGAGGCAGAAAAAGGAATATAGAGAAAAATGGGAAAACAAAACCAAAGGGAGAAAGCCGGGATGAAACAGAACCTGTGAGAGTGACTAAAGTTATAGGTAGTCTGGTGTAGGGGGGAAGTGGGACTTGGGGTGTATTCAAGATCAGACGGCCTTGGTATTTGCAACTCTACAATTAAGCAGAGTGGTAGTTGGGATCCTACTCAAAACTTTGGATCCCTGCACTTATGTCTTTTTTAACAGATGAAACTGTGGACAGTATAAAGAGCTCTCAGGGCTGAGATATTGAACCTCGGTCCAAGGAAGAAGGAACGAGGTGCCCAGCTACTGAATTACTAGGAAGCAACATTCGTGAAAGCAAGGAGGTGTTTAAGTGCCCAGGTAACAGCTAGAACAAGTAAGACCCTCTGTCCCTCGAAGACTAGGGTGACCAGACTTCCGGGATTTCTTGGAACAGTCCCGTTTTTTTAACCAGATGTCCAGGCAGATTTAATCAAATTTGGCTTATGCCCCGGTTTTTAGAGGGATCGACTGAAAATATTGAGAGTTACTTTTTATGTGTTTCAGAGCAGGGCTAGTTAGCAGGTGTTATAACTAAACGATTTAATTAACAGTTGTGATGCTGTTTTTTTTTTAAAAAAAATCTTAGTGCCTCTTTTGCATTCTGATGTTGATGAGAGCTGTCATTCTGCGAAACTCAGTTGATGTAAAAAATGTAGTCCTATTTTTGCAAAATGACCCAGTATTTGGTGCTCAAGATCTGGTCACCCTATCAAAGTGGAACGGTAGAATCACTGAGTCCTGTCTTCCATGTTACTTCAGCTTCCTGTATAAATCCTTTGATATCTTGTGTGTAATGCAAAGAACCCGTAATGTGGATCAGCACTCCAACTATGCATCCCATCATGGAATTCATATTTGGATGTGCTGGGAGGGGGACACCCATTGACGGAACTCTTGCAGGCTCTTGAACGGGCTTTTCTGTGCATTGGTAAATGTTTCACTAACACTACACAAAATATCTGTCCAATTAGACCAATGAAACGTGTCTATAAAGGAGTCCAGTTAGCTTTGTTCATTACGAGTTCGTGAAAGAGAGCAGCTTGGGTCAAGCTAGCAGCACAATATAAAGGTAGAAGCAACATTCTTTCTTTCCTGAAATTTCAAGTGTCACCTATTTTTAATCTTTATTCCGTTTTTCTCAGTCTTCCATTCCACTGTATCATTTTAATTCATTTCCTTCTACTATCTCTTCCTTGCATCTTCTTGCTTATCCCTCTCTGTTTACTCTGTTTGTGTCACTCATGTGGTTTGCCTGTCTCACTTTTGTCATGTTATCTGATACACACTCCGTCTGTCACTAAATAATGCAAGTTGCTGTTTTTTATTGTTGTTTGCCTTGTTCCACTCTCCTGCCTATTTAAAAAAATGCACCAGAGTAGTGAGAAGAATTATTGTTGATCCATTTTTGGAGTTTCTTTCTTCTTAAATTATCTGAAAGTAGGAGCACTATGCATCACTAACCAATAGGGCTGAAGGACGTTCTTCCCCTAGAGCCATAATTCTTAATCATTTGGCTTCTGTGGACCTCTAGTGAATTATTATTGGCAGCTAGGAAATCCTGCCTAGGCAGTTTCTATGTATTGAACCCCAAAACAATGCACAGAATTACAGAGAACAGACTACATCAAACAAATAGAGAAATAACATTTTACTTAATTTACAATCACAACCAAAACATTAAAGAAATCAGAACTTTAAATTTAATGGGAAGGTAGGAGCTTTACAATATTTGGTTTCATTTTTAAAAGACTAATCAATATACAGCACTGTAGCATCTCACTTTTTGTTTTAAGTTCTAGTGTTAGCCGAGACGTTTTGATGTTACTAAAATTGTATGTAGAATATGCTTACATAAAGGGTCTTTCGTACAGAGCTCTGCATCTCTTGATCTCTTGTCATGTTATTCACATTATTTGCTTTCACCAACAACAACGTACAGTATGGGGCGATGGATCAGCCTTCTTCAGCCACTGGGCAACTTCACTTTGACTGACTGCCTTTAGCTCTTTCACAAGGAACACATCCACACACAAGATAGTTTCCTTTAGTTGTATATTTTTGTTTTTACTTTGTTATTACTTTAGTGTTCCTTTTGAGTTTAGAGCCATATACTACATTGAGATGCCTTTTCATAACTCTAACTGTTGTTTTTATATGAGCACAGAGCACATTCCAGCTTAATCAGATCTTGTCTCCTGCTAATGTAGTTGTAAATTCCATTTGGGGTGATGTTGGTTTATCTAACAGCATACTAGATACCAAATTGTGTCCATTTGAAAGTATCCTATAAAGGTAGCCTATTTTTTGTATTCAGGCAATGAAGTGCATTATAACTGAATTCATGTATATCATGCTGAAATGTATTTTAATTGAGGACTTCAGTTGTACTTGTGAACCAATTTAGTCTGTATGTCCGCTTGTTTGGCTTTCTAGTTTACTTTCAATTCTCTTGTACATTGTGCTTATATAGACGTTATATCTATTATATTTCTAACTTAAGTTTGTATTCAAGTCTATCTATCTATCTATCTATCTATCTATCTATCTATCTATCTATCTATCTATCTATCTATCTATCTATCTATCTTTTTGCAAATCTATCTATGCAATCCTTTCTATGCATGCAACCAATCATAGTTGTCTATCTGTGCAACCATTTATTCTTTGATCCATCAGTGCAACACTGCCTCTTTATCTATGCCAGACTGATTATACATACAACTGCGCCTTTTATACAACCCTTTTTATCGATCTTTGCAAGTCTCTCAGTTTATCTATCTTTTCAATCAACTCTATCTGTAACAGAGATTTACAGAAATGGCATTAGCAAATACAAAAGACTTTCAGCCAACGCCAGACCATTTGTTTTGGTGTTAGATTAGCCAAAACCATTTGATTTTACTAAAGTTATGTGTAAACCATAGTTACTTATAGAGGTTTTCAGCCAGATGTCATTCATTAGATTATTTTGTGAAACTTCACATTTTTCTTCCACCCACTCCAGCATGCATCAAGAGCTATGGGTCAGTCTACTTCAGTCATTGGCTGACTTTGCTGTAAGTTACAGCATACTTCCATTTCATAAGGAACATATCCACACACAAAGTAGTTCCCTTCAGTGCCAGGAAATACTATGGTAGTGTGGGATTTTTTTAAACTAAAAAATATTTTTGTCAGTAGCCAATTTCTTTTTTTAATTGATGAGGACCTGACAGCTTCCCCAACAGTAAAGTTTTGCAAAAACCATAAGAGAACAAAGCAAGAATTGCCAAAGCCAAAAGACTGGCAGCCAATGCCAGAGCTCTTGGCTTTGCCCTTGCTCATTTGTTTCTTCGATCCTGCTTTTTTTGTAGTTGGTGCATAGCAGGATTTCAGTTGTGACATTAGTTTATAGTGCATTCTGTTTGATATAACTGCGCTGCTCTCGCAAATCAAGCTAAGGACACCAACTTAATTTGTAGCTTTCTATTTCAAATTCCTTCATATTTATACAGCATTTTTATTTTTCCAATTTTACATTTTGCTTTTGCTTTGCTTCAAACGTTTATTTTACTAATGTGCTAAAATTATTTAAGTTACCTAATCAGTCACAGTCCTGAGTAGACATTATGAAACACTAGGAGTCCGCTGACCGTAATTAAGAACTGCTACCTTGGAGGGCAGTACCCCTCACTCTCCCCATAACAAAAGCACTTTAAAGAAACACTTGCGAGAGTCGCATATTTTTTTTTTATCTAGACTCATCCTGATCGCCAAAATCTAGGCCTCACAATAAAAATACGATACATACTTTAAATTCACGTTAAAACCAAACTCTATGCTTTGATCTTGTATCTGAAAAGAATAATGTTGTGACTTACAGCTCAGCAGTATCTGTGGCCTAAAGTGCCAGACTTGCTTTCGACTTCATTGTCCAAGCATCCAGCCTTTATGATCTGACAGCAAATGGCCACCCTACTTATAGTTCTAAGATTACGACCAAAGAATTACCCAATCTCGTGACGAGGAAGGTCAGACCCGCTGAATTGTTCATTCCGATTTCTACGCTATGTGAACCGTAGAAGGCAGTGCAGTGACGCTCAAGCCACCTGTGTTGTCAATTCCTCTTGCATTTGCGAAGCTGGTATGTATGATAGCGTTTTTTTTTCAGAACATTGTAGGTATGTTAAAACTGGCGGAATCCACCAATTTCGCCAGACCGTACTTGCAAAGAGTTGGATAGGTGCCCAAAACATGGAAAATGGGTCCTTTCTTGAACTTTCTGGGCGCTGACCAGCTGCAGAATTAATGGACAATCATTGACTTTGTCCGCAGAAGAAGTGTTTTAAATGGGCAGAAACTGTTTAGCACTAAGTAAATACACATCTTTAATTTGAAGGAGGCATTTGAAGCATTATTTCAGCAGGTGTGCAAATCGTTTAACGGGAGCGTGGCAGCACTTCTCAGTATCTAAAAGGAACTCTGGGACAGTGAGTAGCTCCATATTTATATTTCTATGTCAGGCTTTGTGGACAGGGAGCTGTCCAGGTGCTGAACAATACTCTTGCCACTGCCGCAGAAGCCACCGTTGCAAGGAAGTGTCGGGGACAGGAATTTTCGGTTTTGAAGCCCTTGTATTGATGTTCGCAGGAATGAGATTGAAAGGGATAACAACCCGAATCTCTGCATGGAATAGTCCATGGGGAAATCATTCAGCTGCTGACCATGCAGGAAGTGCCCGGGTGATTGACGTGCAACGTCATCCTGTAGCAGGGCCTCCGCGGCTGTTAGACGTACCTAAATGAAAACCTCTTGGCTACGCAGATTGCTGTGCAAATTCTGATCACCCTCAAATGTGAAAATGATCACAAACTCTGGTTCCACAATACCATTTGCCAGGAAAGGCCTATGGGGCAGTTAAAGATATTGTCCATTATTTTTTAATACCTCCGAAACTGGAATGATGGCGCCTGAGTGGCCTCTTAATCCATGAAGATAATTCCCCACATCCTACGTAAATGTCAATACATGGCTTCAGTTCAATAAAAGGGTTGGCTGGTGATCAATTGATGTCTTTTCATTGAGTCTGCGCATGTATTGAGCTGCCCTGGGGCTAAATTAGCATCCTTCGAGCATTCATTGATTTTTGCGTGTGCTGAACATTTAGAATTAACATTTTCAATGCAGAAATTCAGGTGCTGCAATGATAGGGATCTCCCCAGTGGAAGGCAAAACAAAAAATGTTTCATCTAACAACTTCTTTAAGAAACCCTGTCTTAGATTGTTAATTGGTGTGAAATATGAGAATGAAAGTCGAAGGTCAGCCATGTGATTGTGCTATCCTGCCATTTTAAAATTGTCCCTGGCTTTATTATGGACTATGTTCTTTTTTGGCAGAATTTCCGAAGCTCCTGATACAATTGGACACCTTCAACCTGCAGATCTGCTACTTCTCGAGGACACCTTTAGGGTGCCTTAGAATGCCTACTCGTGTCCTGTCTTAGTGAGCACTGGGTGCAGTGTCCTTTGATTCCCTCTGCAACAGTCCTTTCTGATGGCAGCTGCGTATGGTTTTTGGATTGCTTAGTTCTAACTGTGGGAGTTGCTCATTGACCACCTTGTTTAAAATGAATGCAGAAACCTGGGGCATATTTGTTTTTAAATGCTTAATTTTTAGTAACATTACAGCCAGTCATCGCTGATATAAAGAGTCAGGAAGATAACAATAGTGATTTGCTGTACAAGGTTTCACAGACATCCAAATTCACCTGATGTTATGCAGACCTGTAAAAGATTGTGATCGTTTGCCTTTGTGCAAGAAAGGAATCCCCTGGGTCTCTAAAGAGAGGCGGAAGGCCATTGTACATAGACAGAGCTCTCTGCAGTGCCTGTGGGAAGTTTACCCCTAAGTGCCTGATTCACAAAGGTAAACGTACTCTTTTGTGTAAATGTACTCTTTTTTGGCTTTCACAAACTACAATGTAGTAGTAACTTTATGACTGCGGAGACTCTGCGGTAAGGGCGGAGAACTCTATAGACAAAAAGATAGTCCTGTCCTATCTTTTTATTTGCAGAATTCACCGCCCAGACTGTGGAGTTTCTGCAGTCATAAAGGGTCAGATGTACAAAGCGTTTTGCATGGTACAAACAGCGAATCTCGCTGTCTGCGCCATGCAAAACGTGCATCGTGATGCTCATTCCCATTTTGTGAGTCGGTAACCTAGTTACCGACTCACAAAATGGGACTGCGACTCGCAAATAGGAAGGGGTGTTCCCCTTCCTATTTGCGATTCGCATCACAATGCAGAATTGCTTTGTGAACGCGAACGCGGTCGCAAAGCAATTCGCTGTTTGCACCCATTACAAATGGGTGCTAACCCATTCGCAAAAGGGAAGGGGTCCCCATGGGACCCCTTCCCCTTTGTGAATGGCTCTGAAAATATTTTTTCAGAGCACGCAGTGGTCATATGGACCACTACGTACTCCGAAAAAATGAAACAAAAAAGTTTCATTTTCTCGAGTGTATTGCAACTCGTTTTCCTTTAAGGAAAACGGGCTGCAATACAAAAAAAAAAAAAAAAAACTGCTTTATTAAAAAGCAGTCACAGACATGGTGGTCTGCTGTCTCCAGCAGGCCACCATCCTTGTGAGTGCAGAAAATCGCAACGGGCGCAAATTGCGACCCACCTCATTAATATTAATGAGGTGGGTCTTTGCGACCCCCTTGCGATTCGCAGATGGTGTCTGGGACACCATCCTGCATATGGGTTTGCGTCTCGCAAATTGCGAGTCGCTGAGGCTCACAATTTGCGAGTCGCAAACCCAAGTTTTGGTACATCTAGCCCAAAGTTACTATTAAATCATAATTTATGAATACTCAACAAGAAATTGCGTATTTTTCTATATACACTACACAGTTTTGTGACAGTGATGTATTTTTAGATATTTATAATACTCAACAGTTGTGTATGTGAAAAGTGTTTGCAAAGTAGGCCCTTGCATACCACAGTTAAACAAGATACTTGCTCACACAGTTTCTGAAGCCATTCAGTAAGTGTTGCTAGAACAGTACGTGTAGTTGTGGCTCATTATCAAATTAACACGAGTTACACTGGAAATGGCTGATCAAACGTGTCTCCCAGAAGTAAAATATATGCAGATGTGAAAAGTAGGGGAAAAGCAAAATAATATGCATAACCCAAAGACTGTAAATTATGCAAGATTACACGTAACTTTCAAGCCCATTTTTTGCAGTGGCAGAAGCTTTTCATCTTGCAGGCCCCGGGAACAGCAAGAATGACCACCCTTCGTCCTCGTGTTTAAGACACTTTTAAGGTTATTCAGGTTCAACTGTATTTTTATTTTTGGCTACTCATAACAGCACTTGCATCCATGTGGCAAGAAAGGAAAAGCTTGTGAAACTTGCACCAAACAGCTATAACTTTCAAACTTTACATTCCACTCCACTTCCTCTACTGGATGTTATTCAATGGAAAAAGGGATGATATGTTTTAAGTACTAATTGAGGCGTTTTCCTTACTGTGTGCTTAAGAATCGAGCATGCCAATTATAGTGTGTCAAATTCTAACTTGGGATAGATTGTGGAATGTTTCTCCTGGTAGGGGTCACATACATTGTAGGTTACCACGGGCCTGTTAATTCCCTGTATTTATGGGATAAGGTTGTAATAAGTGGCACATATTCCTTTCCACAAAATTAAGGTTTATGCTCCATTGAGGATGTGATTTATCCCATCTAGACGAGGAAGTGGAGGGGGTGGTATGTTTGGCTGGCTTTGTAAACTATCAGTTTATAGTGATTTACCCAATTACCAAACCCTAAATGAACATCCTTTGCCTGGAATTCTACTTAGAGAAAAAGATGGTCTCTAATATCAGAAGCCTCTTACTTAAGCCTTTATAGGGCTACCACTCTCCTAAGCTTTAGGTTGGTCCCGCATCTCAGATTTCTTTGGCTTTTTTTTATCATTTAAAGTCAAATATTAATGTAACAATTGTTTGTTATTCTGTTTACTTAGTTCCAGTAAGTGACTCTATTTACTTTTGGTTGTTAAGACAATCAAAATATTTCCCTGTGATGCTCCACAGGTTAGTCTAACAGAACACTTATTGCAGAACACAAACCTAGCACATCACAGATTAGATTGTTGTCACTGAGCCACGAAAGCCCTCAACATTAACAACAAGCATAGGCAAAGCCAATAGGTTTCACCTATGCAAGACCTATTAGCTTTGTGAGTTTTTTTTAGACATGTTGCGCAGCGCTTCGCGCTGCTGTGCAACATGGCTTAGGCAAACAAATACTGGTATGACATGGCCACTGTAGACTTCATCATAGCGCTTTTCTTTTTCTAAGATATGTTGCACAGCAGCCCGGGGTGCTGTGCAATATGTGTAAAAACAGCATGGGGTTCAAGCAACATGAGGGAGGGGGTGAGGAATGAAACAGACAGCCGGAAGAGGGCAGGGCAGTCAGGCAACACGAGGACGTAGGAAGGGATGTGGGGAATTAAATGGACAGCAGAAGGATTACAGGGATGTGGAACGAAAAAGACAGCAGAAAGATGGTGGGGTGTGGAACGATAAAGACAGTGGGAGGAAGATGGAGGGGTGGGGAAATTAGCAAACAGTAGGAGAAGGGCAGGGGTGAAGCAATACAAGTGTGTCATGGGAGAGGGTGGGTGTGGGGAAACTGTACGCACAGAGTGCATGTCAAAAAGTTAAAAAGTACCTGGAGCAACACAGACAGTGGAAGGACACTGGCCACAAACAGGAAGCCTTGATAGGTACATGATTCATGGCAGGGACAGTAAGCCCAGGAAGAAAGGCCAAGGATTTGAGCAGTCATCAGGAGGCAAGAGGTGTGACCATTAAGAAGCAAGGAAACAAGCGTGACGTGGGAGCCCACTAATGGTAAGCATTGGTTAGTTGTCGATGGGCTGTAAGCCCGTTATTAAGCTTTTTTTAAACAATAGCTTTCACTGATTCATACGCGCTGTAGGTGAAACCTAAAAATGGATGGCACTGATTAGAAAATGCATTGATGACAAGCACTTTAGTGAGGAGCAAGAGCACAAGAACACTCATTCTGCCCCTGGAGCTCCTTCCCAGGAAAAATCCCACAAAACAAAGTCTGAATACCTACGACTGGAAGACAGTGACTGACAACTGTGACTGAACTCAAGGGACAACAATCACACTGATGGAAGAATGAGGTAAGTGGCAAAATATCAGAAGCAAAATAAAGCCATCTCAATGTTTAAAACACACAACCAGGAGGTAAGTTGATGTACAGAGAGGCTGCAGCCAGCCCAAGATTTTATGCCAGGAGTTGGGTAACACTGATGTACAAGGCATGTAAGATAGCTTAACAAACTTAGGACCCTATAAGTCCAACCGCCACATTACGACCCTGGTAGTCGGATCGCCAAAGGACTGCCTTCTCCAGAAGGATCTTTTATCCCAACCTGGTTGTAATCAGACATGGCGGCACTGAGTCAGTGCGGCCATGCTGATTACAGCCATGTTCTCCACCAGCCTTTTCATGGAGTTTCAACGGCCATAAAAGGCTGGCGGAGAACAAGTGTTGGGGGTTCCTCTCCCCAGCACTGCTGGAATGCACACTGTCTGCTTAGTAGACAGTGCAAATTCTGAGAGTGTTAAGGGATCCCCATGTGCAATGGCATTGGACTCGGCTCCATGTGTAGCTGAATACAGTACCACTGCACGTTTTCCTTGGAAACCTTGGTTTCCACCTGTCAGCCCAGTGGAAAACTTGTAATGGAGTCGGTGCGGAAACTGTCAGCACAGTTGCGGTCTCCTCATCAGAAGTTTGGCGGTGAGGTTTTTCCAGCCACCAAACTCGTAATCAGCCCCTTAATGTATCATAGAAGCAGACATTATGCAAAAGTAAAGTGTGATTTTTAAAACAGTCCCAAATTAAAAAAAAATTGCAAACATGAATAAGTGTTCAAAACATAAGGATTGTGACTTGTCTACATTGAGGCAGATCATCATGGACTCTGCATGAAATCTTCTGAGAAATGAGAACCCCCTCATAATATCAAAATGTCTCTGCCTATAAAAACAGGTGGAAGAGGGGGGCATAATCCCCATTACCAGGCCTGTACCCTATGCAAAAGCACTGTGCGGCTGCAGTTAGAAGCTTCAGTCACAGAAGCCTAGGCATGCTTTCCAAGAAAGAGAAGATAAACAGGCCTTTGTCTTATCACTATCAGCAGGCAAGGGTGCGGAACACCGGTTGTACCTTGGAGCCCTAGTTGAAAGGCAGATGTCTGTGGGGCACTGCACTTGAACACAACAAGGCAACAAAACAAAACAAGTCAATTGAGAAAAAATCACATTTTCCAAAGGGAGCCTCTGAACTATAGATACTAGCATACCCCAAAGTAAGACAAAACTACCAATTCCAGCATTCTCTGCAGCACGGGACATTCAGCGATCTAAAAATATGAGCACATATGGTTATAAGTACGATCTAAAGAGCTAAATATACCAGTATACCCTGCAGTAAAAGAACTACAGATTCTAGTATTCCCTGGGGAAAGAAACATTCAGAGAATTACAAACAAAGGATTCTCCTGAGCTAAGAAAAAGCTGTAAGTTCCAGCTTTCAATGCAGTGAGAGTCACTTAGATCACTACAGCTATTAGCATGACTTGCAGTAAGAAAACAACTACAAGTTACAGCATTCGATGCAGTGAGTGACACTCAGATAAACCTCCAAGCATGCCCTGCTTTAGAACTAAACTATAAGTTCCATCAATTGAGGCAGCAAACGTAATAGAACTGCTATGAGCATAATCTGCTGAAAGGAAACCTAGCTGACTATAATTACCAGTGTGCACACGCGTCAAACAAACATGGCTTGACAAATAAAAAAAAGAGTAATAACATGCTTGAGCAGACAGACTGCAGACATGTGCATTCCTGACCCTGCATTTGTAAAAGTAAAAAGAAAAGTATCTTGGAAAGCATGTGGTCAGTGGAAGGACACTGGCCAGTATGCACTGGCCAGTGACCAGAAGCTATACTTGATCCAGGCCCCACATGACGGCATAGACAGCAAAGCGGAGCAGGAAGTGAAAGCAGAATACGTACTGTCCAATCAGAAGTACGTAAATTAGAGTGATGTTGAAACATACAAATGGTGAGTTCAGGTAAGTAAAGTGGGTTCTAAGTCCCTTTTAAGATTTTTTTTCCGAATTCAAGACGCTTCCCAAGCACACGACAAAAGCTGTGCAGGAAAAACCTAAAAATGTCCTAAAAAGAAAACATTCTTTAAATAGACAATGCTTTACAGACTTTCCAAACAGTTGGCTTCAGAAGGGTTCAAAATAGCATTGACTTCTGAGACTTACCACACATTACTTCGCATATGCACATTAAGAAACAAGTCATACATACACCCAACACAGTCCGAATATAAAATTATAAGGCTATTAACCCATCCAACAGAATGTTCTCCCATTGGGTATACCATCACCTGTTCAACACTAATACCAGGTGAGACCACAGGTAAGCAATTTGAGACACTTGATTAGCTTCACCCACTAAAAAACCTCACCACGCATCGAAACTGACATATTCCTTCGCAGGCCACACACTGGCATAAAACCAAATCAGATATCATCTGCAATGGAAATGTTTGGTAAGTGACCCACAGCAAGGCAATGCAAAGCCAAAGTATTGTGATCACAGTCTTGAATATAGACAATTAAAATAGTGACTGACCCAAATACTGAGATCAAAATATTGACTACCAAAGCATTATCAATCCTATTCTTATACAATAGCAAATATATTGATGTTTAATGTAATTAACAAAACACATATTAAAAGTAAAACAAAATCTTAAATAAAAATGTAAATTACAATCATTTTAAGTTTGAAAAATGACTTTAGATTTAACAAAAATAGGTCAAATGAAACTATAGTGTAAAATAATATCAATAGTATAATTTCAAAATATTAAGGGGGTCATTACAACCCTGGCGGACGGTGTTAAAGCGGCGGTAAGACCGCCAACAGGCTAGCGGTCATTTTTTTTTTTAGAATTATGAGCATGGCGGTTACCGCCATGGTCATCCGCCGCTTCTCCATTCCGCCCGCCAGGGCGGGGACGACCACTGGGCTGGAGACTTGGGTCTCCAGCCCGGCGGCCGTCACAATACCGCCGCCGGTATTTAGACCCGGCTTACCGCCGTGGATTTCCAGTGGTAGGAACCGCCATGAAATCCATGGCTGTAAGCACTATCAGTGCCAGGGAATTCTTTCCCTGGCACTGATAGGGGTCTCCCCTACCCCCACCCCGACTCCCTCGCCTACACCCCCCACCACCCCTGCCACCCCCCAAAGGTGGCAGGACCCCCCTCCCCACCCGACCCCGACATTACCTTACACATACGCACCCGACACGCACGCAGGCACCACCAATACACATACACGCACACACACCAACATACATGCCAACATCCACACACACAGTCAGATACGCACACCCACATTCAAACATACATGCACACATCCATACAGACATACCTACAGACATACACGCACTCATTCCCAAAACACGCAACACCCCTGCAAGCATGCACGCACTCACACACCCCCTCTACATACACACACGCACACCCCCATGCACCCACACAACACACAACACCCACCTCCCCTAACGGACGATCGACTTACCTGTTCTGTTGATCCTCCGGGAGGGGACGGGAGCCATGGGGGCAGCTCCGCCGACACCACACCACCAACAGAACACCGCTGTGCTTAATGACAGGACGTGATTCGCTGGGCGGTGTTCTGTTGGCGTGGCGGTGGAGGTGGAGCAACCTCCATTTCCCCGCCGCCCGCCAGTATGGCTGTTGGCGGCTCTCCTTCGGAAAAACGACGGAGGGCAGCCAACAGTCAGAATACGCCGAGCGGCAAACCGCCACTACTGGCGGTCTTCCGCACGGTGGTCCCTCAGCGGTCTTGTTAAAAGACCGCCGAGGTTGTAATGACCCCCTAAATGTTTTAATTAAATAAAATTACATTTATTATATTAAATATATTTTAAATAATTGAGATAAATTTATTTTGTAAATATTCTTTCAAAATATGCAATTTAAATTACAAATGTTGAAAAAATAATATAATTGTATTAACTAAACAAAGATTAATTAAACAATGACAATATTTTTTAAACTTCTACATAACCTATAATAAATATAGAATTATATTGTTCTAAAAAAATATTTTTGCTAATTTACAAATAATAAAATATTTTTTTCTAAAATTACTAAATCATATAATGATTTTAGTATATTTTAATTTCAATCATTTTCAAAATTCAAATTAATTAACATTACAATTGTATTAATAATAGTAAACAGATGCTAAAAAAATTAATAATATTTCTCAAAGATAAAAATAGTATTTTGCTAACAATTATAATAATAATAATCATCATCATCATGTTCATCATTATACATATATATATACATACTTATTCTCACTAACTGTAAAATTGATATTAAACATTTAATTAACATAAAATATCAAAAAACTAACTTTTTTAAACATTCCCGACCAAAACCCAGATAGATCCCAGCATCATCTCAATTAGAAATTATTAAGGTAAAAAAATAAAAACATGATATTAAAGTCACAGATATTTAAATCTTTCAATAATATTGTTGCAAAAAAAAACAAAAAAAACAACATAAATATTGTAATCATTCAAAGCTTTACTATAGTTATTCCACCAATATTTTGACTTTGTTACTAATTACCTTGAATATTCTTCATTGATTGTAAGTATCCACACCACTAATGCCAGATTTTGTGGTACACACGATTTAATTACAACTATATTCAATACTATATGCTGGATTAATTATTTGAAGCCCAGTGGACCTGTTATGAAAAAAATAATCACATCAGTGCTTACGTCTCTGGTTAAGCTTACTCTGAATTTATGTCCCCACTGATTGTGTTGTGCAAGATCTTGTAAGGGGGATATATAGAAGAGAATGAAAATAATATGTGCAGCTATTAGGCCTGGTGTCCAAAACTCCTTTGAGGTCACAAAACCTTAGATTAACAAATACAAATAGTTTATGTAGGCCTTGACTCCACCTTGGGTTATGGAGATCACAATCTTTTAACTCCTAAGCAATGAAGGGTGCCATGTTTTCCGATTTATGAAGAATCATTGTCATGTCTGCCAATAGCCGTCTGGCCTTATCTTTCTAAAAATTTTGAAAGTGTCAAGTAATCCAATTGAAGACACTGATACACAACTTGATGCAACATTTTTCTGGGTCAAATGCTTCCTCTCCACCATGTCAAGGTTAAAAAAGAACACTTACAGGCAAATAACCACAATAATGTAGCCTGTACTGATGTCCTTTTACCATATCTGTTCAGAAGAAAATGTCTGTGACACACACCTTGATGTATATAATCAATGTCAGACATTCCTGAATTTAGCTGAGAAATTCCAATTTCTGATGAGATTTAGGCCCAGAGTTAAGAGGGCTTATTGTTATCTAATGACACATTAGCGTTAGTCTTTTTACGCTAATGTGGCATTATATGGCCAAAAAATACTGTGCTAGATTTGCAAAGAGGCACAATGCATGCATTCTGCCACTTTGTAACTCCTTGCACCACATTATGTCTGTGCCAGGCATAATATATGCAAGGGGGGCATTCCCCTGTTAGGGTGACTAAAAAAATGGTGCAAAGAAATCAAAGAGATTTCTTTGCTTCATTTTTATCAACACTTTAACGCCTGCTAAGAGCAGGGGCTAAAGGTAGTCACACCAGTGTTCACAATGGACCTCAATGTGCTTTGCAGGATTAGAGTCAATTTTTTTTACCTTAATCCTGGGAAGCTAGTTCCCTAACTACTGCCATGGAGCACCATATCTTCGATTGCAGCACCACTTTTCTTAAATCTGGCCCTTAGTATATAAGGTCTACCATTTAACCACATGTCAGGAGAGGTCCTTCACCCAGATTAAACCACAATATTCTGCCAGAGATGGCCTCACCTACTGTCAGTGTACTTTGGGCCTGATTAGGAGTCGGGCGGTTTAATTACCACAACTCAAGTACGGCGATGATGAGGTGGCAATCAAGCTGGCGGCCTGACCATCACTGTATTATGATGGTTCCACCAGGCTGAGCAGTGGAAACATCGTATTACGATGCTCCTGCTGGTCAGCCCAGTGGAAATAGTGTCTGGGCATAGGCCACTGCTCCCTTAGGAAGCCGAGCCCAATTTTGTTGCACACAGCACCTTAGGAATGCGCACTGACTGCAATAGCATGACATGTCGTGGGCAGTGCAGGGGCCCCACTACACCCCACAACACTGCCTTTCCATAAACCTTTTCATTGCAGGGAGCCTGCCATGAAAAGTCTGGTGCAGAGGGAAGTCCGAATCAGCATGATGGTGCCGTACTTAGCATTGCCATGGCTGACCACGACTTTGACTGCTGTCAATCCACCAGGATCCCTGATCCCAACGGAGGCATCGGTCTCGCGGCAGTCCAACTGTCAGGATCGTAAACCGGATGTCGGGCCACCAGGATTGCAGTGATTCAACCATGAGTTTAGTGGTCCATGGCCTCCCAAACTCATAATTAGTCCCTTCATACTTCATAGATGCTACACCTCGCTTGAAGCCTGAATCTGGTAAAGCTGACCCCCGAAGTAGGACAAGACCCCTACAGCAGTATGTGTTTGTCCTTCATGGGAAAAACTGCCTTCACTCCTCCGCTGATAAAGACATCCTTTGCTGTCAACAAGGTATGCAAGGTGTCTCTTCCACTTAATAAGCTCTAGCCAGCAAGATGCTCTGCCTTCCATGCTCTCTTAGTATAGGTCATAAAAGTAGGCATTAGGTTGTTAGGTTCAAGATGCCCTTTGACCATGTTAGAAATGTTCATTTTATTCTGCCTTTTTGCTGTTTTTATAACATTCTGTGTAGATGTCTTAGACATACAGAGAAACAGATTATTCTTGTAGTAATAAATACTTTTACTTAAAAATGTTCATTCTTTTTATTACGGTGTGAGTGATACTGTGAATAACAAAATAGAGTTTGTTAATGTTACCCCAGAGACGAGACCTTGTTTCCTGTATGGGAAAGCAATACCCTGATTTCAATTACATATAGAGTAATGTTTTGCAGGGCTACAATAACATGTCTTTCATATTCATCATTGCTACATTGAACCAAGTTCACCTGCATCACCTGTGGGTGAAAAAGCACCCCTTGTAAAGCCACACCAAAGTCATAGCTTATGCAAAATTATGAGTTGGAAACATTTTCCTAACTCATAGAAGGGCTTTTGCTATCCATTAAGATTTACAAATAGTAGAGGGCATAAGACAGACATTCCCTTCCATTTAGTAATTCACAGTGAAACGTGTCAATGGGTTCTGACCACATTTGTGATCACAAACCCTTTTCAGATATCAACTTTTCAATGGAGGTTTTGTTTAATTTGCGAAGGCAAAGCTGTTTTTGTGGGTCAGTTTCCATCAGTTTCCCCTTTAGGAATTGTGTCAACAGCCTTAAGGGGAGCAGGTAGTGGCCCTGAGCACCTATGCCTGCTCCACCAAACTGTTCCCAAATGAGATACAGTTTTTTTTTAAAGCAACTCCTTTTTCTTTAATTGTCATCGGGTTTATTTTTTTTTAATGCAGCCCTTTAAGATAGCGAAAGCAGAGATGCAATTTGCTTTCCGTTACAGTCCTCTTTACCAGCATGTGCATCATAGGGGGTGAATAACTTTAACATGCCTAATTAATGTTCACCAGGATGGAGGTTTCGCAGCAATCCTCTGTAAATGGGCAATTTGTGATATAACTTATTACAACATAGGTCTCATAGTAACCCAGTCAGTGTACAAACTGCATTTAATTTGTTTGTGAATATAAAAAGTACATCAGGCCAAACTTTCTTCAGATTTCTAAGAAAAGAATGTACTGTCTCTAATAGGATTCCATTCTGTTTAATAGTTCAAAGTTATTTTTATATTACAGTTCCTTACGTTCACTCCTCTTAAAGCATTTAGATGAATAGCAAAGTCGAAATGTGATCCCACCTGTTGAGCATGATTGATGTGACGTCTTTCTTTGGCTGTCATTGCTATGTTTTAAGTGACACAACCCTTCCTTAAGTACAGTCATTTTTCTGAGCTACTCTTTGGAGCAGTTGAAGTATACCTTTGGGTGTTCATGACAGGGCTTGGCAGGTGCAGTTAAAATACAAGGGTTCGGGTGCTAACATAACACGGATGCAACGCCTAGACCCAGTCCTGGAGCTTTCCAGCTGCCAAATGAAATTCATTTTTCTTGTTATATATTTCAATCCTGCTGATTGAGTCACCAGTGTGCAAGAGTGCACTAGAAGCCACAGCATGCTGTTGATGCATCAGCCACCTGTCTAGCGGCATTTTATGGCTCCTGCCTTTCATCATATTGGGGTGAAATGAGTAGGGCTCCTAAGATTTGTAGCCACAATCCTGATTCTTCACCATCTGTCCCAGAAAATGTCAGTTCATTTAGCACGTGTCGAAGTTTTCAGAGAGGGTCAGCTGAACACAGAGTCAATTTTTCATGGTTTTAATGACCCTGAGTGCCTCGTTTTCTCTATTTTCTATGTTGATGACTTCTGCCAATTGCATTGCAGTCACTTGCAATCTTCATTCCATTAAGAGGTGGGAAATTTTACAAAGTGAACCAGATTTCCAAGGATTATTTGTAGAGAAACCATTGTTTGCACACAGTAGATCTAGAAACATCAAATAGATCTTATTCTTGAGGAGGAAGAGGGAATATTTTGGGGCAGGCAGAAATGTTTGAACTGTGTTCAATGCTATAATGTGATGTTGGGAGACACAGTGGTACATCTTTAAAATGGAAACATCATTAGATTGAAATATTCTGCCGATTGCAACACTAAGAATGTGTTAGATGCTTAAAAATGCCTGTGTGGAATGGTTTACATTGGGAAGACAGAGAGAAAGAATACATTTCGGATTACTGAACACAAGAGTAATATCTGCAACAAAATGATAAATTTGAGTGTAGCTTCCAGTTGGGCTGAGGCAGATCACAACATCACACAATTGTGGTTTAAAGTTTTGGAAGTTGTAAAACCAAACTGGGGCTGGACATCCACAAAAAACGTTTGCAATCTGAATTCTTTTGGATAAAAAGACATATGGGCATATGTATCATTACTTCAAATTGTGATTACCTAATTGTGCTTCTCAGGGAATCACAATTAGGTAATCGCTATTCAAATTTATGAAACTCAATGAGCTTCATTTTGGGCCACTTGTAGTAAGCTTTTTGCACGTCGCAAACAGCGAATTTCGCTGTTTGCGAAGTGCAAAAAGCACATCGCAATGCACAAACCCCGTTTTGTGATTCGGTAACCTGGTTACCGAATTGCAAAACGGGTTTGTGACTCGCAATTAGGAAGGGGTGTTCCCTTCCTAATTGCGAGTCGCAGTGCAATGTAGGACTGGTTTGTGACCACAAGCGCGGTCCCAAACCAATCGCATTTTGCACCCATTTCAAATGGGTGGTAATCCATTCGCAAAAGGGAACCTTCCCCATTGTGAACAGCACTGTAAACATTTTTTCAGAGCAGGCAGTAGTCCCACGGACCACTGCCTGCTCTGGAAAAATTAACGAAAACGTTTCATTTTTCGTTTTTGTAATGCATCTCGTTTTCCTTTAAGGAAAGCGGGCTGCCTACAACAAAAAAAAAAATGCTTTATTGAAAAGCAGTCACAGACATGGTGGTCTGCTGTCCGCAGCTGGCCACCATCCCTGTGAGGGCCGCCATTCGCAAGGGGGTCGCAAATTGCGACCCACCTCATGATTACTCATGAGGTGGGCATTTGCGACCCCCTTGAGAATCGCAGATGGTGTCAGGGACACCAACCAACATTTGGATTTGTGACTCGCAATTTGCTGGTCGCAAATGTGAAAGTTGGTACATGTGGCCCTTTGTGTTTCCTAATGGGTCGCAAATTGACGTAACTCATTTTTATTTATGAGGAAGGTTACACTTTACAACCTTTTAGGAAACACAAAAATCACAGGGATGGTGGCCAGTTTAAGTCAGCAGACTACCATGTTTGTGATTGCTTTTAAATAAAGCAATCTTTTTTTTTAAAGGCAGCCCCTTCTCCTTAAAGGAAAATGGGATGCATTTAAAAAAGAAAAATGAAAGGTTTTTTTTCATTTCTCAAGAGTGGGCAGTGGTCTGTGGGACCATTGCCTGCTCTTAAAAATAGATATTGCTACCATTCACAAAGGGGAAGGGGTCCCTTGTGGACCCCTTCCCATTTGCGAATGGGTTACCACCTACTTGAAGTAGGTGGTAAAATAATGTTTTTGCGACCGCATTTCAGTAACAAAACATTCCTACATACAGCTGTGGTTTGATATTAGGAAAGGACACCCTTAACATGCTACTTCCTAATACCCAATTGGTATGTAGTCGCAGTTCCAAATTGCGATTCGGTAACATGTTACCAAATCACAAATTGGAATTCATGCATACCAAAATGCTTTTTTTTCAGTCACGAATGGCCCGATTGGGCTGTTTGCGATTGCAAAATTATGAATACAGCTGTACGTGCAGGAGCACAGGACCTTGAAATGTTGATTAAGTGAACTAACATGCACATTTCACTGACTATGGTGATAGTAAGTTCATGCTTGATTTGTCATTATGTTTCAGTGTTTATAAGTTTGTAACGTGACCACTAGCACAGAATATTTTCCCATCTGTGCATGAGTATATTATTCCAGTGATTATTATTTCACTGACTCAGAGTATGCCTGTATACACAGGGTTCATTTACTTCTCCATAGTTTTTGACAGTTGTAGATTGTCAAATGCTATGGTGGAAGCTCTTCTCTTTATGTGTTCCACGCCATTCAGTAAGGCTTAGCAAATAAAATGCATTCTGATAGTTGGCAAACTTTCACATTTTGAATGGAGGGACACAGGGCCCGACTTGAAAGGTTAAAATGCAAAATGGTCTGAAGCAGGGTTGTCTGTTGCCCTCCCTGTTGTTTTCCCTTTTTGTATCCATTACCTCCCTGGTAACCTCAGTTTGGCAAAGGGGGATCCTCCAAGAATTGGTACAATGCCCATTAGTTCCCTACTATATGCCAATGATGTTGTCATTATGGATTTAACTCCTATTGGCTTACAATGGTGCCTTACTGCATTAATGAAGTACGCAGGAGTTCATTTCCTGAAAAAAAATATATCTACAAGTAAAATCTTGATTTTATGTAAGAATGTTATAAGAACTAAGTGAAATTTTAATTGGTACCTGGTCACAGACAAATTAGAAATAGATGACACATAGCTTTATCTTGGTAAGCTTTTCTCCAAAAGTGGGTGGGATAATGATCATATAACACTTTGTTCAAGCTGGGTACTGTCTCAGGCAAACGCCCTTAGCAGATTAAATAACACTTACGGGAGGCTTCATTTTGGGCAGATCCTTTCAGTTTACAGGGTTAAAACTCCCTCTTCACTTTGCTGTACCAGTGAAGCATTGGATATGAGAATTTGTGACTCCTTTGATGATATTGAAAGACCAACTTTTCATCAGATATGTAATTTGAATACTCTAGGAGCCCCTCATTCTCTCAAGTTAGAGTTAGTTTATTGTCTTCTTACTCTTTGTCTTTAGCCGCTGTGCTCAGGTGGGGAAACTCTCCCCTGTGTGGAGAGGAGGGAACCCTGTGGGCAGCTTTGAAGTGTGAAATATTCTCTCTTCAAAAGGAAAAGTCCACCTTCTATAGGTCCTTTGAACATGCTAAAGACTTTTTTTGACTGAGAATCAGGAATTTGCCTCAAGAGGTCAGAAGTGTGACACTTTTATTGAGAATGGATTTTCTTCCCCTCCCTATCATTACTGGAATCTCAGATAAAGCCATGAAAGATGAAAGAACGTGCACGCTTTGTCAACTATATATTGAAGACCTTAATCATGTACTTTTTGTTTCTCCTATGCTATGGAATGCACACTGCAACTTTTTAAGGCCTTTGTTTCTCAAACCAAAAAATATGCACTGCTTTGGAGGCATGCAAGTATGTAATGGGTCCACCTAATGAAACATTCTGTAATAATTCTATCAATTTTTTAAATGTTTTTTTAAACATGTATTAGTGACCCTAGGTGCATCATTAACTTGCTGTGTTCACTTGTTGGGCCAGTGGATTTTATTTAAGTAGTGATATGTTCTATTGCGTATCCATAAGACTCTAAACTTTCAATATTTGATCAGCTTTTGTCGCTTTATGTGTGTCATCCTTCTCTAAGGTCAGTGTTGTGCACTAAAAAAATGCTTGTTGCGTTTGTTACAGAGTGCACTTTGTCACTTTCTAAGGCCTCAGTTTCTTAAATATAACGTATGCACTACTTGAGAGGCCCGCAATTCGGCAATGAACCGAACCAATAGAAAGTTCTGCAATAAAATCTATCAACTCCTCAAAAATTTTCCAAACACTGATTAGTGATTATGGGTTTATCTTTACTGGTTTGAGCTGTATAATCCCATTTTCTTGATGTTCGGCGGGTGATTGTTAGTTAAGTATGGTTATGTTTTACTGATGTGTTTATAAGACTTTAAACTTGTCTATTTGCACATCATATGTTGCACTATGTATGACATCTTTGTTTATGGTCAGTACTGGATATTGAACAACACATGTCCCCCATTCTTCACGTCTCTGTTGTTTAGATGCTACGGGCCTTGCTCTCTCCTTTAATTCTGGATTTTGAATCTGTATTCTTTGTATACTTCATACTGCACTATGCACAATGTCACTTTTTAAGTCTGCAGTGTTTCAACGTCATGAAGTGTTCTGTAGTTATACCTATCAACTTTCCAATTACTTTTAAAACTCTTGTCTTTTTAAATTGCAGTTTATGAAAGTGTTGGAGGATATTTATTTTTGCTTGCTGATTTATAATGTATATTTATTGTTGTTTTTTTCCATTTTAAAACTGCAGTTATTTGTTATTTATCACGTATATGCATTGTTGTAGTTTCCCTTTCTAAAATGCTGTCATTTGTTAAGTGGACCTCTTTTGGAATTCCTTATCTTAATAAAATTCTTGAACACTTATATCACTGACAATCCTGCTCTGGAGAATGTTTTGTTTATTATGGTTTTGCACAAAACTAACATGGTGCATAAGTTAACTTTTTTTGCTGTCTTTTTTGGCTTTTGTTTCTTTGGAGTGCATGGAGGGTTGAGCACTTCAAAGGCCAACCATCATGCATCACTTAGTGGAGGAGTATAGGCAAGGTAGCACAGTGGCATCTCAGTAGCATTATCAGTGTGCATGGTTAACAACCACAAATTATTTCTTGGAGTAATACTGAGATAACTTAGTAGCATTATCAGTGTGCATGGATGTAACAATAGTCTTGGATGCAGAGACATTCAAAGCATTCTTTGTTTAGTTTTTGAATGAGCAGTGTTTTTCATCATGCTATACGTATACAAATCTATGTTGTTTTGTTGTAGCGCCCCCGATAAAAGTTCACATAGTTGAAAATGCATTGGGTATTAGAAATCGCCAGTTGATATAAATTGGATTGATTTGGTGGATAGGATGATACTCCCAAGACTTAGATGTTATTACAGAAGTTCATAGAAAGATATAGATGGGCATCATTATTAAAGAATGTTCATAAAGAAATGGTGTTGGAAGATGACTGAGTATGTCCTGATTAATGAGGATTAAACAATCAATGACCTTTGGGTCATAGAACAGTGCGTCTTGGGGCTGGAAGGTGGGTACACTACCAGCGTGTTCATAGATTACTGTTGATTCAGTAACATTACAGTCTTTTGTTCTTGTTCAGCACACACTCTGAACTGGTATATTTCAAGGTGCTCTCATGAGGTGATGAGGGAAAAGGAAGCACAGTGGAAAAATATTCACCTAGGACCACACAATGTGGTCAAGCGGAAGCCAAGATTGATTCCTTTTTTCATGTTGATCAATTTTGCTGCTACAAGGATAATTCTATCTTATGCCTGTTTTATACCAAAGTTTACCAAAGGCTACGCCCTGATTACAACTACAGGTTCTATTTATTGAACATGGTAAATAATGATTCCATGGGATTATTATTTAACAGGTATGATAAATTATAATTATTACAAATTTCTGGGGAATAATATGCTGATTTTGGTGAATCACCCACCAAAATATGCATGATATGGTAAATACCATGTGGTTTTCCCCTGTTAAACTTTGGCAGGTATGACCAGCCACAATATAATGAAGATTGAGGTATTTAACACATCCAATAATTATATGATGTTTTAAATACCATTTAACTCATATTTCCGACCCATATGTAAACAGGAGTTTACACAAGGTTCGGAAAAAACCTTCTGATTTGTAATCAGGCCCTAAGTGTTCCATTCTTTGATCACTAAATCAATGCACTATGTTAAATACATTCAGGCTATGCATTATTTCACGGATTGATGTTAATAGTCTTTGAGGAGGATTATGCTTTAGTACAGAATCTAAAATGAAAACCATAGCACTGATCTTTGCTCAGTGTATTGAGGCCATTTGCTCTGTGTAGATAAGGTTCTTTATTCGTTGTGATCCATTCACGAATTAATTCAGCCACCCACTACTCGCCCATCCTACTATTTATTCATTCAGTTATTGAGCCATGCAGACATGTCTCCAATCTCCGTACATCCTTTAAACGATTGGACAGGCTGCTATAATTAAATGTGTTGAAAAACACACCATGTTTTTTTTCTTCCCGTAAATTACCTGAGGGGGTACCTCCCAAACTCCCCTTTGCAATGGCCATGCCCCCTCGCTGCTCTCGCTACCTGATGCATGAGGGCTGGTCTGACAAAATTTGCCAGGGCTACTTGTGGTTCCATTTTCGGCCCTGATTGTCGGCAACGCGAGGAAAAGTAACCCTGTGGATTTATCTACGTGTCAGAACGCATTTGAACAAAAATCATTACAACCTCTTCTCACTTTTCATGTAAACATGTAAGCTAGCTGAGTTGGAAGCAAAATGCCAGCTGTGCCCACGAGAACAGCCTTCATCAATTCAGTGAACAGCTTTTTCAGGCGGAAGGCGATTGAAACAGGATAGGGATCAGCTTACGCTGTGATAACACATTAATGCAACCGTGAAGGGATCCTTCAACAGCCTAATAGTATCAGAGAACAGTGGCTATGAGAAGAATGCCTTTAAAGGGGGAGTTAAGAAAGCAGCACCTCGATTGCAGCATTTGCAGCTCAAAGTGTGTAAAGTGGTCTCGAGTCTGCCTGAGTTTAATGTGAATAGATATTAACCTGTTATACAGGGCACGTCACAAATGGAATTCTCTTTCCCCATGTTTGCCACCTGCTGTTATATTCAAAGCCAATGTTAATCATTTTATCGACCTCAAAAAGATGAAAGTCTGAGTTCACATTGCTGGAATTAAAACCAGTAATTTACAGATAACATATAGATATTTGCTATTGGCGCTCAATCCACTGTAATTGTCGGCACAATACTCAGGCTGGCAAGGACTTCCAAGCAAGTCTGCTCTGCCCTGTAGAATAGCATGTGCTCATATATAATGCCAAAGCATGCAAAACGTGGGATGTCAAAGTTCTGAAGAAAGGATTGCTATTGCTCCTGCACGCCCAGTAGTAGTTTCAAAACCAATAATTCATATTTTCAGGGTTCAGTGACATTGACAAACCACTGAATCTTCGACATTGATGACGCAGAAAAGAGGGTCCAACATATATTCATACATATCATGAAATCAAAAGCATATAATGTAGTGTGATTTTAGTAAAGAAAATAATGTACGAGGGAAATTGTGCCCTCGGGGAAGTTCGCCATCATTGTAAACGAGCTTTATTAATCATGAAGAATTGAAAATTGTAGTAATCCGTCATAATTGCAAATGTAGGCCATGATTTCTTATTTGAAACTGTTTGCTTAGCTTAAATTTAGTAGAGGCTTTGGCCTAGTTACCTGGTCTCAAATTCTAACTGCGTGGCTTTGTCCTTGAACTAATGAAACATATATTCTTGCTTGAAGTTGTATTTTTCCAGCAGAGATGACTAATACACTTATCTCCAAGGTTTTGTACTAGGCCGGTTTCATCCCCTTTGATACAAGGTCAGTCTGCAGGTGCAGACAATGAAGGTACAGATAGTAAAATAATTGGCAAACCATGTTACAACTTGTGTTCCAAGGCTCCAAGGACAATGTATGCATAAATGAGAGCTAGTAAAAAGACAATTTTCATTGGACAATTTGAAGCCAACCTATGAACCCTCCAATGGAAGACCCTGCAGAATTTGGAATGTTTCTTACTTAAACCTACTGGGCAAAGAGAAGTCAGCCATTTTCCTT
Organism: Pleurodeles waltl; assembly: GCF_031143425.1. Lineage (NCBI taxonomy): Eukaryota > Metazoa > Chordata > Amphibia > Caudata > Salamandridae > Pleurodeles > Pleurodeles waltl. Next base: position 662,588,173 of record NC_090446.1, read on the forward strand.
GATGCCAATTTGAAGCCAGATGCCAGACTCCATTTTGGACGACACCCTGATGCCCTTCTCTCTATCGGAGAGAAAGAGACTTTAAGAATTCTCACCCTAGAGACTTTAACTTTGATTTGCCCCGTCTTGCCCATGAAGTAACTTTGCCCCATTCTTCTTGCCGCTGCAAGGAAGCTTGCCTTAATTTTGCCCCTTTGAAATCTGCCCCATGATGATCCAACCAGTACCTGAGGGACAAAGTCTTTTCTTGAATGCTGTTTGTATTTGGTAAATATGAAAGGATAAATGTATTATGCATTGTGTTTTTCCTTTTAGGTACCAACTGCTATTTTGATAGGGCCCAAGTTAGAAGTTTCCAAATTTGTGTTGACTAAATTCGTTTTGAATGAAATCCCACATGCCAATGCTAATTAGAGGTTAGTTGAGGTATTCATTCGACGCACCACGTTAATTTGAAATCTTGTTATGCTGACCAATGTATGAAATTAGTCAAATACACTTAGTCATATTAGTGATTTGCATTGCCATAACTGAGTGTATCATTATTCAGATTTTGCATAGATTGCGTTTCTTCCGCCGCTATGGACAGCTAGCAATGTTCATCTACATATATCATTTGGTTTTGAGACTTATATATATCGTGTTAGCTTTGTTAATATAGGGAAATAAATTCACTAACTTTTAATAAACTGGTGTGATTATTCATGACTGAAAGGTCATGGTGCGCTGAAATACCAACTGTTATTGATTTCTGATGTGCTATAATGATCTATTAATTGAGTATTGATTACCGATTGCAATAGTTATTGATTATTGATCTGAGTGACCCGACTATTCTAGGATGAGGAGAGCCCGACTTGGTTAAAAGATTCACCGACCTCCAACGTGTCCAGGTACAGGTAATTTATAAGGGCTGGACACGTTATCAGTAGATGGTAGCAGAGAATGGTTTAGCCCTTTGGGACCCCATCCGAGCAATAGACAGAGTTAAGTTAGAATTTTCTTTATGAAACAAGTTGAAGAGATGATGATGCCCTAAGTCCCCAATGACTTTCCCGGAATCTCGGAGCTTGCGAATGGAGAACATGGAGGTGTGAGAATGGTTTCGGCGGTTCTAGTGATGGTATGAGTGAAGTTAGGGTTTCGCGCTTGCACAGCTTATTGACGCAGATTAATTGAGAAGTTTGTGAGGATTTTAGGACTCCAAAAGTGTGAGAGTGGGGAAGTCTTCGAACTTCACATGTGTGTAGCGCTTTGTGCAGAAAAATTGTCCACGTGGTTGTTGATGTTGAGACGGGCCCTGCGAGGTCAAGAGACTCCGGAGTATGTTGAAAAGTGTATGAGACACTTGTTTGATGTTGTGATCTGGTCGGTTAATAGGTTGATCGGGCGTGGTCAACAAGTCGGTATGAATTCTGTGGAATGAAAGAAAATTTCGACTTTGAGATTTGACGAATTCTAAAGTGCACTAGAATAGTTCATTGATCAGTTGAGAGTAAAGTTTGCGGGTCAAATTTTGCTTGCGAAAGCGGGAAACCGAGAAAGATGGAATAACTGCAGAGGCTAGTGAAAAATCCCTAAGGTTTCTGAAGCGATTGTATTACCTTTCCTGTAATAAACCAACAGATCTGTTTTATTCTTTTGGTTAGTGCTCGCGTTATATTGCAGAAATTAGTTTGTGAGTGAAGACGAACGAAAAGCGGACAAGCCGCTGGACTTTGTCAGCCGCAGTGTGTGAGTGTGACGTCACTAGGAGCCGCGCTGGGATAGGTCGCTTGGTGAGAAGGGTCGCGCACGGATTGGACACAGTCCGTGAAGCGCAACTGGTAGGGGAAAGGCAAGCGAAGAGTATTCCGGGAATTAAAGTCACTTATTGATTACATATTTTAGAAAAACAAAAGACGGGAAGATGAAATTTTTCAAAGCATTTAAGAGTGCCATGAGGAGAGATGTTTATATTAAAGCAAAAGTAGGAGAAGAAACACCGCCTGAGGGTACACCAGCTTACATTGTCATTGAACAAAAGGGTGTAGCAGCATGTCTTTGGTTAAAACAATGGTGCAAATTAACAGAGAAGCATTGAAGTGTAGCGTTCCCTATCCACGGGTCGTTTAATCTAAGGGTTTTAGAAAATCTGAGATTTGCGCTATACGACATGAAAGTACCTCCAAGACCAGCACAGTTTGAGGCACTAGCAATTTGGGAGCTAATAGCTAGAAACCAACAACAAAAGAAGTTTGAGAGCAGAATAAGAAAAGTAGAAAAGACTCTAGCGGATGCTAGATGGGACAGCACACAAAAGGTTTGGAGATCAGACGTATTGCAGGGGATTAAATTGTTTCCAGCAATTACCGATGAAGCGGAGGCGGAAGGAAGGAAAGCCACCTATAAGACAAACAGGAGTCAGTCTAGAGATAGAGAGAACAATAGAAACTTGAAAAGGGGAGACGAGTCAGATGATGAGGAGTTCATTATACAATTGCTGAATGATCGCCCGCCACCATATGTGGAAAGCGAAAAAGGCTCAAGCATTAGTACTGCCCCTCCAGAACCAATACAGGGTAATGTAACACCAAATTTGAGAATATCTCAGAGGCCGAGCAGCTCCGACATGCCTTTCTCACCACAAATACCACAGATTTAGAGAATATACCCAGACGTGCCAAAATTGAAACCTGCTGATAATTATCAGCCACAGGTTCAAAGGCACTGCTGTGATGAGCATAACATGGGAATGACTTCTGATTCAATGGCGCAGGGAGGACAAAACTATCAGAGACCGACATTGATTCAAGCCAAATCAACACAGTTTTTGATGCCTCAAAAGCAGGCACAAGAAGGGCCGAAGTATACTTGAGTGACAGAGAGCCAGTTAGGTATGCCAGCAATAATGAACCATAATGTGGGGATTAACATGCCACAGAATTCGGGGAACAGACAGAATCCAGACGCGATATCTCTGCCTATTTCTGTAGGTCCACCAGTACCACTGTACATACAAGGAGACCCAAGCGTATGCGAACAAGGGGTAGTAATGACACAGAGTGGGACAGGGAGAAGATGAATAGAGACCACTCCAGAAACAACTCCAATAGCGGCACTGCCAAATGGATCTGGGTCCTTGTCGGAATTCGGTCCAATTCCAATTTGTGCTCCGTCGACCGTGGTAAGGTCACATCCACCACTATTAGTACCGTTAACCTCAGAGACTGAAACATTACAGAAACCCTCAGTAGCAGTTGATGTAACTGCTACACTGATAGGACTGAACGCGCAACAGTTAACACAATGGTTCAACAGCCTGAACTCCCCACAGAGTACATCCAGCGGGAAGGGAGAAGAATACCTGAATAAAATAAGGTTGGGTATGGAGGCAGATGAACTGGTAGAGGGAACAATGGGTTTGAACAGATTAGAATCATACACAGAGGAAGAACTAAGATACATGTGCCCTAGGATTACAAAAGAAGTAAGCAGCATACATAAGAAGTTACAAGAAATTGCAGACAGAAACGAGATCGATATAAGTAAGACTAAACACCTGAACAGGAGTTACAGGTTAGACTTTGAGACAAAAGATTTTGAACACATGAGATCCGCAGGGATGAAAACACACCTTAAAGAGATACTGCAGAGTGCACAGGTCTGGAGATGTTTAGACAAGTGGGAAAGCAGGTGGGTTAAGAAAAAGGACAAAAAGAAGGAAAATACTCCAGAGCGGAATGAGAAAAAACAACAGAATGATGCTCTGATAACTATGTTACCAATGAGAGAGACAGCAGGGGGAAAACTTGTACATGTACCATGGCACAGGTGCGATATTCAATCCTTTACGGATGACTTTCCCAAATTGAGAGAGAAGCCGATTGAGTGGTATCAACAAACAGATAGATTTGTGAAACTTGCGAAATGTCTCTGGGAAGACCTGAATACTTTATTTGAAATTGTGGTTCCGGCAGATTTGTGGGAAGATTGTAAAAGGGCTGTAGGTTGGCCGACGAGTGAACCAGAGAGAGATAGGGACACAGGTGCGCCATCACCTACGGTAATGAGTTTGTACCACAAGGTGATCGAGCACTTGAAAACCAAGGTTGCGTCGAAAAATGTGGATTGGCAGAGGATTGACAGGACCGCCCAAGAGGTTAAAGAGTCAATACATGCGTATTATGAGAGGTTGTTGAGAGCGTTTAAAATTTACACTGGCACGGAAACGATTGAGGCAAAGGACATGCTCCATTTTGTGTTCAGGTTTGTGGAAGGGTTGAGACCCGAAATCAGCCAGATGATTAAAACGCAGTTGATTTGTTGGCAGTCAAAGTCGATCGATGAAGTGTTGAATTATGCAAAATACTGCAGTGATGAGATTGAGACAAAGCAGAAAAGGTTGAAAGAAAAGGTGATGGTGATGCAGCTTAGAGCAGCTCAGACAGGTTTGCAAGGGTTTCAACAACAGATGCCGCAGCAGCAGCAGCAGGGAAATGCTATGTTTCAGCCGCAGATGAGAGGCAGAGGCAGAGGCCGAGGAGGTTTTGTGAATAATGGTCCTGATTTGAATACCATTATGATTCCAAATGGTATACAGGCAATGAAGAAGGTGATGCCATGTCACACAAGCGGAATCGTCGGGCATTGGAAACGGGAATGCCCAATTATGGTGCAGGAAGGTGTAGGTCAGCAAAACAATGATGTCAATGCATTCCAGACTATGAGAGGACCGAAACTGAGAGGTCCGAATCCAAATTTTCAAAACAATATAAACCAGATGCAGGGTTTACAACCCATGCAACCGCAACAGGTGCAAATGCCCCGTGTGCAAATGGCACAATTGCAGCCAATGCAACAGCAGTTTCCTATGGTACCTAATCAGCAAATGCAAATACCGTTAGCCCCAATGAATCAGCAGCAAGCAATGCTTCCTCAACAGGTCAAGGAATGAATCAAAGTGACGCAGTGCACCAATTCCCCTTACATAGTGAGAATGGAATAAACGATGCATGGGAGAGTGAAAGTTCAGAAGAGGAAGGAAATTGTATGCTTGCAGCATCTTTGGAAGTTGATCAAAAGGGTCCGTATGTGGAGGGAAGAGTTATGGGTCATCGCGTTTCATTCTTGGTTGACAGAGGAGCTACATGTTCCACTGTCAGGAGCATTGAAGTACCAAATTTGCCACTTTCAGGGAGAACAGTTCAAGTAGTGGGAGTAGCAAACAGGTACCTGACGAACCCAATAACAGATCAAGTTCAAGTCAGAATTGGTAACTATCAAGGGTAACATAAATTTGTGGTGTGTGATTCAAGACCGATATCACTATTAGGGAGAGACCTATTGTGCAAATTGGGATGTTCGATTATGGGTTCAAATGATGGAATCAAAATTCAGACAAACAGTGATGGGGAAGAAGAGGACAGTGTAGGAGGGGACGAAGTGGAAACTGTCGATGAGGAGTATCCTCTGATTACTCTTTATCCAATGCTAACTGAAGCAGATATTCCTGCTGAGTTACAGGAAACAGTCGGAAAGGAAGTGTGGGATATGACAGGGAAAGAAGTAGGATTGGTCAAAGGAGTGGAACCAGTGAAAGTGACGGTAAAACCCAATGTAACCTTTCCCCAGACCCCACAGTACCATATGGCACAAGACACCCTCATGAAAGTCGCCCAACTCATTGATGAGTTTGTAAAGCAGGGAGTACTGAAAGAAGTGTTAAGCAGTCCATGTAATTCACCAATCATGGGACCAATAAAACCGAGTGGAAAGGTCCGAATTGTTCAGGATTTGAGGAAAATAAATGACATAATAATCAAATGTTATCCCGTAGTACCGAATCCAGCTGTGATAATGTTTCAAGTCCCCTGTGATGCTGAGTGGTTCTCAGTTATCGACTTGTCGCAAGCATTCTTTTCTGTGCCCCTTCATGAGGACAGCCAATTTCTCTTTTGTTTCAAATTCTTAGACAGAGTCTACAGTTGGTGTCGAATTCCTCAAGGGTTTTCGGATTCACCATCAAGTTTCAATCAGATTCTAAAGAAAGATTTGGAATCATTAGAGTTACCATTTGAGTCAACCGTAGTGCAGTACATTGATGATTTGCTGATCGCATCCAAGACAGAAAGTGACTGTACAGCTGACACCATTGCTCTATTGAACCATTTGGGAAGGAATGGACACAAGGTGTCCCCTTCAAAATTACAGTTCTGCCAGAAGAAAGAGAAATATTTGGGTCACCAAATAGAGAAAGGGTCACGAAGAATTATGAAGGAAAGAATAACAAGTGTACTTCAAATGAGTCCCCCAAAGACGAGGAGGGAGGTGAGGAAGTTTTTGGGAATGGTGAGCTACTGTCGCCAGTGGATTCCCAATTTCTCACCCCTAGCAAAACCTTTACTGAAACTGACCCAGAAGGATGCGCTGGATGAAACAGAGCTGAAAGTAGATGAGATGGATGCTTTTATTGAATTGAAAGAATGCATGTGCAGGGCTCCAGCTTTAGGTATGCCTGATTACACAAAGCCTTTCACATTGTTTTGTCATGAACGTGATGCATGTTCCTTGTCTGTCTTGACCCAAGCCCATGGCGGCGTAAACAGACCAGTAGCATATTTTTCAGCTACTTTGGATCCGGTCGCAGCAGCACTGCCAGGGTGTTTGCCTGCCGTAGCCGCAGTTGGTATCAGCCTCACTCAGAGTGAAGGAATAGTGATGGGACACCCTTTAACAGTCATGGTCCCTCACTCAGTCAAGATACTTTTGACACGTTCCCGAACACAGCACATGACTGGTGCTAGACTCACAAGGTATGAAACAATAATTCTGGGATCACCTAACGTGCAGCTGAAACGGTGCACTACGTTGAATCCAGCAACCTTGTTTCCCAGTGAAAATGCCGAAATTGAGAACGCTGAAGACATCGAGCACGACTGTCTTCAGGTGACTGAATTTTGCACCAAACCAAGACCTGATATCAAAGATACCCGATTGGAAGAAAACGATCAAGTTATTTTTGTTGATGGCTCATGTTTAAGAGATGCACTGGGAATATTGAAGGCAGGATACGCTGTATGTACGGTAACAGGTGTTCTGGAAACATCTTGGCTTCAAGGAGTTTACTCTGCACAAGTAGCAGAATTGGTAGCCCTTACTAGAGCTTGCCAACTTTCCGCATTAATGAAAGTTACCATTTACACTGACAGCCAGTACGGATTCGGAATAGTGCATGACTTTGGACAATTGTGGTCACAGAGAGGCTTCATGACCTCTTCAGGATCACCAGTGAAAAATGGTGAAAGAATAAGAGAATTGTTACATGCCATCCAATTACCAGGAGAAGTAGCAGTGGTAAAATGTAGTGCACACTCGAAGGGACAAAGCCACCGACCACGGGAGCACCGCCAACAGGCTGGCGGTGCTCCTACGAGCATTCTGACCGCGGCGGTTTAGCCGCGGTCAGATGCGGAAAGCCAGCGGTCTCCCGCTGACTTTCCGCCGCTCGTAGGAATCCTCCATGGCTGCGGAGCGCGCTCCGCAGCCATGGAGGATTCCGACTCCCCCTCCCGCCATCCAGTTCCTGGCGGTTCTCCCGCCGGGAACCGGATGGCGGGAGGGGGAGTCACGGGGCCCCTGGGGGCCCCTGCCGTGCCCATGCCTATGGCATGGGCACGGCAGGGGCCCCCGTAAGAGGGCCCCTAAAAGTATTTCAGTGTCTGCAAAGCAGACACTGAAATACGCGACGGGTGCAACTGCACCCGTCGCACCTTCCCACTCCGCCGGCTCTATTACGAGCCGGCGTCATCGTGGGAAGGGAGTTTTCCCCTGGGCTGGCGGGCGGTCTTGCGAAGACCGCCCGCCAGCCCAGGGGAAAACTCGGAATACCCTCCGCGGTCTTTCGACCGTGGAGCGGTATTTCGGAGGGGGGAAGTCTGGCGGGCGGCCTCCGCCGCCCGTCAGACTCAGAATTAGGGCCTATGTTTCTCTGGGAAATGGATATGCGGATCAAGTCGCAAGGTTTTGCGCATTGAACTGTATATTGCTCAGGGATGAATGGAACTCGATAAATGAGCCAGAACTTGAACCAAGTGAAATCTTTGCTCTAAAGGTTGTAGATACAATGGATGAATTGAAATCCTTACAGAATGATATCAGTGAGGATGAGAAACTCTCATGGACCAAATCACAATGTGTAAAGAGACTAGACGAATTATGGGTTTCAAGTGAAGGGAAATTTGTTCTGCCAAACAGTCTTTTGACACAGTTAGCCAGATTCTATCATGGACAAGCTCATCTTGGGAGGGATGCCATGATTAGACTATCTAAAACTGATTGGTTTAACCCCACATTCCGTCAAGTTGCTGAAGCAGTTTGCCATCGTTGCGTCATTTGCCAATAGATGAACGCAGGGAAGGGAACCGTAGTAAATTTGAGCCACATTGGAAGAGCAGGGGGTCCCTTCAGCAGGATGCAAATGGACTTTATTGAGATGCCTGTGCATGGAGGCTTGAAGTATGTGTTGGTGGTTGTGTGCATTTTTAGTCACTGGATTGAAGCATACCCTACACGCAGAAATCACAATCTCACAGTTGCAAAACTACTCTTGAGAGAGCTAATACCACGTTTCGGATTTCCGATCTCCTTAGAATCAGATAGGGGAAGTCACTTCAATAACGAAGTAATAAAATTACTTTGTACAGCGCTGAACATTGAGCAAAAGTTGCATTGTAGCTACCGCCCTGAAGCATCAGGTCTAGTGGAGCAAATGAATGGCACATTGAAATCAAGGATGGCGAAAATATGTGCATCAACAAACTTGAAATGGCCTGACGCATTGCCTTTGGTGCTAATGTCAATGAGAAACACCCCTGACAGAAAGACTGGACGGTCCCCGCACGAGATCCTCATGGGCAGAGCCATGAGACTTCCAGCAGTTCCTGCAAATGCTCTTTTGAATATTACAGATGATATGGTGTAAGACTACTGCAAAGGTCTAGCTGATGTGGTCCGCTCTTTCTCTCACCAGGTGGAGGCAACCACCTTGCCACCGATCCAAGGTCCAGGACACGCCCTGAAAGAAGGTGACTGGGTCGTGATAAAGAAGCATGTGAGGAAGTCGTGTTTGGAACCCTGTTGGAAAGGAACTTTCCAAGTGATTCTGACAACTACCAACGCTGTGAAGTGTGCGGGAGTTCCCAACTGGATTCACGCCAGTCACACAAAGAGGGTGTTGTGTCCCACAGACGAGGAAGTTGAAGCGCTGAAATCACCAGTGTCTAATAACAAAGTGCCAAGCGCCGAGACAGAGCGAAGAGGAACCAGAAGCGAACAGGTAGAAATAGAAGAAGGAGAAATATTTTCTGAGGACGAAGCAACCGATTCATTTGGGGAAGACCAAGGAGGAGCCTCAGAAAGTGACGAAGGTCCTGAAGGTAACAAAGAGCCTGAAGCGGGTAACAGTGACAAAGAGCTCGAGACAAGTGAAGGAGCAGGAGAGTCTGATCAGAGGAGGGCTTTCCCAGAAGCAGATGATACAGGAAAAGGAAAGGAAGACCTGATTGACTTCCCAGAGGGAGAAGACAAGGCAGGACAGAGCGAAGCGGTTCAAATTCCTTCAGAAGAGATTGCAGGTCCATCAAGTGGAAACAGTGCGAAACGGAGACAAAGCATATCGCCAGTGAAATTAAGGATCAGAGAAGCATTAAACGAAAGTGAAGGGCCAAAGGTGAAAGAGAAAAGAAAAGAAGTGTCTGTCGCAATAACAGCACCAAGTGAAGAAAAGGACTTGGCCAAGGAAGAAAGTACCAGCGAGAGAGAGTCAAAGAGAGATGCAAAATTGAAAAGAAAAAGAATACCGAGCAAAAGATATTCTGGTCCGGAGTGGGCATACTTAGCCACTAACGATTGGTCAGACAAATTCGTATCCCTCAGTCTCGAGAACGAAGAGGCAGAGCTTCACTTTGGTACTTGAGGAGTAAAACTCCATGAACTTTATCGAATAGAGACATTGATAACCTGATTGACCTTTCAACCGGCTAAGACATTGCTAACTTGATTGACTTTAAACCGATTTTGAGACAACGCTGCTAACCGATAAGAGACTAAGCTGCTAAAGAAAACTGTGTGAACATTGAACTCGTTCAGCTTTGTAAAAATTTGCAAACCCGCTTTGATAAGGGCTCTTCAACTTTCTGATTCTATACAGATCATGACAGGATACACTACACAGGGACGTAAAATGAAGTGTTGTAAATACATGTGTATAGGTCTAATAACCGCATGCGTACTAATAATTGTAGCGATAGTTCTTGGAATGCATGGAAAAAACGAGAGTGAGACGAATGATGCTTCTACTTCCAAACCTACTATTATTACTGAACTAACAGCTTTGAAGAGACTCGAGCAAGATGAGAGACATTTACATGATAAAAAGGAACTTTCGTCTAACGTTTTCTATCGTTTGTTGAGTATGTTGAGACAATGGATGCGAAAGATTGTTACGTGTGCACACAAATACCTACCTCAGTAGTGGAAGGGGTGACGTATCATAGCATGCCTCTTACTTACGGAATTACATGTAGTATAATAACGTCCAGATTTTATGGTCAACAGTACTTTCATTATTTTTACTCTAATTATGATGTTACATTTGCATATGTCCCCATAATTGAGTACCTGAGTAAAATAGCTAGAGATTATTATTTCAAATGAATCAGGGAATTCTTTGAGCCGTTGTCACCTTTTCACATAGCTCACGCACTTAGAGAGAACCTTACATGCTTGCTTTCACCAGTAGAGATAAACTTTTTAGACCGCACTGACGATAGGAGGAAAGAAATGAAGGAGGAATTAGAAAGGGAATTACACAAAAGGACATCTGTAGATAACTATGCTTTTGCCGCAATAAAGACACAAGGGAAAATAGCTTCAGATACATTGCACGTAGGGAGATTTTGTATACATAGACATAAATCATACTATGACACAGTTTTTGTGGGAACGAGTGAATGCAAACATACGTTTTTGTTTCAACCTAAGTGGACGTTCATGCTGAATGGACAAGATCCAGTTATTCCTGGAATATATTATATTTGTGGACTTAACGCCTATTATCGTCTTCCTAAAGGATGGTATGGGAGATGTTATTTGGGAATAGTGTTCCCAAAGATATACCAACTGGATGACTTAACAAAATTTCCAAAGCTGTCTGAATCACATCATGTTCAGAAGAGAGAGACAGCTTCTGGTGTGGTAGGAGATATATTTGGAGCATTGATTCCTTCAGTGGGAGTCATATTGAATTCAATCAAAATACGAAAGTTGTCTACTATTGTGGATAACATGCTGACAAAATTTTCAGGAGCTATAATCCTGATGGATGCTGAACTCGCTGCAGAAAGAGCTATGACTCTTCAAAATCGGCTTGCCTTAGATATTCTTTTAGCAAAGGATGGCGCCGTTTGCAAAATGCTTGGTACACGTCACTGTTGTACATATATACCGGACAGCAGTGGAAAATTTAGAACGATGCTTACAAATTTAACTAATGAAAGTATAGATTTAAAGGAATTGAAAGAACCAGGAGTTTGGGAGAAAGTTGGAAAAGGATTTGCTTCTGTGGGAAATTGGCTCAGCAACGTTTGGAACGGATTGTTACTAAAAATAATAAAGGGAATATTAATAATATTAATTTGTTTATTAGGCTCTTGGGGAATATGGAAAGGTACCAAAATATTGAAAACAAGATGCAAAAGGAGAAGAGAAGAGAAAGAACAAGCAAAAATGGTAGAAATGTATAGAGAAAAATCTAAAGGGATTAAAAGAAAAAGGGAATTAACTGAAGTGCCAAATTACTATACAGAATTTTAATGGAATAAAATTTGTGGGTAGATGTGATGTGATGACATAATTAGTCATCAGAGGAGGGATTGATGATGCAGAAAAGAGGGTCCAACATATATTCATACATATCATGTAATCAAAAGCATATAATGTAGTGTGATTTTAGAAAAGAAAATAATGTACGAGGGAAATTGTGCCCTCGGGGTAGTTCGCCATCATTGTAAACGAGCTTTATTAATCATGAAGAATTGAAAATTGTAGTAATCCGTCATAATTGCAAATGTAGGCCATGATTTCTTATTTGAAACTGTTTGCTTAGCTTAAATTTAGTAGAGGCTTTGGCCTAGTTGCCTGGTCTCAAATTCTAAGGCTTTTTCCTTGAACTACTGAAACATATATTCTTGCTTGAAGTTGTATTTTTCCAGCAGAGATGACTAATACACTTATCTCCAAGGTTTCGTACTAGGCCGGTTTCATCCCCTTTGATACAAGGTCAGTCTGCAGGTGCGGACAATGAAGGTACAGATAGTAAAATAATTGGCAAACCATATTACAACTTGTGTTCCAAGGCTCCAAGGACAATGTATGCATAAATGAGAGCTAGTAAAAAGACAATTTTCATTGGACAATTTGAAGCCAACCTATGAACCCTCCAATGGAAGACCCTGCAGAATTTGGAATGTTTCTTACTTAAACCCACTGGACAAAGAAAAGTCAGCCATTTTCCTTGATGCCAATTTGAAGCCAGATGCCAGACTCCATTTTGGACGACACCCTGATGCCCTTCTCTCTATCGGAGAGAAAGAGACTTTAAGAATTCTCACCCTAGAGACTTTAACTTTGATTTGCCCCGTCTTGCCCATGAATTAACTTTGCCCCATTCTTCTTGCCGCTGCAAGGAAGCTTGCCCTTAATTTTGCCCCTTTGAAATCTGCCCCATGCTGATCCAACCGGTACCTGAGGGACGAAGTCTTTTCTTGAATGCTGTTTGTATTTGGTAACTATGAAAGGATAAATGTATTATGCATTGTGTCTTTCCTTTTAGGTACCAACTGCTATTTTGATAGGGCCCAAGTTAGAAGTTTCCAAATTTGTGTTGACTAAATTCGTTTTGCATGAAATCCCACATGCCAATGCTAATTAGAGGTTAGTTGAGGTATTCATTTGAAGCACCATGTTAATTGGAAATCTTGTTATGCTGACCAATGTATGAAATTAGTCAAATACAGTTAGTCATATTAGTGATTTGCATTGCCATAACTGAGTGTATCATTATTCAGATTTTGCGTAGATTGCGTTTCTTCCGCCGCTATGGACAGCTAGCAATGTTCATCTACATATATCATTTGGTTTTGAGACTTATATACATCGTGTTAGCTTTGTTAATATAGGGAAATAAATTCACTAACTTTTAATAAACTGGTGTGATTATTCATGACTGAAAGGTCATGGTGCGCCAAAATACCAACTGATATTGATCTCTGATGTGCTATAATGATCTATTAATTGAGTATTGATTACCGATTGCAATAGTTATTGATTATTGATCTGAGTGACCCGACTATTCTAGGATGAGGAGAGCCCGACTTGGTTAAAAGATTCACCGACCTCCAACGTGTCCAGGTACAGGTAATTTATAAGGGCTGGACGCGTTATCAACATTATGGTTACTTATCATATTGCCAGAAGACATAGATTGCATCATGACTTTTGATGAAGACAGGACTTTCATGGATGCTGGGTTAAGGGCAGTGTTGGTCTGAGGCGAAAATCACCTGGATTCTGTTTCCGGGAGTAAGTATTATGCGAGTGCAGATACAATGCCGGGCCAAGGGAATGTTCTCACTATTATCAAGTGCAGTGTGCCGACTATGAGCTGTATGCAGTGGTACGTCTGCACAGTGTGTGCCAATCACATTGGCAGCCTGAGCGGCGGATTGGAGGCTTCCTCTTTTCCTCCTCGCCCGCCCCCTCCGCTCCAGGCCCAGCTACAAGATTTTTTATCGTTGGGTGGGGGGAAGAGGAGGAGAGTGGTTCATAAGGAAACATGAGTCGGTCATGCATGGGCGAGGCCAAAAATAAGGTTTACGGGATATCTGACACTGTACATGCAGACATCTGTTCAAGAAGCCCTGCCCTAGGACTTCCGGTTTGTCAGACGAGTAATTTGCGGCAGGACAAACTTATTAAATCATAATACACTGTTGCCGATCCACACACATGGGACCATATTTATGCTTTTTAAGTGCCGCATTTGCGTCATTTTTCTACGCAAAAGCAGCGCAAACTTGCGAAATACCATTGTATTTGGACCATAATATCGCGTCACACGTTCGATGGGAAACTCAAAATCTGGTATTGGTTAAACTTCTGAAATTTGAATAAACCTAATTTCGCATACCATACTGGTTCATGCAAGTACTCACACAAAGAAATTAGGTGAACTTTTGTCATGGATTTTTTATGAAGTGGGCGGTTTTTCACCGCTAGTCTATCCTTCGTTTCCTCATAGATCATGTAAAAACACAGTTTTTTTTCAAAACTATTTGCATCGACTTTCACAAAACATATGCACATACAGTATGCTTGGCCAACATCTGCCTTAATAATTGGTAAAAACGACCGCTACTATTTGAGAAAAAAAAACATCTTTAATGATATGCACTGAGTTTTGCAAAATATTCAGTGGCAGCATTCCCATAGCACGTCCTTCTTCTTCATTTTCAGGTGGGTTGCTTGCAAAACTATGGGACAGTGCAAGCTGGCAGGGAGTGGTAGTTTTTGAGATCCTATTTGGAAGTGTTTTGCTACTGTGTATAAGTGACCAGACTCGTACTTAAATCTGGTTTTGGGATCCGCGCCTACCAATGTCATAGAGGATGTGTGACAGATAGGTGCACAAACTATAATTATATACACGTAAGCAACTAGACAGCACTAACCTAGCCAGAGGGGCCACAGGATGCTCTTTACAGATACGCCCAAAAATGGGTAATTAGAGAAGTCACAGTTATACATATGACAATATATGCAATGCAGACATGTGGTCAAATGGATACATTGATGTCAAATCGGCAAGAAAAGGAATTGGTCATTTGAACAATCACCCTGCACCTTTTTGAAGACAGGGCCTACACCTGCAAAAATGTAACCCTTGACTGATGAAATAAATCGAAGAGGAATCACAACCCAAGCAAAAGCAACAAAATCTTGAAAAAGCCCTGATTTCTCTTACTATTACGTCAATAGAGACTAACATTTTTTGTACAAGTTGGAACCTAAAACCCCTCTAAAGCTGTTGAAATCTCCCAAAAGTGGAGAATCCCAAGTTGGGTGGGTCTTTGTCGAGTCGAACTCGAACCCTAGCCAGACCTGCCAATGCAAGGTTGTGAATTGCCACACTTTGCATGGTGTTGCCTTGACAGAAGAAGAATGTATCGACTCACCCCATACCACTGTACTCTTTCACTCTTCTAGAAGAGCCCATCATTTTTCTTAAATAACAGAGACCCTTGCTACATCTAGTTTTATAGGAGAAGACATAATTATGTTCATCTGTGATTTCTTTGCTGATAACGTCCACTTTCATTATAATAGTGTCAGTAAAACATTAAGGGGCATATTTATACTCTGTTTGCACCGCATTAGCCTCATTTTTTTTTTACTCTAATTTGGTGCAAAGCTAACTCCATATTTATACTTTGGTGCTAGATCGTTTAGCGCCAAATTTATGGTGTTAAAGTCATTTTTTGGAAGTGGAAACCTACCTTGCATTAATGAGATGCAAGGTAGGCATTCCCGTGCCAAAAATGACTCCATTGCCTTAACCCCATATTTATACTCTCGTGCAAAAATGGTTATGGGAGGGAGTAGGGGTCAAAAAATCCTGCAAAGCTTGCTTTGCCCATTTCTTAACGCCTGGGTCAGGGCAGGCGTTAGGGGACCTGTGGACTTATTTCCATGGTGGAACACCATGCAATAAGCCCACAGGTGCCCTCCCCAAACCCCAGGGACACCCCCACCCACACCAGTGGGACAGCGGAGGATGGGGGACCCATCCCAGGTAAGTACAGGTAAGCATTTTATTTTTTAAAGTGCCATTGGGGGCCCTGAAATGGCACCCCCTACATGGTACTGGGTGCATTGGTCATGCCCTGGTCATCCGGGCTGGCCACTGGGGTGGTGGGCATGACCTCTGTCTTTTCTTAGACAGGAGTTAGGTGGTTTGGGTGGTTTTGTGTCAGAAAATGACTCTAGGCAGGTTAGAGTCATTTTTTTTACTCTAAGCTGCCTAACGTCATTTTTTGGTGCACAAAACCCTTCTTCCATACTGCCAGCCCAACTCGAATAAAGTCATTTTTTTGCTGCTAGCCTACCATTTGCACCGGCTTTTACCATTCCATAAATATGGTGCCGGCTGGTGCACAGAAATGGTGCAAGCCGGTGCTAAACTTTTTGGTGCAAAACTGAGTTGGTGCAGTTTTTCACCAAAAAGTATAAATCAGGGTCCTAGTGGGGACTACTTCATGGTGCAATGATCAATACCAGTTCTATTTCTGTCTGATAATAATGAAATTAGCATTGCTTGAAGAATCTTGTACATTGATTACATGGAGCACACAAAACAGCCTAATCAAATGTAGAGTCACTTACTGAATGTACATTTGAACAAATAATTTTAGATTTAATCTGCAAATGTACATGTGAATCATTGAAGTGCGTCTGGACGTACTGATGTCAATGGTTCCAAAGAATGTACATTTAGACCAATGAATGTATAGTCACAAAACAAACATATATTTTTAAAATCGCTGCACAGCATCACATTTGTAGGATTAAATTTAACATGTGTTAAGAGAAATGATCATTCATGAATCTTTATTCATTCAGTAAAAAACAATCTTTCAGTGACCTATTCTAAACAAACATGTATGCCTATGTAGCCAGACTCGACATCATCATACTGCATTCTAAATAGTTCTGATGAGTCACTCGTTTAATATAAAGTTTATTGCACGGGTTAAAGGTACAACGGGTAAAGTATACACCTCAACTTTTCTGAAGTAATCAGTTAAGGAGCTTTTGAAAAAATAAGAAAGCTATACAAAAGGCTTACCTAATTCTTAATATTAGACAATGTCTTCCTGCATAATTCGGGAATATTTCAGAATGCCACATCTTTTCTTTTTTTAAAGCACTTCAAGTGACGTGTTTCAGAACTTTTAATATGTGTACCTTTTAATGTATTTTAGCATACAGCAGTTACTTATATTGAAGCGTCTTTGTTTTGTTTAAGTAATTATAAAAATGTTTTATGTGGGACTTGGCTAAGGCACACATTACCATTATGTAGCACACTGTGTAACAAGCGTTCCTATTTTTCAACCTAGTGGCGCTTATTTTATCAAGCTTGGTGAAACGAAATGCTATAATATATCGGATGGGGCTGTAGCTGCTTTATTGGTTACGCAGAGATCCCTGCAGAAGGCACTATTGTAGCAAACATGGCCATCTAAACACACATGAATTTCATGCGTATTAACACTTAACATATATATCCTAATTTTAAGCACATTTTCTCACACATCTGGGGAAAGTAAAATCCTTTCTAGAGTTATTCTATCATAAGACTATTTTCAACTCTTTACTTTTGAAGGGAGCATGAATTCCCTTACTGTGGTGTTATTGTCAGACGACATCCATGCTGTTTATTTATACTTGATAACAGCTTCCATCCTTGCTGACGTTTCTTGTATGCCCCAGTCAAGCATGGCTAGTTGGCTGTTGGATCAAGTGAGTCATTACTAATAAATGAACGAAAGCTGGTTTTGCAGTTCTGAATGGGCGTTGGGTGGGCAAGTGGCCTTACTTTGCAGGTCCTGGCCCATCTGCCCAGCCCCTCCCCCATCATCCATCGTCGTAGACAGGGCCTGCCTCCCCTTAGCACTCAGCACGAACTAGCTCACATACAGAAAAATAAGTAATTCCGTTAGCCTGAGTTATCTTTTAGCTGGGAGGATGTGTCAACTATAGCTCTGCAGGACACTCATACCTGTCAATACAATTCAGCAGTCCACCAATAGAAATAAATATACCCCTTGCACCATCACAGAAGTTGGAAAAGTGATAAACTAGGAAAGTGCTTTACTTTCTTGGGCTTAGTTTATTTTTAAAAGCTACGTGTCAATCAGTGAAATTGCACTAATACTCTCAACTCAATGTAATATACAACATGTATTGTTTGGGAACTGAATAATATACACTGATCACTGCCCATCTTAGTGAAAATAATGTTCTCAACGCAAAAAGAAAATATGAGCTAAACTCTGCAAGGATTCATTCATGAGATACAGGTTACAAGAACACCTTTATAGTGGGCTCATTACCTCAATTTGTGATAACAAAATAGGCTGTTGGAACTTACATCTCATAGTTTAATATTTATTAAAAAATGGTTAAGTATAACTAGAGGTTATGTGACAAGTTTTGCTATAGGCACATTGCCCTTCTAAGTTAGTTTAGGATTCAGATATGTGCACACAGATGCCTTTGATAAGTTTTAAGTATAAGAGGCATGCAGGTAGAGCACACCCGCTGTAATTTAACTCCCTAAGCTGTCACAACATGTTATCAATGAGCAATCAAGAAAACCAGAACAGAGTTACTAATTATTTTTGAGGCTGTCAATTTCTTTTGAGGCATACTTAAAAAAAAAATAATGCACATATATTGGCAGCCCAGAGACTGTCTCTCACTGAATCTACTTCCCATGTCTCAATTTTCCTGCAACCATGCCTTTTACACCTTCCTTATTATTCCAAGGCTTGCATTCTCAGATAAATGTATTTACATTTTTAGCACTGTTTGAGTTTAGTAAATGGTGACAGTTTCCTTCAACCATGCCAGCTTCCTGACATCATTATGATTTCACCATCACCTATATATCTGGTGTGCAGAATGTTCTGGCAGATGTCCTATCCTGCAAATATCCCGAGACTCCAACCATCACATAGGAGCAACTCAATCTTTCTTTGTTTGCCTCTTGTCAAATTATTCCACAGTTCCAAAAGAACAATGGGAATATATTCAAGGCCAGATCTGAAGACAAGACAAACTCTGATTTAACCCCTTCACTGCCAGGACTTTCCCCCTTCCGGTGCCAGGCGCTTTTTTTGCCTATTTGGGGCAGTTCACGCTTAGGCCTCATAACTTTTTGTCCACATAAGCTACCCATGCGAAATTTGCATCCTTTTTTTCCAAACATCCTAGGGATTCTAGAGGTACCCCGAGTTTGTGGGTTCCCCTAGAGGAGACCAAGAAATTTGCCAAAATACACCAAAACTTTAGTTGTTTGTTTTTTTTAAAAAGGGAAAAAGAACTGCAGAAGAAGGCTTGCGTTTTTTCTCCTGGAAATGGCATCAGCAAAGGGTTTGCAGTGTTAAAATCACCACCTTCCCAGCTTTCAGGAACAGGCAGACTTGAATTAGAAAACCACATTATTCAACACAATTTTGGCATCTTACTGGGACAAACCCCATTTTTACTATTTTTGTGCTTTTAGCCTCCTTCCAGTTAGCAACAGAAAAGGGTATGAGACCAATGCTGGATCCCAGACAGCTACACATTTCTGAAAAGTAGATAAAATTCTGAATTCAGAAAGGGGTCATTTGTGTAGCTCCTACAATGTTTTCCTACAGAAAATAACAGCTGAAATAAAAATAAAAAAAATTCAAATTAGGGTGAAAAAAACAGCCATTTCTCTCCACATTTTACTCTGTAATTGTTTCCTGCGATGTCACATTTTCAAAAGCTATATACAGTAATGTCTCTTCTGGTTGCGGGGATATATGGGGCTTGTAGGTTCACCAAGAACGCTAGGCACCCAGAGCCAATAAAGGAGCTGCACCTTGCAATGGGTTTTCATTGTATACAGGGTATTCAGCAAGTCAATTGGTGAAATATAAAGAGTGAAAAATAGGTATCAAGGAAACCTTTGTAGTTCCAAAATGGGAACAAGATAAGGTGTTGAGAAGCAGTGGGTATTTGAACACCTCTGAATTCTGGGGTACCCATACTAGCATGTGAATTACAGGGCATTTCTCAAACAGGAAAACATGTAGAGAAAGACAAGGGGCAATAACATTTGTTCTTCTATTCTGTGTTCCTCCAAGTCTCTGGATAAAAATGGTACCTCACTTGCGTGGGTAGGCCTAATGCCCGCAACAGGAAATGCAACATGGACACATCACATTTTTGCATTGAAATCTGACGTGTTATTTGGAAAGTCCCCAGGTGTGGATTTTGTCCTCTAGCTCTGCGGCACCTAGGGAAACCTACCAAACCTGTGCATTTTTTAAAACTAGACACCTAGTGGAATCCAGAATGGGGTGACTTGTGGGGCTCTCACCAGGTTCTGTTACCCAGAATCCTTTGCAAACCTCAAAATGTGGCAAAAAAACACTTTTTCCTCACATTTCAGTGATCGAAAGTTCTGGAATCTGAAAGGAGCCACACATTTCCTTCCACCCAGCATTCCCCCAAGTCTCCTGATAAAAATGGTGACTCACTTGTGTGGGTAGGTCTAGTGCCCACAACAGAAAATGCCCCAAAACACAATGTGGACTCATCACATTTTCCCAAAGAAAACTGGCCTGTTTTTTGCAAAGTGCATAGCTTCGGCTTTTGGCCTCTAGCTCATCTGCCACCCAGGAAAACCTAGCAAACCTGGACATTTCTGAAAACTAGACATCTGGGAGAACCCAGGATGTGGTAACGTGTGGCCCCCTCACCAGGTTCTGTTACCCAGAATCCTTAGCAAACCTCAAAGTTTGTTAAAAAAAAAAACTTTTTCCTCACATTTAGGTGATTGAAAGTTCTGGAATCTAAGAGGAGCCACAAATTTCCTTCCACCCAAAATTCCCCCAAGTCTCTCAATAAAAATGGTACCTCACTTGTGTGGATAGGCCTAGTGCCTGCGACAGGAAATGCCCCAAAACACAACGTGGATACATCACATTTTCCCAAAGCAAACTGATGTTTTTTGCAAAGTGCCTAACTTTGGATTTTGGCCTCTAGCTCATCCGGCACCTAGGAAAACCTAGGCAAACCTGGACATTTCTGAAAACTAGACACTTCGAGGAACCCAGGATGAGGTAACTAGTGGCGCTCTCTCCAGGTTCTGTTACCTAGAATCCTTAGCAAACCTCAAAATTTGGCAAAAAAACACTTTTTCCTCATATTTTGGTGCTGCAAAGTTCTGGAACCTGAGGGTAGCCACAAACGTCCTTCTGCTCAGCATTCCTCCACATCTCCCAACAAAAATGATACCCCATTGTGTGGGTAGGCCTAGTCCCTGTGACAGGAAATGCCCCAAAACACTACCTAGACACATCAAAATTATCAATTACAAAACTACCTGTTTTTGCAGGGGGGGCACCTGTGTTTTTGGTCCTCGCCTCAGCAGCTATACAGGGAAATCTACCAAACCCAGACATTTCTGGAAACTAGACTCCCGAGGGAGTCTAGGAAGGTGTAACTTGTGTGGCTCCCCTCAGTGTTTTCCTACCCAGAAGCCTCAGCAAACCTCAAATTTAGCTAAAAAAAAATCTAATTTTTTCCACATTTCTGTGTGGGATCACCGCACTGGGTCAAATTTCCTACCACTCAATGTTCCCCTCAGTCTCCAGATAAAATAATACCTCACTTGTGTAGGTGGCCAAATGTCTGTTACAGGGAAGAGACAAAAATATGTCAAAATTGAAGGGTAACCAAAGCAGGTTCAAAACGGCAGTTTGGAAAAAGACAGTTTTTAGGCCGACAAGCAGGGCAGAATTTTTATCGGTATAGATGCGACAATGCTGGGTGGTAGGAATTTTGTGGATTCCTGCAGATTCTGGAAGGTTCCATCACTAAAATGTGGGGAAAATGTGTGATTTCAAGCAAAGCTGGAGGTTTGCAGGGCATTGCGGGTAGGAAAATGGTGCGTGGTGCATGTGAAGCACACCACCCTGGACTCATCCAAATGTTTAGTTTTCAGATGTGCCTAGGTCTCATAGATTTTTCTACATGGAAGCGTCCCCAAGTCCAAAAAGTGTAGCCCTCACCATTCCTAGTGGGACGATTTTGAGAGTTAGACAAGCTCTCTTGGTCCAAATGTGAAACCAAATCCCAAAATAATCAAATGTCCAGTTGCTTGCCGTTTGGGTAAGATCTTTTAGTGAGTGAAGGGAGAGCTGAAAGACTGTTACCCCTTTAGTTGGGGTGGGGGCATAACCATGCCCATATTGATTGGTAGCCACTATTTGTTTTTTAATTCCCTGGCATCTAGTTGGTTTTCTGCCCCCTGGGGAGTGGATCGGGGGTAATTGCCCCATCTGCCCTCCGGTGGGCAGAACAACTTTGTCCACATTTGTTTGGGGAAGAGGTACGGCCATACCCCTGCCCTCTTTTTGTTTTTAAAAAAAATATTTCCTGGTCTCTGCTGGTCTTTCTGCCCCTTTTGGGGGAAGATAGGCCTTCCAAAAATATGCTGGTCTGCACCCAAGGGGGGTAGAAATGGCCAACAGTAATGTGCCCCCATGGGGAGCGACCCTTGCCCAAGGAGCTGCCCCCCCAAACAACACACACACACCAATCCCTGGTGCCCAAGTGGTTTCTGCCCCCCGCGGGGCAGATCAGTCTAATAGAAATAGGCTGATCTGCCCCCAAGTGGGGCATGAATGGCCTGAAATAAATTTGTCCCCCAGGACAGCAACCCTTGCCTAAGGGGTCGCTGCCATCTGTAAAAAAAAAAAAAATCCCTGGTGCCTAGTGGTTTCTGCCCCTCTTGGGGGCTGATGGACCTAATTAAAATAGGCTGATATGCCCTCAAGGGGGGCCGAAATGGCCTAAAATAAATTTGCCCGTCAGTGGAGCGACCCTTGCCTAAGGGGACGCTTCCCTTGCATGAAACTGACATAAAAAAAAAATACCTGGCGTCTAATGGTTTCTGCCTCCCCTGGGGCAGATTGGGCTACTAAAAATAGGCCGTCTGTCCACAAGGGAGGCAGAAATGGGCTAAAAATAATTTGCCCCAAGGTGTGCGACCCTCGTGTGTAGGGTCGCTCCCCACATTTAAAAAACAGGAAAACAAATATCCCTGGTGTTTAGTGGCTTCTGCCCGCACTAGGGGCAGATCAGCCTAATTAAAATAGGCTGATCTGCACCGGGGCAGAAAAGGCCTAGTAATAAATTGCCCTCCTGGGGAGTGGCCCTTGTGCTCTCCTTGTGCATAAATAAAAAAATAAAAAAAATAAAAATAAAAATCCCTGGTGTCTAGTGGGCATTTCTGCAGCCCAAAGGAAAGGCCTTTCCTTTCCTTTCATGCCTCTGCCTGCCCCCACCTTCCGATTGGAAGAGAAATGCTTGGCATTTCTATTCCGATCGCACTGGAATCTGAGCTTCCAGCATGAAAGGAGGCGACATCTGATGAGGTCAGCACATGACTGCGTGCTGATATCATCAGATGTCACTGAGGGGGGCGGGGGTCTGGGGTGAAGGGGAAGCTTTTCCCCTTCCATCCCTGATGGGGGTGTGTGAGTGAGAGGCCCACAGGGGGGAGTGCTAGCGCTCCCCCCGGTCCGGGTGCAGGTCAAGCTGGTCCGTCCTCTGCACACGGGACCCGTGGCCGAGCATGAGATCACTTCGTACCAGGCACCCAAGGGGTTGAGAACAAGGCTTTATTCAGACCTACCAAGGGTTTACAACTTGAGGTCCTCAAACCCATACTTTATTCTTTCTGGTGGACTTTTTTCCAAGGGGAGAGTGAAAGCTATATAATTTCCTGTCCAACCTGTAACCAAAAGAAGTACTTGAGTTTCGGGAGGGGGACATGTTGTTGTTCAATGGACTGCAGACACTCCCCAACAGTCTCTTCTGCATCCAGCTTAGGAAAGCGAGACACACAATTTAGCAGTCAGCAGGGCTGCAAGGGCTCTGGTGGGCTGCCACACATTACTAAGAGCCTTACTTTGAGGCAGCTGACCTGCTGATGTAGCCACCTGCGATCTGCTCCCTGTGGCCAGACTAGAGAACGTCATTGGCGCCTTCTTCTTTTTCCTAAGCACACCCACAATCCTCCTGGAAGGAAACTAGGAATTAAAGCAGCCCAATACAAGATGGTTACTGTCCTATAATTTTTATCTTTGAAAATTCTGAACCAATATGGCTGCAACATTTATGTGAGGTAATTACCCATTGTAGAGTATAAATGGGGGCATTTATTTTCCTCCTTGCATCTCAACACTTCTTCACTCATTGCTGGTGCATTTCCTTGCTCTTGCTGGTGTACCATCTCACTCCTGCTGGTCTTTTCCCATTCCAGAGTTCTCCGAGTAATAAGGTTTCAGTTGAGCCCTTGCAGTTCTTTCTTCTTCCTGTCTAGTCATTGTGGAATCTCGCTACAACTTTTTAGGTGTTTTTGCCTTCAGGCTTTTTTCTCCTTTAGGGCTGCTTTTAGACGACGTCTGTTTAGGCACTATGAAAGTGTTTATGCCACTGAGGCTTCTGGAGGGGGTCACCCCTATCTCTGGTAGACCAAGTCCATAAATACCTGTGCTCCAAGATCCTCCCACCATCAAAGGGCAACATTTCAAAGTTCTTCTTCTGAGGGACTTGACATGAAAAGGGCAGGCACGATCCAAACAGTAAATGTGAAGAAGGATTCTGACACAGTTTTCTGAGGTGACACAAGTAGACTTAGTGGAAAATGTAAATTGGATCCATTAACTTTTTGCTGAAATAGGCTTTTATGTACTCACAGTTCTATGGGGTACAGGAAGTGCTAGACAGCCTGCTTTATGTAATGTGACTACAATTGCATCTGTTACCCAAATGGCATCCCTGTACTGAAAACATTAATTGGACCAAAAAACACAATGAATCAACATGAGAGAAGTTTACTCAAATAAAATAATATTTAAAGATGTCCTTTACTAAAAATGGTTGAGTGTGACCTTAAGAGAATGGAGAAGAGTGTTCCAATGCTTAGCGGACAACAGCCAAAAAGCACAACCATCTGATCTCACTTTCCTGAAATGAAGATTCACAAAATTGTGATCTGAGACAGAGAAAAGGAGTTGGTTGGGAATGTAGCTTTGAAAGCTTACCTGGAACTAAGATTGAGTATGTTTGGTAACCATTCAATGTGTGAGTTAGAAAGTTTCAAATATAATTATTTTCTCCACAGGGAGACAGGAAGGAGTGAGCACAATGCATATCTTTTGTAATTCTGTGTAATGTAATCACATGGAATTACCTAAAAACTCAGCAAGATTATGCAGAATTATGATAGAAGAGTAATTCTGCATTTAGCACTATTTCCTTTGCGCACAACTGTCTTTTTTTGGATGGAAGGATGCAATTTTGTTTTTTAGGGATGTTTATATGTTGCAATAGTGCAGCCTTGAAAGTGCTTGGAATACCAGTTTGTGGCAGTAAATAGGAAGTAAACAAGATATCTTCTTCAATCCTTTCAAAGCTACAAAGCAAGTGGAAGTGATCTTATTGACCTAAGTGACCACTACCAGAGTAAGGGCATTGTCGGGCATGTCCAAGATGGTCACTCGAGTGGTTGTAGCCTGATGAGTTCCCTGTGAATCCCAGGGCTGAATCCTACATAATTTGTATGGCACTCATTCCACCCGAGTGTCCATTGTGCTGTCGGGTGTGGAGCAGGTAAGGCCAGGGGGGTGCGGCCCATGACTTGGGTGATCCTGGCCAGGGGACACCCTAAACTGAGTGGCCAACTGCACTGAGACGGCCCTGACCACGAGTTGGGCCACAACCCAGAAAACACCTGGTTGGGTGCCATGGAGACGAGGAACAGAGGTGGCCAGGTGGTACGTGGGGAACCTGCTGTGGCCCTTCGATGATAGGACCACTGGAAAGTACTAGTGTGGGAGCAGGCCCCGGTCACAATTATGTTCATCAGCTCTGTATGACACGGCTGGGACCACTGACAGTGCCTTTCACTGGCCCAGAAAGCTGGAGAGAGATGGGGCATGATGTCGGCCTTAAGCTGCTACTGTCCTGGAATCGGCATGCAGAGTGGCCGCAGCCACTGATAGCAGCAGAATGATTGTGGCCTGGACCTTGATGGCCTGATTCTGGCAGGTTGAAACAGAATGCTGTTCCCCTAGCTGTGCCGTACCCCAACTGGATCTGCATGGTGTGGAGAGGAGCTCCATAGTGGCTGCGTGGGGTCTAGCCTCTCCCTCTATCCTTTACTGATGGTGCCCCCCATCTCGGAGTGCTTTGGTTCTGCACTCTACAGGCCTGAGAGTGGGTAAGATGGAGATGAGGTGATTGGGCCCAATATCGGTATTCCTTGTGGCTCAGGCTATGTGTGAGGCCTGGCCCTGTATATTGTAGCTGTTGGGACCCTCCACTGCTCACCCAGCTGTTATCCTGCAGAATGGTGTTCTTGATCTATATCTGCACTGGGCCTACTGGGTGGCAGATGTTGCCTCTCAGTGGTGTGTGGTGCCACCTGGAGTGTTGCTGCACTGGACTTGTGCAGTCACACAATACCCCTTACCCTTAGTGCCTGGGAGTGACATTGGAGCCTGCCACCCACTGGACCTACTTATATGTGAGGAGTAGGGAGGTGCTACAGACAGGATTGTGGCCTTGCTTGGCAGTGCAACCTTGTACCTCAACAATGGTTAAGCCAAAGCAGGGCAAGCACCCCCCTCCCCTACCCTGGGCACCTCCTGGTGCGGCCAACACCTTTGGACAGCGGCCAGCTGAGTACATTGGAAACCACCCAGGCAAATATTAAGGACGATTAGAGAAGATCCGTCAAGCAGACCAAGACAGAAGGGCTTCTCTGGAGACCAAAATAGATGCGGTCAACACAGAGGTGAACCTCCTCCAGATGGACCACAAAAAGCTGATGTGGTAAGTGGATGAGGCAGAGTTGTGCCTCACTTCAATGTGCAGGAGATACTATTGCAGCTTCACCTTTTTTTAATAGAAGTGTCACAATTGCAATCCGGAGCTGAAGATGAGGAGATCAGCTCATGGTGCAACAATATCTAGCTCTTAGGTTTTCCTGAGCATTACAAGGCCCCAATATGAAACTGTTTCTGGAGAACTGGCTGACAGATACAGTGCTGGAGGGTTGCCTCCCCAAGTTCTTCTCTAAAGAAAGCATGCACCACATCACATGCTATCTGGGGCACCCACCTCCATGCAGGTCTGGCCCCAGCCGGGGATTGTCAGGTTCCTAAACTACAGGGACTAGGATCTCATTCTTTAGCTCTTCAGAACCAAGGGTCCATGGCAGTAAGGGGCATATGTGTAGTCCCCTAGCAACACCTTGTGCCACATTAATGTCATGCATTGTGCCACTCTGTAACCCTTTGCTCTACGTTATGCCTGCGCCAGGCATAATGTATGCAAAGGCGGCGTTTCCCTGTTGGGGGGGTGAAAAAATGCCATAAGGAAATCTGTGAGATTTCCTTGTGCCATTTTTTACAGCACTTTTAACGCCTGCTCAGAGCAGGCATTAAAAGTGGGCTTCCATTATTTTAAATGGGCCCCTATGTACTCTGCAGGAGTAGCACCAATACTTTGGCATTAGTCCTACAGAGTACATCAATAGCATATTGAAAAATTATGCTATTGCTCCCTACCCTATGCCATGGTGTGCTGTCCGCCCGGTGCAGCACCACTTTCCATAAATCTGCCCCTAAGCTGGAGCTGCCATAACAGATTTTCCCGACTACATGGCAAAGGTCCAACAACGCTGCACCTTCTATATGGTGGTGAACTGCCAGCTGCACATCCTGGGCATAAGGAATACTTTGGTCATTGTAGTCAGACTTCACATGGCCGATGGAGCCATAGCTCACTTCTTTCAAACTCCAAAGGAAAAATGGGCTTGGCTACAGAGAAGGGCGTTCCACTTCCCATGGATCATGATGACAGGATACGTTGGGGTATGTGGGGTGCCTGGGGGAGACAAAGCTCTAGGTGACCTTACAGGTCACCCCACGTTGAAGCAGGCAGCACAGGAGTAGGCACAGGTGATGACTGAGTGGTCCAACATAGCAGCAACACTTTTGCTCAGATACTGGCATGCACACATTTAATGTCTCTCAGAGTATTGGGTTGACTCTCATTCCCAGACTTGCAGATGATATCCTTTGATTAATGATCCGGGGGCACCTTGATCTTCTGTTTTTTTTCTTTTTCATGGGGTAACTTGGGCCTTGACAATGGTGCTGTTGGATGGAAGTGCTTTGAGTCAGTCTGTGGTCTACTTCGTTGTTCCAAGGCCTTCCTGGTGAACTAGGACAGTGCCACCCTCGCTCCCTGAAGGAGATGAGACTACCTTCTTTATAGAGGTTTACCTTTTCATGAGTTTTCACATGTTACATGGCAAGAGAAATGTGATGTGACAAGTCGGGGAGGGGGTTTACTATGGGTTTTGTTTAATATAGTTTACTTTGTCTATAATGCAGCACTCAGAGCTCTCCTTCCCAATACTGCCCTCTCTACTAGCCAAGGATTAGCGAGGCGCACACAGGGCTGGTACTGTTATACTGTGCTGCTGAGGGGAATTGAACTCGACCCAGTGGGGTGTTGGGGGTCCCTGGGTGCCTGCACATCACAGCACATCCATGTCTGACAACACAACCACACTGATACCCAGATATGACATTTTGATGTGGAACATACAGGGCATAGCCACACACCACAAGTGTTGTGCTGTGTACATCTACCTTGAGCACCACCATAGTCATACTGCATGCATCCAAGAGACACACCTCACTGTGTTGGAATTCGCAAAATTATGCAGGAGGTGTGGGTCAGATATTCAGCACTAGCTATTCTACATATTGAAAGGGCATGCTTGTATTGCTGGTACCAGTGATCCCCATACAAGTGACTGCTAGCAAAGTGGACCCGGAGGGTCCCTATGTCATCTTTGAGGGGTGGCTAAAGGGCAACTCTTTGAGTATATCATCCTACTGTGCACCTAACATAGACCTGTCCAGCTTCCTTGAGTGCATGAGCTTATTGCTGTTCCATGACCCATTGGCACCTGCATATGAGAGGTCGTCATGGATACGGCCATGGATCGCTCAACAACACCACTAGCCGAAGTGGCTTGTGTGGCAGCTTCTCACTTCTTACAGTGCTGGATGCATGATATGCAGGTGCAGGCCATATGGCGGGTGAGTAACCCATCACCCAGGGAATATTCCTTTCATTCTCAGGTGCACCAGCTGCATACATGTCTGGGCTTGTTTCTCTGTAATAGTGCACTGTTGGATTATCTGGCTCACACTGTCTTGGACTACAACCCCTATAAAATGAGATTGCAGTGGGGCAGGAGTAGGGCCAAGAAACCCAAGTGGAGGAATAAGCAAGAGGCACTCCATGAGGTGCACTTCTGAGACACTGTTGGTACGCAAATCATTGGGTACTTCACAGATAATGAGGGATCAACCCAGTCTAGACTGGTGGAGTTGGAGGGCTTCAAAGGGCTGACTAGGTGGAAATGTATGGCCACCATGTGGGGGGTGAGGCAGACCTTACACATGGATATTCCACACACTGAAACTGATATGCTGTGACTCGAAACTGACTTGCCAGTCCATCCTGACAGGGCTGCAGTTCTCGGTGCTTCATGCCAGAGACACATAGAATGTTTGTCCGGCCTTGGATTGCTGGACTACAGGGACTACTTAACTAGGCATCATGGTGAGGCTGAAAGAGTTGCAAGGCTGTTGGTGTGGCTGTTATGGTGAGTGCATTGCACAGTCCCACAGCAGTGATACTCCATCCCAACAGGGTTGATGAGGTCAGGTCCCAGTCTGTCATAAATGCAGCCTTCAGCAAATATTATACTGCACTGTATTCACAGACTACCACTCATCCTGACCACCCAGCGTGAATAGCACTGTGCTGATCCTATGCTTAAAAACTTTGCTAGCTAAACAGACACATTTGAGGTAAGCAAATCTAGAGTGTCGCTGGTGTTGCAGGATGCTCCTTACTGGAGCTGCTCTCCACCTAAACCTGGGAACTATCCAGAGTTCTCTCTTCTTTTTTGTATATATATATATATATATATATATATATATATATATATATATGTAGATATATATAAAATGAATTCTCTTTCTGTTAAAAAAGAAAAAAACACACTCCGTTGTTGTGCCTTATTTGATTTACTTTATTCCATTAGTGAGATTACGGCAGAGCAATTGACAGGAATCCCCTGACGCGTTTCGGTCACACCGGACCTTGTTCACAGGTGTTTCCTGTTTTCGGACACACAAATACCAAAATATGAATGGTAGAGGTGTAGCACTTAGGGGAGGTTGAATGTAAATATATATTTGTGGTTTAACTTAATGTGCCTATGTAGGTTTAAAATGAAATTGAAAATGATTTGAAAATTATTTGAAATATAAGGCCCTCTTTTTTAAATGTGATAATACACCTTTAACTGTGTTTTATAAAATCTTTCTGTTTTATAAAATCTTTCTGCTTGAGAAGAATTAACAAACTACATCTACCAGAAGCCAATGCAACAGTAGGAATAAGGAGAAAACTATTCCAGTAAAATGTGAAAAAGTTTTGATATGCTAATAGCATTTGGTAAAGGGTTTTGTTTTACTAAATTTAGTTTATACATATTTTGAGATGCTAATGGGCAGTTTATGATGACTTTTTTGAGGATTGTGTGTTTTTTGTAAAGTTCATTTTGTTTATTTAAGAGCCAAACCAATGCACAGGAAACACCTGTGAACAAGGTCCGGTGTGACCGAAACACGTCAGGGGATTCCTGTCAATTGCTCTGCCGTAATCTCACTAATGGAATAAAGTAAATCAAATAAGGCACAATGACAGAGTGCGTTTTTTTCTTTTTTAACAGAAAGAGAATTCATTTTATATAACACGGTCGTCCTACCGAAAACCGGCACCACCGAAGAAAAAAAGTGCGCCGTAGCACGCTATTCAGGACAATCTTTCTCCATATATATATATATATATATATGTATATGTATATATATATATGTATATTTATATAGATGCAAAAAAAAAAATATATATATATATATACACATATTCCCAATGGGGTCACAAATGACCTACGTTATTAATATTCAAGAGCTAGGTCGCAATTTGCGACCTCATTGGGAATGGCTGTACTTACAGGGATGGTGCCTTGCTAGGGACAGCAGACCACTGTGTCTGTGACTGCTTTATAAACAAAGCAGTTTTTTTTATTTTATTTTTTATTTTATGCAGCCTGTTTTCCTCAAAAGAATATGGGATGCATTACAAAAAAAAAATGAAAAAGTAGGGACCACTGCCTGTTCTGAAAAAATGTTGGCACCCCCATTCACAAAAGGGGACCATTTGCGAATGGGTTAATACCAACTTGAAGTTGTTCCGCATTCACGGTCGCAAAACAATCTTACATACCACTGCGACCCCCTATTTGGAAGGGACGCCCTCAGCACACCCCCTCTAAATAGCGACTAGGAAACATATTTTGGATTCGGTAACTAGATTACCGAATCGCAAAATAGGGTTTGTACATACCAAAATGCTTTTTTCTTGTCGCAAATGCCCCAATACTGTGAATCGGGTTCTTTGTGACAAGAAAAAAGCTACGTACATCAGTCCAATAGTTTTCCAATTTATAGTTCTCTATTTACTGACCTGAGGAGTGATTAGCAGAAGCACTTTGTAGTGGAACTCTTGCTCCTATGTGAGACTTCTGGTTTAGGTATGACAGCACTTTTGTTTGTAGGTGACTGAGTCCCTTCTACAACAAGTCGCAACTGTCAGTCCAACCCCCCGGGCTCACAAGCAGTACCTCACCAGCACTCAGAAAGCAAAGGTGATTTATGGCAGCCTTACACTTGGACTACAGATGAGACCTCTCAGAGATGTCATCGTGGAACGGAAGATACCCTTTTCTCTCGCTAGCAATCAGTCTCAGTCACACATAGGCAATGAAGGAGATGCAGGGGAGTTTTCAATATATTTCCTGAACAAACTGCAATCTACGATAAAATGTATGTACTGCAATGATTAGGATAATGAACACTAATAGAAGCAGAATTGTGAATATGAGAGTTGCGAGTATTAAAACCCCCTCCATCTTACATTAACCTAGAAACATAGGGCCAGATGTAGCAAAGATTTTTACCCATTCTGTGTCTATGGGAAAAAGTGTTTGTACATATGGCCCATAATCTCTACCCTAGTGAGAACTAGGTATGATAAACCTAATCTGGCAGTACCATGTCTATGTCACCACCCCCAGCCCTTGTTACCTTGGAATGAGGTCGCTAGGTCAGACTCTGTGGTGACACAAAGGCTGAGCTCACATGCAGCATAGATGGCATCTGGAAAGAACCCCTCTAATGACCTTGTCTGTGTGAGTTGTATTTATACAGATCATGTAGGATCCCTGATGCAGGTATGTTCCTAAACAACGGATAATGTGGAAGACTTGTGTTGGCAATTGCATAAACAGTCCCTAACAAATGCACATTATGTTCCTATCACACATAAGTGAGACAGGGACATGATGAGTATACCTACTTGTATCACTGGCACCGATAATGACACCTTTACAAAATGGCACTGATAATAAAAATCAAAACTTTTATTATAAAATGCAAGCACATGGCGAAAGCTAAATGAAATGATAAAATTAATTAAATAAAATAGAGTAACAAGTAGGTAAAGGGTCACTAGGTGACGGGTTCACAGGCCTGCACAGCACAGGCTAAGCTCACTCCTGCGTCCCAGGGGGAACTAAAATGGATTCACCACACATTTAACTCACTGAGCCATTATGCTAGCTAGTGATCAGAGCTGAGGATAGAATGGCATTAAGCACAATGTGAATTACCCTGTTGTCAGAGGAAAATGTACAGCATTAAAGGAGAATGAGTCATTGATTTAAAAATGAGAATGCGATTCAGAGCTGTGGCATCCTGGTGGGGCAAGCAGGGTAAGCATAGTTAGGGAGTTGCCTGAGAAGTCAAGTTTACCAATCATGACTTTATTGGTCAGACAGATAAGGCTGTATCATCATCTTCTGATGGTTTTGGTGTGGGAGACAGAATATGACAGGGGTGGCAAGCAGCATAGAGCAAAGGTTTTTTGAAACAGGAAGTTAGGTAGGTCCAGCAACCTCTTGACTTTCCTGCTTATCAAGAGATATTGCACAGAATTATTTCAACAGCAACCCTTTTGGATTCAATTAAGGCATGTCCATGTCTCCTTTTAAAACAGCACACACGATTAGCTTGGAGTTGCTACAATAAGATGAATGCAAGTATGAGAAAATGTCTATGCAATCCTTCAAGAAGCACGTAACACTGCAAATGTCGTGGACGTCACACTCACAGGACACAAAGTAAACCAGCCAGCCGAGGGAAATGCAAAGACCTAGGCCTATAAAATGTTCTATTCAATATGTTGTGGTTTTAAAAACTGAGCATGCTTATGTGAATCACTAGTCCTGACTTGAGACGAGAAAAGTGTTTCATCTGATGCAGTTGTTGGTGTGCATTGTGATCGTTTCAGTGTTCTGCAAACATGTTTTAACTCCAATCGAACTCAGCTAATCAGGAAAATGTCAGAAATATATTTGTCTGCAAGTTTTGTTTTTTTGTCGATTTTTCAGCACCATGCCATTATGCAAGGGTAAACTGTTCCCCTGTATTAAACAAAGATGTCAACGTAAAATAATTTTATATGGACACATATTTTGTTACATAATACACAATTTTAAAGAGAATGTCGCAAAGTGAAAACTGTATTGACCTCCAAAGTTTTCCACAGACCTTTACAAAGGTTACAAAATGAAACTTTCCACATTTGCATTACTCACGTTCTGATAGTTATGGCAAAATAGTCAGATAAAATAAAATCCAAACGTGGTATTTAAATGCTGCGCTAGGAGGGACTAACAGTCTACAGGTTTGCTAGGTACACTGAACTGGTCTGACACCTCACAGCGCCCAATGAAATCAATAATGAAAGACAAATTCTCCTTTGATCGAGACAAATCAACGTTAATTCTATACCTGAGCAGGGCACACCAGGCTTGGTATTCAAGAGGTATTTTTTTATCTTAGAAATAAATGTCAACCGTACCTATATATGGTGCAGAACAGTAAAGCTGAACATTAGCTCCTACTAATTTCTAGTTAAGCACAACTTTAGCACACACCATGTTCTCACAAGAGTTAGCAGGCTACGTTCAAGATGAGCAGGTGCTATTTGGAGAACAGTGAAACAGGTGGGGGTATTCGAGAAGATTTTGTTGCTCGTCAAATGGATTTTGGTGACAACAGACACTAATTTATCCAATAGGCTCAGTACATATAAAATCCATATATATGGTAGTAAAGATATCGAAGGAAATGCTCTCACACTAAGGGCCTGATTACGAGGCTAGCGGTCTTGGGACTGCCAGCCTCGCGGTGCAGTCAGGTCAGTCGCTGCTGTGGTGGTCTGAACACCACATTGCGACCCTGGCGGGCAGACTGCCATGGCACCGTTGTCACCGCCGGGATCGGTGAGCCAGACAGGCTGACGGTGGCAGAGGTCAGAATCAGCCAAAGTAGTGCTGCATGCAGCGCTACCCTGCTGATTATGACCTGGTTCTCCACTAGCTTTTTCATGGCAGTATCACTGTCATGAAAAGGCCACACAGGGGCCCCTGCAATGCACATGCATTTGGCATGAACCCTTGCAATGCTCACTGTCTGATGTGCAGACTGTGAGCATTGTGAAGGTGCTGGTGCACACTGCAGCAGCAGCATTTCTGCCGGCTCAATTATGAGCCGGTGTCAATACTGCCAACACTTTCCAGCTGGGCTGACGGGTGGAAACCCTGATTTCCACCTGTCAGCCCATCAGGAAAGTCAAATGGGCCCTGCGGGGAGTTAGCCAGCATGACGGCAACCTCCCCGTCGGAAGTTCGGCAGACGGGTTATCCCGTCATCCGAACTCGTAATGAGGCCCTAAATGCTTTTCCATTTCAAATGAAACATTGAGCATATCTGCACATCATTAAAACACAGGGAGTCCCAGTTACCAACATCATGATTGTATTAATAAATTTAACATCCACAGCTTAACACTCACGCATACTATCATCAACAAGTCATGTCCCACACTCCTACTCTGTCAATAGAATGTCTCCTAAGAATAGGAGCCACTACACCTGAAGGCTCCTCTGGGACGGCATGGGCCACACAGCGACTCCTCACTCACCCCTAACATGTTGTCAAAGATTCAGTCCAGACTTCAGACTTTATCACATCACACCAGTGTTGTCAATTTTCTCCTGGCACATAGTTGACCAGTCCCAGCAGGGCACATACTTGTACCTGACAAACATGGTTCACATCAAATAACCTTTGGATAATGAGAAATCCATCTTGCTTGTGCTCAGCGTTGAAGGGATAGTGATGACGTGCTGTTGGTAGTGGATGGTGAAATGCAGCCTTTCATGTTTCTGCTTTCTTTTGTTTAGTGCTAGGAATGTGCATCCATGAGGATGTCTGATATGGCCTGAATTCCAATCTTGACTCACCCACGCCTCAAGAACAGTGCTGCTCTTGGCGCCTGACTTGCTATGAGCACATGGTTTGTTTTAAGTGTGGAAACATAACAACCATGTTTTCACCACCAATATTCTAAATCTCACATTACATCAGTCTCCCTTGTCAATCCTACACCACCAATGAGTCCCAGTTTTTCCTATCCTCCTCCCACACCAACCAACTTTGCAAGTTTTGTAGCTGTTTGTCTGCACTTAATTTCCAAATGACCCCCTACTCTTTTGCACTTTAATTTTGCCAGGAAGAATTATTGTTCTCTCAAGCTCATCAACAATGTCTGCCATGTTCCTTTCAATTAATTTCATTCTTGCTTCTCTTCCTCTCTCTACTACAATTCACAATTTTGGTACCATCTTTAGTTTCTCCCTCCCTGTTCCCAGTACTATCACCCTGTTCTCTCACACATGCAAATTGTAATGGTGTACCTTAATTAAAATATTTCACATCCTCTCCTTTCACTTCTGAAGACCGTCATTCTCATTCTTCCTTCTCCCTTTTTACGGTTCTTCTAGTCCCATCCACTTGTGCTCTCTCTCTGCTTGCACCCTTGCTCCTTTTTGCTCTATCATCCACTTTTCCACTGCCTTTTTTAAAACTCTCTTCTTTCTGTCTCTCACTCACTCAATTTCTTTGTTTCACACTCTCTCTCGCTTATGGACAATCTCGCTTGTGAACTCAAATTGCCTTTTTAACTGTACAATTTTTACGTGTATTGATTGCCTGCCTATTTATCTTAGCTTTCTCACTCTTCCATGAGTTCCTTTCTTGTTCCTGGCCTTCTTGTTTAGTACTGCATAAGCTCTGTGATGATAGGCAATGCGACCACCCCTTTCAAATAAATCCAACTTGTAAACTGATTGTGTTAGCAGTTTTTGTTTGCTTTTTTTAGAGTGGCTTATACTATTATATTGCAGTGTTATTTAGTGTTATTCTTTATGCATTCATCTATCTGAAAGTAATTCTTCATACAAATCTTCAGAAAACTAAGATTCTCCGAAATAATGGAATGTTTTTCCCACACCAAAACTTTGCTTTTCCCCACTTCATCTTGAGCTGTGCTTAAAGCACTCTTTTTTCTATTTCCTTCTTTTTTCCTCCTGACCACTTGTAAGAAATATGTTGTATGCAAGAGTGAGTTAGAATTAGAATATGTGTATATTAATGTCTGATTTGGAATATTGAGATCCCATCCTTGGATGCTGGATTGGTGTGGGTGGAATGTGACGGCAATAAGTGCCTTAGCAGGCACCTTCAAGATAACTTGAGGAGCCATCAGTAATGAACCTCTGTTCATTTACATATTATCGCCCCCTGTGTCTTGGATTACCATCATAAAGTGAGGATTGCACTCAACAAAGTGGCAACAAGCGATTCCCCAGAATCAGGCCCATTAAAAAAAGCAAACCAGATCAAAGAAGCATGTCTATGTACTGATTCTTAATTTCTATAAAGCACTTGGACCAAACACTTCACAAATAAAAGCAAACAGACAGTAACGCATCTGAGAGAAAGTATGTGCTGTTATGGCAGGCAGTGTGATCCGTATGCCAATAGGCTCTTTCTTGGACTTACTCTCTGATGACTACTATTGACTTAAAAACGTAGCTATCATGTGTTCTTCGCTGTAAGGAATGACGTTTTACCAAGGAGTTGAGATATTTGCCATCTTGAGTACAATATTTTGTTTACTACCAATTCTAAATGTTGCTGCTCCCAAGGAGCTTTGATAGGAAATTGGGGATGTTCCACTTGTCTCCTAAATCTCAGTGAT
This sequence comes from Pleurodeles waltl, assembly GCF_031143425.1. Lineage (NCBI taxonomy): Eukaryota > Metazoa > Chordata > Amphibia > Caudata > Salamandridae > Pleurodeles > Pleurodeles waltl. The sequence continues at coordinate 662,625,427 of NC_090446.1, forward strand.
CAGTCTGCACAAAGATGCCAATAACAGACTGTCTTCTCCTTATACTAAGTCCCTCGCTAAAAGGGAATGTTAGGACGCCCAAGATTGTGCCCAGGTACTTTTTGCCTGATCTGTGTATATCTTCCAGCCTTTGGTGTGCAGCATCTTCCGCAGCAAGCCTTAACGTTCAAATGAGAAAAAACTTACACTGCTGAGGAAATAATAAAAATGGAAGATGCTTTCTAGAAATAATACTTCAGAAGTTGCAAAGACCGGCATGTGTAAGTGCATACTGTATGTTTTTTGCAGTCCTTTCTTTATGCCTTAGTTATGTACAGTCGAGCTTTCATCTCTAGGATTCTCAAAAGTGAGTTGGTGGTGTGCAGAAATACATATTGATGCGGTGTTGTTGTGCAAGGTGTAATAAACTGATAAGTCTGACTTGGATCCAGTCTGGCTAGCTGTGGCTTCAAGACGTCAGGATTTAACAAAGTAAAAAATGTAAAGCATTTAGAAGTATCACAACAATTGAAGAAGAAAGAAACATGACACAATGAAATCTGAAACCAATTAATAAACATAGTTCTTATTTTACGGAATCTTTCAACACTAAAATGAAGAAAAATAACACCAGTGGGTTCTGTATATATAAATTATTACGCCAATCATAAATGATTACTTTTTTCTCAAAATGCAAACAGGCATTGGAAACTGAAGTGGCTGGTTTCACCTTTTGAAGACTTTGAGTAAAGTTGTGATCAACTACTCCTGCCCTCTTTGGGAGACCAACTCTGGCAGGGAGTAAGTCAAAGGGGCCAATAATGCATAGCAATACAGTTATCCTGAAGACAAAGCCGTCTCCAGCGCGGTTACAGACTCTATGGGCAAACCACCATAAACATCAATGGAGTGGTCCTGATGCAAGGGATACATGATGCTGAATATGCTGAGGATACTGATCCGATTAAAGGGTGTCTTCCTGGGGCCATCTCACATTCCACAAACCAGGTGGGGTGACTTTGGCCATAGAGGTCAATGTTGCTCAAAGTCCAGGTGAAGTTCAGCCAAAAACCAGTTGCCACTGGTGTGTGGGACTCACAGTGGTGACTAGTGGTTCCTTTCAACTGGGGCTAGTGTTCATCTTGGGCAACCAAACTGCACTTCGATGACTGTCCCTGGTATGGCAGATTTTGTGCAACTTCTGAGTGTCAGGAATTGGTCTACCAGGCTGCGCTTCGGTGGTCTGAGGCAACTAAATGATTGCGGTTACCAACTCATCAAACTGGCTTCTTCGGCCTTTGTGGCCCCAAAGATGTAACAGGAAGTCAGTCAAGTGATTCTTAGAGTTCACCTCTTGCGACTGGGGCTTAAGGATTATTTTCCTTAAGCAGAGCACCACAGGCGCAGTCCTCTCTTTGCCAGCTAGCCCAAGGAAAAGCAGATGCAATCCAGTGTTTGGTACAGCCTCCCTTTCTGAATCCAGGTGTGCCACTTTTATTCCTATAACTTTACCTCTGGGAATGCGGTGACTACAGGTCAATGGGCTACCAGGTCCCCTCCTGCCTGATGATGAATTCCTGCAATGTGTGCCATCTAGCTATACCAGAAGGTTTTATCCTGCCCACTTCCAAGATGACAGAACCTTTCTCTTGGTGTGTAAAGCTTGTTAGTCCACCATAGAGGCGTGGCTAGCTGAGGGCTACACACATGGAAAAACTGGCTTTACTTCTGTTTACCCATCTCTGTCCCTGATGCCAGCTTGTTTACCACAACAAAAGAGCAGTCCCTTTCTTGTGTGCCTACCATTTTCTCTTCAAATGTGGTTTCACCTTTAAAGCTTACCTTTTGTGCTCACACCTTATATGTCTTCCGCCAGGGAGGGGTAACACCTCTTCCAATGTCAGGCCTCTATTTTTCTTTTACTGAGAGTCATTCACATCTCTCACCTGGAGGGCAGAAAGCTGTCTCTTGGCCAGAAACTAGAAATACCCCCTGGAAATCCTGCGCAACAGTGTGGCAATTTTCTAAAGTTGCTTTACATACAAAAGTTACATTAAATTTGACTTGGGCATCAAATTGTTTAATTGAATAATTCTTTAAATACCTTGAAGCACCAACTTTAGTAGTGCCATTCCAAAGTTAGTACAGCTGAGTTTTCAGTTTGTTACCCTGCATTTACCAATGAGGCTACCAGCCTTTCTACAGTAAAACTGACAATTTGGGGACTTCACTATTAGGATACATAAAAACACGTTCTACTTTTTTATGTACAGCACGCTGCATTAGGGCTTGACAGGACTACTTTAGGGGTGACCTACATATTTTCAAAATTAAGGTTTGAAATTAGTCATTAGTTTGATGGGCAAAGTCAAACTAACAATTTAAAACTCTCCCACCAGTGTGCAGTGGCAGACTGAGAGGCATGTTTCCTTTGTCACACTAGTGGTGGCACAATAAGTGCTGCAGTACATGAGGGACACTTTAACTTTCGGGCTTTGGGCCCCCTGGTTCATATAACAGAGACTTATAAGTAAGTTAGCCTATGGCAATTGGGTTTAAGCTAATTAACCACACTCATTTAGGGGTCAGAGCACTGGATATGAGGTCTGGTGAGCAGGTCTGGTGAGGTCTGGTGAGCAGGTCTCATTACACCAGTAGTTAATAGGCAAAGAGCAGGGAGAGGGCGAACCTGCAAAAAGCCATTCCCTCACAGGAGGCATTTATTAAAAATTAAACGGTAATAGTTCTCGACTATGAAATGAAGAGACAGTTCACGCTGTGACGTGCTAAATTATTATATGTGTGATATATATAGTGTGCATTTAACTACAAAGCACCATAATAATGTAAAAAAGTTGATAAAATACATTAATGATCTAAATTATTATGATTTTGCTGTAATTGTTTTCGTTAATGTTGTATTAGCTGCTGAATGCTAGGCCCACTCTGCAAACAAAGCAGAGTAGCACTGTCAAACTGGGAACTTTGAAGAGAGGCTATTGTCAATTTAAGATCTGTAGAACTGCACCAGTGCCAGTAAGTCTGCTCCTATAGGAATTTTGTAATTAAGCAAACCACAAAATCAATTACTCAGTCAGTCAATCAATCAATCAATGGATCTGTTCTACTAAAGACTATTCAAGACCCTTACAGTGGCATAACATAAAATGATGGCTTCCCCTGCAGAATGCGATGTGAGTCGCCTGAGCCTCACATATTCCACAGATATTCTTTCACCATGGCCTAAATGGGGATCCCCTGGAGGGTTCGGGGCACTGAAGTGATGGGGGATCTCACTCGCCTCAGGGGGAGCTGGGGCTTTACTTTCACCCCTGGACCCACGCATTCCCTGCTCCAGTAGCGTCTTGTAAATTCATTTATTTAGGTATTTAGTTCTTAACACCAGTGACAAGCTGCAAAAGCATATTTGCAAACTGTTAACATTTTACTGTGTGGGCGAACTTGGATGGAACAGTGAAGCTCTCTGAAGAAATGTATATGGGAAGGAAATCCATGCCATACGTGACTCTCTTCCACTTGCATATCACTGTGCAATAACGTAATCCAACGTCCATGCAATACATTTGTGAACCACTAACTCAACCCATGCTGGACAATAATGCAACGTCTGATTACTTAAGTTAAACAAGATCTAATCGGAAATGCATGTGATATCGCTCTACAATTGTGTATGAGGGCAAAACGAAGCTCTTAATTCCGTATTACAGGCAGAGCGGAACAAAGAGATAAAAACCGTTCTGGAATATCTTTTAATACTGGGCACATATTGCTGAAAGCACTTGTATCAGGCTAGCCCAACCCTCTCCAATTGATTTTGTGGTTGCAATTGAGTTTCCTCTCAAAATTACTTTGCTATGAATGCGGCGAAGTAATTGACTGCACAATTTTCCAACTACAATGTCAAAAAAATCGAAACATTTACAGACAGTTACAAAAGGAACTCATTAATGATTTCAGAACTGTAAGGTTTGGCAAGGTATCCGAGAACATTATTTCTCAACAGCAGCAAATCATGTATGAGAAATGAAAAAAAATGAAGATTGCACTCTCGGGGTTGTCGTTGAAGCTGAGAATGGTTTAGTCCACCCAACCGTAAAAACAGCTCTCGGTTCATCAGCCTAAAGTGCTCTATTAAAATTACAATGTACTCTACTGGTAAATGCGCTAATGAAGTCTCGAGCGCTGCTCAGGTCAAAGGTCTCCATTGGGCACTATGGACTGCAGATAAGTTTTAGAAATGAGCTTAGGACCATATTCGCTTCATTAGTGTAGCACCCTGATAAACAAGGCACAGACAGCAAGTATTGTATAAATGGGCACAGAATAAGCCTGAAATATGTGTTTTACTTGTACCTTTTCCATGGAAATTCCTGTGTGAATGCGGACTAAAGGAAAATATCTTTAGATCGAAGTTAAATTTCAGATGATTCTATGTGAACCTATTATAATGTGAGCAAAAGTATGAATGAGTCTCAGCCCTTATTCTTAATATAATATTCAGTTCTGGTGTAGCCAACATCTTTTGATTTTACTAAAAATTAAATCTACAATATACTTACTAATAGGTATAATGTGTAAAATACATTTTAGCTCTGCAAACAACAACAAACAGCATTGATCAATGTCTCGGCCCACTTCAGCTATTGCCTAACTTCCTCATGAGTAAGGGCATACTGTGCTTTCACAGGGAGTACCTTTACACACCAAGTGTTTTTTTTCAGTGCTAGGGATTACTATGTCAATGTGTGCTTGATGGGACCTGGGAGATTCCCCTACAATAAAGTTTTGTAAAACCCATGACAAAACAAAGAAAGCATCAACAAATCCAAATGGCAGGCAGCCAACATTAGGCATCTTGGTATTACAACTCCTTCTTTTAATGCTTGTTTTCATCATCTTCTTTAAGGGGCTGAACTTCTCATGAAACAGTCTGTTTTTTAAGTCTGTAGATTGTTACGATATTAGCATATAGATTGTTTCTTAACACATAACTCAGTATTAGGGAAAACAAGAGAAATACAGGTTGTATCATTGTAGTTTACTGGGTTGCTTCATAAATTGACATATAAATATTCTTGTGTGTTCCCTCCCTACCTTTGAGATGCATTTATCATTGGTTTTCCTCATTTGCATCAAGATACATTTTTTATGTAGTCTAAGATTAATTTCACACTATATACATTTATTTTGGTGGTTGGCTTTATTAAATTTGGAAAATTAATTTTGTGATTGACATAACATTAAGCACAAAGCGGTCTTATTTTACGTAAACCTGGAGAGCTGACTGGTGTTGTGGATGAATGTCAGACTGCGACTGTGTGCTCAATCCTGACTTTCCCTCTTATCCAACCAGAATGATTAAATGCCAATAATTTTGCTTCACTGAACCTCACTTTTTTAACTAACTGGTGGGGGTGCCATGAAGTAACTTAGTTCAGATCAGGCTGTGAACTGTACAAAAACTCAATCATTATTCATATATGCTTTCAAAGATCGCAGTGCTCCTCCATATCTCTTGATGATATTGGTCTTGTATGAATTGCGTATGTCACAAAAAAACCTCTCCTGTGTCACTCGTGGCACATCATCTAGGCAGCTTGGCAGTGGAGAAACTGTTTCTGGATTCATTGTTCATTTTTATTTAGAAATTGTTCATTTTAATAAATGTTACTCAAATCAGCAAGTTGAACACTTGGAGATGTCAAAAAATAGACTGTAATGTGTTATTCGCACAAGAATTATTTTGATAATTTGACATGGATTTTGCTCTTAGGGCAATGAAGACTCCCGGTTGTGCCTTAGTACAACTTTACATCGTCCAAGACCCTCCTTGATATTTTTAATAAACATTATTATCAGGGTTTTCATCAATTACCCAGCTTCCTTGGAAAGGTGACTGACCTAGCAAGCTGGAGGCACCCATGGTTGTACAAGATCCTCATTGACTGTCCATGTAGAACTAGCATGTCATAATGCACGCCCTTTGCCCAGAACTCACATCACAGTAACTAGTTGCCCATACCTGCTCTTTAGGAAAAAAAAGAAGCAGACATGTGCCTGCCTGTGTCTCCATTCTACTTGCTTTTCTGACTCACTGGAGTGTTGCAAAATATTCTGATTTTATATATATATATATATATATATATATATATATATATATATGTGTATGTAGTATTTGTACATTATGAACCTAGTTGAAAAGGCAGTGGGGTTCTGGAGTAAAATGCCAGCATACAGTCAATAAGTTGTAGAAGAATTTGTTGATTTTGGATTGTTTGTTAATACATAGTGATGTAGTTTCCTTTATAGATCAAACAGTTGCTGCCTGTGTCACATAGAGGGTGACAATTTGGAAGGCAGCGGCTTAGTGCAGCATTCCCTTACCAGACTGCACACATCTCCTGCTGCTTCATCTCCCTCAGTGCTTGGGGGGAAGTGTTTGAGCCTGAAGTGGAGGTCTCAAGCAAGTCACTTTCACGGCAAGACCCTACTTAAATACCTTGCGGCTGCAAGGGTCATCCTCTTTGGGTGACCCAGCAGCACAAAACCCACCCTACCTCTTACCCTTATTGGGTGGCTTGTGATCACTGATGTAATGCAAGTTTTGCAAATTTTTTTTTCTCTGGTTCTGTATTAAAGCCAGAGCTGCAGGGAGATCCATAGGACTATGGTATGAAAAGCAACCACAAGAAAGTGACCCATCGGGCTTGATGCCAGTACCCCAGGAGTCTTTATGGCAGGGCCCTGTTAGAAATGGGGTCTTTGGTTGACAGTCAGGTTACCCCCTGTTCAAGCAAGGATTCTCACTCTAGTCAGGGTAAAAGAGAATCACCCTCAGCTAACCCCTGCTTACCCCCTTGGTAGCTTGGCAGAGCAGTAGGCTTAACTTCAGAGTGCTAGGTGTAAAGTATTTGTACCAACACACACAGTAACTTAATGAAAACACTAGAGAATGAAACAACACCAATTTAGAAAAATAGGAAATATTTATCTAAACAAAACAAGACCAAAACGACAAAAATCCACCATACACAAGTCGAGTTATCATTTAAAAATCAAAAAGAGTCTTTAAGTAGTTTTAAAAACACACTAGCACTGCTAGAGTGAAAATGTACCTGGTGTGCGTCACAAATAACCCCGCACGGGCGGGTGTGCGTAAAAAATAACTCCTCACGGCGGTTCTTGAGTCAAAAATCCAGCCGCACGATGATCCGAAAATCCCGCAGTGCAGGTTGTGATCTCCCAGCCTCCGTCAGCGATGCTGCGAGTCGTTTCTCCTGCTCCGTGCGTTGATTTTTCAGTCGCATTTACTACGAGTGTCGTTTCTCAGCTGCGGAGCCAGCGGCGCGTCGTTTTTTCAGCCGCAGATCAGATTTGCGTCAATCTTTTCCCCGCACGGCGCTCTGTGCGTCGATTTTCTTGTCTTTAGGCTGCCAGCTTCTCCTTTCAGGGTCCCAGGAACTGGATGGGCACCACAGGGCAGAGTAGGAGTCTCTCCAGAGACTCCAGGTGCTGGCAGAGAGAAGTCTTTGCTGTCCCTGAGACTTCAAAAAACAGGAGGCAAGCTCTAGATCAAGCCCTTGGAGATTTCTTCTCAAGATGGAAGGCACACAAAGTCCAGTCTTTGCCCTCTTACTCTGACAGAAGCAGCAACTGCAGGATAGCTCCACAAAGCACATTCACAGGCAGGGCAGCTCTTATTCCTCAGCTATTCAGCTTTTCTCCAGGCAGAGGTTCCTCTTGGTTCCAGAAGTGTTTCCAAAGTCTGTAGATTTGGGTGCCCTTCTTATACCCATTTTAGTCTTTGAAGTCACCTTTCTTCAAAGGGGACTCACACCTACTTGTGAAATCCTGCCTTGCCCAGGCAAGGCCTCAGACACACACCAGGGGGTTGGAGTCTGCATTGTCAGAGGCAGGCACAGTCCTTTCAGATGAGAGTGACCACTTCACCCCTCCCTCCTAGCAGAGATGGCTAATTAGGAAATGCAGGCTACACCCCAGCGCCCTTTGTGTCACTGTCTAGTGTGAGGTGAAAAATAACCCAACTGTCAAACTGACCCAGACAGGGAATCCACAAACAAGGCAGAGTCAAAGAATGATTTAAGCAAGAAAATGCTCACTTTCTAAAAGTGTCATTTTCAAACACACAATCTCAAAACAAACTTTACTAAAAGATGTATTTTTAAATTGTGAGTTCAGGGACCCCAAACTCCACATGTCAATCTACTCTCTAGGGGAATCTACACGTTAATCATATTTAAAGGTAGCCCCCATATTATCATATGAGAGAGACAGGACTTGCAACAGTGAAAAACGAAATTGGCAGTATTTCACTGTCAGGACATATAAACCACATTACTATATGTCCCACCTTATCCATACACTGCACCCTGCCCTTGGGCTACCTAGGGCCTACCTTAGGGGTGCCTTACATGTAAGAAAAGGGAAGGTTTAGGCCTGGCAAGTGGGTACAATTACCAAGTCGAATTTACAGTGTAAAAATACACACACAGACACTGCAGTGGAAGGTATGAGACATGATTACAGGGTTACTTGTGTGGGTGGCACAACCAGTGCTGCAGGCCCACTAGTAACATTTGATTTACAGGCCCTGGGCACCTCTAGTGCACTTTACTAGGGACTTAACAGTAAAACAAATATGCCAATCATGGAGAACCAATTACATACACATTTTAAACAGGAGCACTTGCACTTTAGCACTGGTTAGCAATGGTAAAGTGCCCAGAGAAATAAAAACAGCAAAATCAGAGTCCAGCACACAACAATAACCTGGGGAACAGAGGCAAAAAGTTAAGGGAGACCACGCCAAGGATGAAAAGTCTAACAGGCCCTGTGATGAAAGAGATGGTGCCCCGTTATTCCTAAGGGCAGTTGTAAGGCGGAGCAACTTAGTTCTTGCCTGCTAACACTTCGCCTATGCATGTAAGTCCTTTTCCTGGACTATGGGATCCAGATGAGCGATGAACCCTGAAAGGTTCATCACCAGATGTGTTTATTTCTGATCCTCATTGGCTAATCAGGCAGACAGCCAGTTTAGGTCACATCATCACTAGATACCCTTGAATCGCCCATAAGTGAACTCATCTCTATACTAAATAAGCCTGCAACATACCTTTCTCCAAACAAAAATGCTGTGGTCTCTGTCATTCATATGTTGACTTTTCCTTTGCATGGATTTCTTCAGTGTAATTTAATGTGTATATGTGCCTAGCTATGGGATATCTGTGCTATGTCCTTGAACCAGAAATTCATTCTGTGTTGATAGGTGCGAGTGCTCACTCAAGGGATTGCCAACCCACACAGAGCTGCCATGTGACACATGGTTTCACATCTAATCCTAAGGCAACCCAGTGATGAGGCACTATCACACGATGAGCCAGAAACCTGTTGTAACCTTGTCTATTTTATCCTTACCTCTTTATTACTTTTACTTATTTTCTTAACTCCCATTTTTTTCCTGTCACTTGGTTCAGTCCTTCTGCCTAGAGTAAAATGTTAGAGAGTACTGTCAGTTGGTATTTTGAAACCTTTCCTGTCGGCATTTCTAATTAGTGTGTTCCTGAGGTAGTCAAATGAGAAATAAAGAAGATTATTGTACTTCATTAAGATTCCAATGTCTGCTTTACAACAAACCCTTCCGTAGAGTAGGTTTCCAGCTAGATGTGAATGCTTCACACAGTGTGGATCTATTCAGATCCTCCCTCGGACATGGGATGTGACTCTAAATGAGTAATTCTTGTTATGAAGGATGTTTACTGGAAATCAGCACATTGGGCACTTTATAGGCAGAGCACGTCATCATAAGTCCTACCTGCCGCGCCCAAAGCCCCACTCACCCCCTTGCCAAGGCCACTCCCCCTTTCTGGGCAATCACACAATGCAAACGATCTTAAGGGTGGAAGGTCTGTTTCTCGGCCTCTCTCTTTCTGTTTAAATAGAGTGTATGTGCATGAAACTATAGGTGGGTGAGCTTCTGTAGCTCTGGCCTGGCTCTTGCTCATCTCATGGGCATCTTGGACCCCTAAGTCCCAAACAAGCCAGACTTTCATTTGGCTTCAGCCTGCACCCGCTTTCTACCCTCATACACCAGGAATTAAAAACAAAGCATAAACCTATGATGTTAAAAAGGAGAAAAAGAAATGCACATCTAGTGGCTGAAATGAATGATGAAAAGCTGGGAATAGTCCTGCCTTCCACAATTGACAACATTGTGTGAACCTACACAAATATTTGTATTTCACAGTGCCTGATTGTCTTTGTTATCACATATGGAAGCATCTTCAAAGACCAGAGATAAGCATATGTGCTGTACAAAAACCTCTTGTTTTTGATTTAATAGCATATAATGTTGCTGCCTGTATAATATAAATCTAGGCAACTTATGGGCTCCAAATGACAACTGCCTTGCCTATTAGTTCGTTAGTGGCATTATCATAAGAGTGAGGGTGAGACGGGGGCTGTAATGCTTCTAAGTTCATGCTACTCTCAATTCAGGGATTTCATCTCCTATAACATGGTTAAACTTTTCTAAATTTTAAAGAAATACACTTTTTAAAATGTTAACATATTTTTACACAATGTTTGTGGCATGACTTACATGCCAAATATTTTCAAGACTTGGCTTGTGCACAGGCTCTTAGAGCTAGCGTGAACCGAAGCAGCTGCATACAGGTTGACGTGGAATCATCAGGCATATAACAGTATCATCAATCCACCTCAGCAAATTATAATACTTTGGATTTTTAGCTCAAGTTCGTCCTGAGACTTAGGGACTCATGTACCAACATTTGGTTTTGCGACTGCGACAAATAATTGTGAGTCGCAATCCCTTTTTGCGATTCGGTAAATAGTTTACCGAATCGCAAAAATGGGTTGCTACATGGGGAAGTGCATTTTGCATGTCGCAAACAGCCCGATCTGCTGTTTGTGACGTGCAAAAGCCTTCGTACGTGTAGCTCTTATTGTTTTCTTTGATTATTTCACCCTCAAAGCCAGACCAACATTTTACAACATATGCTTCTGATTATTGCGACCCCTAAAATAAGACAATCCTTTGGCCTACATTAGCAAATCCAGTGCTTCTTTCCTCTCCGATATCACTTCAGTCCCTGCGATAAGACTTTTAGAATGGATGTGTTCAACATTGTAAACAATGCTACAGGCTTTAGGCATGGGCGAGCTGGGCCCAGGCCTCCTTGTTTCAGAGGGTAGCAGTAGGCTTGCCTCAGAAACTGCTTTACTTCACTTACTTTTATTACAGGTTGCCAGCGCCTGTTCTTTCTCCCCAGATGCTGCACAAATGTCCCATACCCTTACCCTTGCCCTCTCTAAGCTTCAACCTCCAATTACTTCACACTTTCATACACTCTTCCCCTACAGACTTGGACTCTCACCTCTAACTTGGGCCCATATTTATACTCAGTTTGTGCTGAAATAGGGTCGTTTTTTATGCTAATTCAGCGCAAACTTAACTTCATAATTATATATTGATGCTAGACACATCTAGTGCCAAAATATTGGAGTTAAAGTCATTTTTTGGATGCGTGAAACCACTTTGTGTCAATGAGTTGCAAGGTGGGCGTTCCCATCCAAAAAAATTACTCTAAGGCAAAAATGGTGCACGGGTGGGAGGCAGGCCTAAATAATGGCACTAAGCTTGCTTAGCGCCATTATGTAACGCCTGGGTCAGGACAGGGGTTAGGGGTCCTGTGGACCCATTTCCATGGTCAAACACCATGGAAAGAGCCCACATGTGCCCACCCCAAGCCCCAGGAACACCCCCACCCACACCAGAATGACACCACAGGATGGGGAGACCCCATACCAGGTAAGTAGGGTAAATAGAGGTAAGTATTTTTTTTAAAGTTCCATTGGGGGTCCTGAAAAGGGACCCCCTACATGGCACTGGGTGCAATGGCCATGCCCAGGGGACCCTTGTCCCCTGTGCTGGCCACTGGGTGGTGGGCATGACTCTTGTATTTTATAAGACAGGAGTCATGTGGTATGGATGGTTTTGCATCAGGAAATGACGCTATTCTGGTTAGAGGTATTTTCTTTGCCTCTCACCAGCCTAACGTAATTTTTTGGTGCAAAACCCCCTTCTCCCATACTGCCACCCCCATCCGGCAAACGTCATTTTTATTGATGCTAGCCCACCCTTTGCACAGGCTTTTGGGATTCCATAAAATTGTGCCTGGCTGGCGCCCTGGAATCGCGCAAGCCAGCGCTATACTTTTTGACGCAAAACTGCACTTGCGCAGTTTTGCGTCAAAAAGAATAAATATGGGCCTTAGTATCTGAATAGGTGTTTCAGGTGAGGGGATCTGACGAGAGAACAAAGAAGCCTTTCACCCCCACCTCCCACTAACATCAGGGGCAGCAGGGAGTTGGAGGATTAGGTCAATGGCAGACTTTCTTTATCTCTCGTCAGCCAACTGCGTTGCTCCTTAAACAACAGACCATCCTTGCTCCTTAAACAACACACCATCAACTAATGGACCACAAGGTGAGAGTGTATCTCTCTTATGTGATTATTTTCCTCATGAAGGCAAAGCAGGTACAAAAGTGTCCGGCAGCAGACTAAACTTCTCTCATTCACACAGATAAGATTTTGCACAGCAGAAGCACTATTACCAGCTGTTATAGAAACTCCTCTATATATATCACTTAGAAATGGTTAAGGGTAAAGACTGAGGAGATCGAGGGCGTGGGGGTAGGGGGGCCAGGAAGAGCACCAATTCCATCTGGCCTGGGGCGCTATCGTAGCCAAGGTCACCTCTGATCGCACCTCACGGGCAACTCCTATTTCATGACTGAGCTCCTGCGTAAAAGGGGATACAAAGGGCCGTATTTATACTCTGGTTGCGCCGAATTTGCGTCGTTTTTTTCGACGCAAATTCGACGCTAAACTAACGCCAACTAACGCCATATTTATACTATGGCGTTAGAGGCGAATAGCGCCAAAGTTCCCGGAATGTGCGTCATTTTTTAGCGTGAACCCCTTCCTTGCGTTAATGATATGCAAGGGAGGCGTTCCCGTCTAAAAAATGACTCCCAGGCCTTTACGTGGTATTTATACTCCCGGGCAAAAGAGACGCCCGGGAGTGGGCGTTGCTAAAAACGGCGCATTTGCGCCGCTTTTTAACGCCTGGGTCAGGCATGGCGTTAAGGGACAAGTGGGCTCAAAATGAGCCCAGAGTGCCCTCCCCTGCCCCCAGGGACCCCCCCTGCCACCCTTGCCCACCCCAGGAGGACACCCAAGGCTGGACGGACCCACCCCAGGGACATTCAGGTGAGTATTTTTTTTATTTTTTTTTAATAATTTTTGGTGGCATAGGGGGGCCTGATTTGTGCCCCCCTACATGCCACTATGCCCAATGACCATGCCCAGGGGACAGAAGTCCCCTGGGCATGGCCATTGGGCAAGGGGGCATGACTCCTATCTTTACAATGATAGGAGTCATGTTGATGGGGGATGGGCGTCGAAAATAAATGGCGCAAGTCGGGTTACGACGATTTTTTCGACGTAACCTGACTTGCCCCATTTTAAGACGCCCATGCGCCATTTTCCCCCTACGCCGGCGCTGCCTGGTGTACGTGGTTTTTCTCGCGCACACCAGGCAGCGCCGGTCTGCTTGCGCCGGCTAACGCCATTCAATAAATACGGCGCCCGCATGGCGCTGCAGAATGGCGTTAGCCGGCGCAAAACTTTTTGACGCTAAACTGCGTTAGCGCAGTTTAGCGTCAAAAAGTATAAATATGGGCCAAAATTTTAAGCTACGTCGTATCCAGCCTCGTCTTCTGCGCCGCGATGTTGCTCGTGCCTCCTCGATGACGATTGCTCTTATTTTCGGAGCTAGTTATCCCTACGTCCTCTTGTTCAGGGGCTGCATTTGCACAGTCCTTTCCTTCATGCTGCGTTGGATCCGGGCCTGTATTAGTCTGGGTAGAGGGGATTCCTAATTAGTCGCATTTATTCTTCGCTCGTTCTTCTTGCGCTGATCCGAATTGAAGGGGAAATCTGCTTCGTTCTCTGAGGACCCTCCCTCTTTAGAAGTTTGCTGCTCGGTGCCCCTTGGCGTTGCTAATAAAAACAGATGCCAGTTGTTGTAGGGGATAATACAGCGGCAATCAGAGCGAGCCAAATACCCATGGCATGGAGATCAGCGACTTCTTCTAATTAACTGAAACCTAGAAACATTCTTACGGCCAGAGGTCTTCATTAAGATGCGCAGATAAGAGACTAATGAATTTAACCACTGGCAATCCAGAATAAGGCTCCTCGTGCGCACAACCTGGCTATTTGTCACATGGAAGTACAGCCTGGAAGACAAACAGTTAACTCGTGAGAGTGGGAATTTTATACGGAAAGAGCGCATGTGGGTTTCCTTTGATGGTGATTGCACTTGACCAACAGCACTGAGTATATGAAAGTAGATTTTTGTTTTATGTTTCATAGGTTTAATTCCCTTCTGGACAAAGCGCAAGGCACCGTGGGGGAGCTTTTTGCTACACGAGCAGGACTCTGGTTCGGACAGTTGAGGCAACGGCAGAAGGGTAGTACTGAGGTTACATAATTCAGTGATATACCTGTAATTTCCCTGACCTCGATGTCACCGTCCTTAGATGCACCCTACCATCTTGAATAGGCCTCATGACTATCTCGAGATCTCTCTATCTTCAGCACACTTTACAACAATCTTAGGTGCTCATTTACAAGAAAATGACTCCGCGTTGCACTGCAAGTCAGCTTGCTGCGCCAGGCTGCGCCATTTTAAAAGTGCAGGGATGCGTTGTGTTTCCAGAAATACAACACATCACTGTTCTTTCCTCTGCACTGGTGCACAAACTGCTGCCAAGCGCCAATAGAAACACCCTTGCACCTTGATGCAAGGGTGCCTGCATTGCGGGGATAATTGTTTATGTGCAGAAAGTGACACCTTCCTGTATATAAACAATCATTATTGGGGTTTTCCTCTTTCTGCAGCACACATAGAAAGAGGAAGAAATTGAGAGAAATTGTATTTCTCACTGTTGCACCACTTTAAAGCCATCCCTGAGGTGGCGTAGAAATCTGACGCATTTGCAGCCTTCTAAATATGGGAATGCGGGAATGGGAACACCCACAGCAACACCCCTGGAACGCCCCCTTCATGCAGTGTTATGCATGAAAGGGGGAGTGTGGTATTTACAAGGCCATGAAAAGCCACATATAGTGGCTTTGCATGGCCTTGTAAATATGGACCAACACACTGCACCACCGGACAGTAAAAAGAAATGACTCTCAGGTGGCACAGTGTGCCACTAGGGCATTCTAAATTAGGCCCTCAGTCTTTGAGTTTCGGCCTGCCCAGTGTACTGATGCAGACAGAGCATCCGACCTGCCTGAAGGCGAAGGGGACAAAGTATTGGTTTCCACTTCAGCTACACCCTTACAGATCATAATTCCACAGGCATCCTTAGTTTCTCTTATCCTGTGCAAGGCAAATTCCAATGTTCGCTTATGTTGTAGAAGGGGTGAAGAGTTAGAAGGCACTTTTGCTGAGATGAATCCGGAGTGCTAATAACTAGGTAATTTGCACCATAGTATCATTCGTGGGACCTTCAGATGTGCTTGTGCATTTAAGCATGAAGGGACACTCCTAATTTCACTGTGATGTTGGCGAATTGGCCTGGGTAATCACCTGAGTTAAAGGATTGTGTAATCTTTGGTTTGATGGTCAAGCAGAGCAGTAAGATGCATGCATTTGAGTGATCAGGTAGTTAGGATCTGGTTATGTAAAACTTGTGCAGAATGCAAATAAAGTGCACACAACTAGTGTATATCTCTCCAGTACAAATTGTTTATTGAGGAAAACTGCCAGCTCGTCAAAATTTTAGTTACCTTTCAGAGCCTGTTGTCTATTTTGATGTTTGCATATATTTTTTATGTATAGCTTGAAAGCACAGTTGTCAGCATTACCTATTGTGTCTCATTGCTTATATCTATAGACTGGGCCTTCACCCCTCACCTGTGTAGTATTTTGCCAGTGGAGTATTACTGTCTCGCCTCATGCTATTTATCATTCTGCATCTTATAGAGTACATGAACCACAATGCATTAAATATTTACTACTGTATTTTGTCTCTATGCTGGGGCTGGAATGTGGTTTCGAATATGTACCAGTACTTAAGATAAATTCAAGCATTCCACCCATCACATTTGTTTGTGTTTCTAAGTGAAATGACCTGAGTATGACTGGAGTACCTAGGTGTGGTTCCCATGCTCACTGTGCCATTTGGTTCAAGCTGTTCCTCACTGAGAAAATGCTGAAACTGGTAGAGGGTTGCTTGTATTCCCAATTGAGGGATACTTGATCTGGCAGTTTGGGCTAGACTTAGGCCCTCATTACATCTCTGGCGGTCGGTATTAAAGCGGCGCTAATACGTAAAATGGGATCACGACCATGGCAGAAGCTGCCAAACCATACAGCCACTTTAACACTCCTCCCACCACAGCGGTAGCAACAAACACTACAGCGGTAACCGCCAACAGCCAGGCGGAAGTCAATGTATTGCTCACCCCATCACAACCCGCCCATCTGCCAGCTTTTCTGGGGCGGTACCAACGCCATCAAAAGCTGGTCGGAAACAGTACTTGGAAGGGAAACTACTCACCTCTCAACACTCAATGAAGACCCAGGACACCATGAAGCCCGAGCTGCAGGTCCTCCCTATGCTGGTCTACCTCCTCATCTACCAGGAGTACCAACGGCAGTGGCAACGACCACAGTGAGTACTGCACCTAGGAGACAGGGGAGGGGGGAGAAAAAAGAGATTGACACACATACAACACGCCACCACTCCACCCCCACCCTCACCGACAACACCATACACACAAACGCATGCATCAATATTGCATTTACACCCCGTGACCCCCTGGAAGAATGCAAGGACAAAAGGAATAGAGTCAAATCAGTGATATATTAGAAATAGTCAGATATACGTAAGAATTTCAAAAACAGTATTTACAAAAATATACAATATGTACATAAGGCGGTACATTGTCCACTTAAAATGTCTGTGGGCCACTGGGCCAAAACTCATATTCCAAGCCCACACTTGACTCCTGCCTCAATACGGAGAGAACATTGCAGGGGCATCAGGTCGAAAACACACAGGCACCTCAGGGGGAGGGTGAAGGGGGGTGCACCTCAGCCGGAAGATGGTAAAACGCCACTGCTCCTGGAGGGGGCTCCATGCCCACAGCGATGTCCTGGGGAGTGAAAGGCCACAGTCTCTCAAGTGGGTGGGTTGCCCACTGCTTGGCCCTGGGAAGTGCAAAGCCACAGTCTCTCTAGTGGGTGGTTTGCCCACTGCTTGGTCCTGGGGAGTGCAAAGCCAGAGTCTTTGTAGTGGGTGGTTTGCCCACTGCTTGGTCCTGGGGAGTGCAAAGCCACAGTTTTTCTAGTGGGTGGTTTGCCCACTGCTTGGTCTTGGGGAGTGCAAAGCCACAGTCTCTCAAGTGGGTGGTCTGCCCACTGCTTGGTCCTGGGGAGTGCAAGGCCACAGTTTCTCGAGTGGATGCCTAATTCCACTGGTTCTGGAGGGGGCTTTCTTCCCAATGTGCTTCATCCTGCCAAGGATTGGGTGAGTGGTTGCATATCTCCACCGGTCCTAGAGGGGGCTTTGTGCCCAGTGTGCTTCATCCTGCCAAGGATAGGGTGAGTGGAGGCCTTCTTCCACTGGTTGTGGAGGGGGCTTTCTGCCCAGTGTGCTTCATCCTGCCTAGGATTGGGTGAATGGATGCATATCTCCACTGGTTCTGGAGGGGACTTTCTGACCAATGTGCTTCATCCTGCCAAGGATTGGGTGAGTGGCTGCATATCTCCACTGGTTCTGGAGGGGGCTTTGTGCCCAGTGATGCAACACTTTGGGTGTGGCAGGTCACAATCCCTCACCTGGGTGTCTGAGGCACGAGATTTGCAGGGACCAGGTTCCATGATAGTCCATGGAGGTAGCGCTAGACTTCATCCGGCAACGGCTGCAAACTGGTGGTAGTGCTGGGTCTGGTGGGGGTGCTGTCAGTGGTGGAGGGGGGCTCCAGCCCTTCCCCTGCAGCCTCGGACGGCTGCCCATTGGGGCTGCTGCCAGTGGTGCTACTGTCAGCAGTGCAGTTGGCGGTGCTTGCGGCGGGGCCTGTGGCGGTGCTAGCAGTGGGGCAGGTGGCGGTGCTGGCTGTGGTGCAGGTGCCAGTGCTGCCAGTGGTGGAGGGAGGCTCCAGCCCTTCTCCTAGAGCCTCGGACGACTGCCCACTGTGGCTGCTGCTGCTGACAGTAGTGGTTGTTTCGGCGGTGCAGATGGCGGGGCTTGCAGCGGTGCTAGCGGCAGGGCTGCTGGCGGTGCTGGCCGCAGTGCAGGTGGCGGTGCTGGCGGTTGTGCTGGTACACACCAGGCCTTCACCTGCAGCCTCGGATGCCTGAAGTGCCTTGGCTGGTGTTTTCTGCCACTTCCTCACATTGGCAGATGGAGGTGTGACCTTGGGTCTGGCAGCTGGAGTCTTTGAGGTGGCCTTGCTGGGTGGTTGTGGCTCCTTCCCCTTGCTGGATCCTGTCCGCCTCTTCACTTTGCCAGGTGGCGGAATGGTTTTGGCCTTGGCAGGGGTTGGTGGCCCACTGGCTGGGCTGACGGGTGCCCCCTTTGAGCCTTTGATAGCTGCAGGAACCACAGCGGATGACAATTTGGTGGCTGAAGTGCTGGGCTGGGTTCTGGCCACCCTGGCCTGAGGGGGAGGACGGGGGAGGGGTAGGGGGAGGAGTAGGGAAGAAGTCAAAGTTGCCCAAGAAAAGCTTCTTAGGGACACTGGGGCGGGAAGAGGGTTTGGAAGTGGAGGAAGAGGGAGTGGTTGTAGGAGGTGTCTGTCTGCTGAGTTTGGGGGCAGGTGCATGGGCTGGATGCTGTTGCGAGGTGGATGGCTGTTGGGTGAGTGGGTGTTTGCGTTTGTGTACTTTGGGAGGAGGGGTCAAAGACACACTGGGAGAGGACACAGGGGATGTGTGCATGGATGTGGCGGTGGTGACTGCCAGTGCAGGGTGTGTTGTGATGGGCATGCTGGTGATTGAGGTAGTGGATGAGGATGTACTGCATGCAGGTGCGAGTGGTAACACTACTGGGAGGGAGGTGGATGACGAGGAGGAGGGGGACACAGTGGAGGCAGTGGATATTGGTGTGTCTGCATGGGGATGATGCTTGTGTGAGTGCCTGTGAGATGAAGTGTGGTACTTGTGTTGGCCTGAGCCACTTTTCTGTGGTGATTTGGGTGAATGGTGGTCTGAAGGTGTGCTTGGGATAGGTTGAGGTTGAGGGTATTGGTGCTGGGTAGAGGAAGTTGGAGGAGGGAGGCTAGAGACAGGGACAATGGCTGCCATCAGTGCTGAGGCCAGAGCCTGAAATGCTCTCTGTTGGGCCACCATGACAGAGTGAATGCCGTCCATGTATGCATTTGTTTGTTGCAAATGCCTCTCGACACCCTGGATGGCATTTAGTATGTTTGACTGACCAACAGTGAGGGATCTCAGAAGGTCAATAGCCTCCTAACTGAGGGCAGCAGGGCTGACTGGGCCAGGGCCTGAGGTGCCTGGGGTGAAGGAGATGCCCACCCTCCTGGGTGAAAGGGCACAGGAAACACACTGAGGGGCTGCTGGGAGGGAGGTGCTGGTAGGGGGGGTGGCAGCTGTACCTGTTGTTGGGGTGGGCACAGAGGTGTTTGCCACTGCCAGGGAGCTTCCATCGGAGGAGAAGTCGCTGTCTGTGGCGTCCCCTCCTTTCCCCGTCGTGGTCCTCCACTTGCCCTCCGTCCCACTGGTGCCCTCACCGTCGATGGATTTGGCGTCCAGGCCCATATGGGAGGCAGCTCCCTCCGTTACTGGTGCTTCTGCTCCTCCGCCAGATGATGCTAATGCACCCAAGGGCAGGGTGACAAAACAAAAAGGGTGGGAAAGACAGAGGATACACTTGGTCAATGCCAGCAACAACACTACCGTTGGCGTAGGCAACTCACAGGGAGCAGCCCTATGCACTAGGCCATGCACTACCAGTTACTAAGATAGTCACCAGCCCATGGGGTACAATGCCTAACACCATTAGCTGCACACCTGAAACCCACAGGACCCTTCCCAGTAGTAGATGCCCATGAACACTATTGGGGAAGGAGTTCTTCAGAGCCTGCCCAACAAGGGACCTATCCTGCCATGTTCGCCCTGGCCTAGGGGCACCCACAGCCCACATCCCCCACCCAGGTAAAAGTTAACGCATGCACAGTCATGAATCTGAATCTGTACTCACCCACTTGTGGCTGCTGTGATGTCTTCAAGTGCCCATCCAACTCCGGATAGGCCACCGCCAGGATGCGGATCATCAGGGGGGTCAGGGTACGACGGGCACCCATTCCTTGATGGGAGGCCAGGCACAGCTGGGCTCCGCCGTCTTCCTTGCCCAGCAGCGCAGGTCCTCCCACCATTTGTGGCAGTGGGTGCTCCGCCTGTCAAAGACCCCCAGGGTCTGCACCTCCTTGGCGATGGCACGCCAAATACCCTTTTTCTGATGGGCGCTGACCTGCATGGAAAGGAGAGCAGAAAAGGGAATTAGTTAACCATCCAGACAATCACACTCATGGCCCACCTGATCCCTCTCATCCCCTGACACTCATACATTGACCACCATACATGCAGCACCCTTGCCTGGACGCCTCAGCCCCCCCACATGTGGCTTAAACGCAGCAATCCATACATTCATGGCCCACGCATCATGCTCACAGTGTACTCACCTGTTTGTCTGGAGGACCGTAGAGTAATGTTTACTGGGGTAGGATCCCATCCACCAGTTTCTCCA
This sequence comes from Pleurodeles waltl, assembly GCF_031143425.1. Classification (NCBI taxonomy): domain Eukaryota; kingdom Metazoa; phylum Chordata; class Amphibia; order Caudata; family Salamandridae; genus Pleurodeles; species Pleurodeles waltl. The sequence continues at coordinate 662,646,316 of NC_090446.1, forward strand.
ACTCCTCCGCAGTGCAGGCAGGGGCCTTTTCCCAAGACACATGAGACATTGTCACTTCCAGACACAGGCACAGCAACACTTGCAGTGTAGGTCCTCTCCTGTTGAAGGTCAGGTAGCAAGTGAGTGATGAGATAGAAAATGGTGGTCACGTCCACGGCGGGTGCGTACCGTCACCGCCGGCGTACATCGCCACTGGCTCCTGGATCCCATAGGGCCCAATGATAACCAATGTGAAGTTGCACGTCGGTCATCGACTGCCTACCACAATGGCACACAACGCCAGCTGAATTACCTAGTTTCCACTTGTCCCTCCTCACAGGTTAGGCAGCCGCCATTTCAGCGGGGCACAGGCCATGGCACCTAACTGCGTCACAGCAGACATTGGCACAGCAACTGACTCTCAGATTCACATACAGGTTCTGTAAAGTAAAAGATGCATCATTAATTCAATTGATGTGTGAATATGATCCTCTGCTCATCATTTTCCTCCATAGGCTTCTGCCGCTTCGAATGTATATGAGATGCCGACATCCTCCGGTGTACAGACCCCTGGTAGACCTTGTGACTATGGAGAACAGACACATTATCCTAACCTACAGACTTGATCGGGCCACAATCCAAGAACTGTGTGCCCAATTGGAGCCAGACCTGATGTCAGCTATCCGCCAGCCCACAGGTCTCCCCGCTAGTGCAGGTCCTGTCAGTGCTCCATTTCCTGGCAAGTGAATCCTTCCAAACAACAGTGGCCATGGCATCAGGGATGTCTCAGCCAACGTTCTCCAACGTGTTGACCAGAGTGTTGTCAGCCCTGCTGAAACACATGCACAGCTGCATCGTATTCTCCCAGGTGGAGGATTTGGCCACAGTGAAAGCTGACTTTTATGCCCTGGGACATATCCCCAACATCATTGGTGTCATTGATGGTACACATGTAGCATTTGCCCCCCCCCCCCCATCCCCTGGAGAAATGAACAAGTGTTCAGGAATAGAAAAAACTATCACTCCATGAATGTGCAGATGGTGTGATTGGCAGACCAGTACATCTCCCATGTGAATGCCACGTTTCCTGGCTCTGTTCATGACGCCTTTATCTTGAGGAATAGGAGCATCCCATATGTGATGGGCCAACTCCAGAGGCACCGGGTGTGGCTAACAAGTGAGCCCAAGGTCACCACCCAGTATAAATTGGTGTCTGGGTATGGGGTTGTTCCTAAGGGTTAGTGTGTGTCTTACAGGTATCCCTCAATATTTGCAGGTGACTCTGGTTACCCCAACCTCTGATGGCTACTGACCCCAGTGATAAATGCCAGGACAAGGGCAGAGGACCATTACAATGAGACACATGAGCGAACAAGTAGGATGCCAGATCATCATTGCATGTTGCATGTTGCATGTTGCACAACCTGGCCTTGAGAAGCCAGGTGTCTTTTCTGCAGGAGGATGAGCCTGGAGATGGTCTGGTGGCAGCGGTGGAGCCTGTGGACAGTGAGGAAGAAGAGGCATAGGAAGAAGATGTGGACAGCAGAAGTAATATAATTCATCAGTACTTCCAGTGACACACAGGTAAGACACTGTAACCTCACTTTACATTTCAGTTTTCTGTTGGACATTGTTCATGGCAGCCTGATTTCCTTATGTCTATGGCCATTTACTGTATCCTTTGGCATCTCTATTTTCAGATCTCTGTGGCCCACTCTGGCTCCTGGTATGTTTACTGCTGCCCACTAAAGGTCATACCAATGTATAAATGACTGTATATATGACTTGCAATGTTTTCAGAATGTTGTACTAATAGATGATTCAATCATTTGACAGACTCAAGATTTCTATTTGTTCCAAGGGTGTTTATTTAAGTGCTCATACTTAGAGGGGGATGTGCAATGGGCTGGGGTGATGGTGGAGGAATGTCCAGTTACTGTCCAGTCTCTTTGTATCACAGGTGCATTGTCCAAGGGGGCATGGGAAGGGGAGCAATGGCAGCTCAAGGTGGACAGGGGGACAGAGTGGGACACAAGGGTGACAATCAGGAGAGTCTTATTTCATGGTGGGGGTCTTGGCAATGTTCTCTGGCTTCTGCCTGGATCGCAGGGACCGTTTGCAGGGTGGTTCTCCTTCTGCAGGGGGTGGGGTGCTGGTGGCCTCTTGGTCCTTAGGTGGGGCCTCCTGTCCACTAGCGCCGGCAGAGGTGGAGGGCTGTTCTTTGGTGTGGCTAGTGTCAGGGGCCTGTTGGTGTGCCACTGCCTCTCTCATGTTCTTGCCCATGTCTGCCAGCACCCCTTCAATGGTGACCAGGATGGTGTAGATGTTTTTGAGGTCCTCCCTGATCCCCTGGTACAGTCCCTCCTGCAGCCGCTGGGTCTCCTGCAACTTGTACAGTATCTTGCCCATGGTCTCCTGGGAATGGTGGTATGCTCCCTGGATGTTGGAGAGTGCCTCCTGGAGAGTCAGTTCCTTGGGCCTGTCCTCCTCCTGTTGCACAGCAGTCCTCCCAGCTTCCCTGCTGTCCTGTGCCTCTGTCCCCTGAACCGTGTGCCCACTGCCACTGACCCCAGGTTCCTGATCGTCCTGTGTTTGTGGTTGCCTAGGGTCCCTGTAGTGGTGGACACACTGCTGATTGACGTGTCCTGGGGACAGTGACATGGGCTCCGTGGGTGGGTGCTGTGCTGGTGTTTCCTGAGGGGGAGGCTTTGTGGTGGGTTGGGACTGTGGCAGGGTAACCAACTGTCCGGAGGTCAGTGATGGGCCAGGTAGGTCATCATGATCGAGGCGTGCAAAGCTGCTGTCATCACTGTGGGCTTCCTCTGGGGGGGACTGGATGTTGGTGGCAATTCCTCTTCGTTGAGTAGGGGTCCTGTGAGGATGAAAATGCAGTGTTATTTTATCTGCGTGTGCCATCTTGTGCATGGGTTTGTTTCCCTGTATGGTTGGGTTAGCCCTGGCAGCTTAGGCTTGTGTGTGTGGTGATTTTGTGGGCTAGGTGATTCTCTCTAATGGGCATGCTGTGGTTATGGGTGTCCATGCAGGTCTGTGATGGGGGTCCATGGATTGGTGTTACATGCAGGGCTTGGTTTTCGTATGGGTGGATTGTGATAGTGGGGTATATGTGAGCTGGTGGAGTGATGGGGGTGAGGGTAGAAGTAGGAGTTTGTGATGGCATGCAAGTAGGGTGGGCGATATAGTAATAAAGACTTGACTTACCAGAGTCCAGTCTTCCTGCTACTCCTGCGAGGCCCTCAGGATGCATTATTGCCAAGACTTGCTCCTCCCATGTTGTTAGTTATGGGGGAGGAGGTGGGGGTCCACCGCCAGTCCTCTGTACAGCTACCTGGTGTCTTGCAACCATGGAACGCACCTTCCCCTGTAGGTCGTTCTACCTCTTCCTGATGTCATCCCTTGTTCTTGGATGATGTCTCATGGCGTTGACCCTGTCCACGATCCTCTGCCATAACTCCATCTTCCTTGCAATGGACGTCTGCTGCACCTGTGATCCTAATAGCTTTGGCTCTACCCAGATGATTTCCACCACCGTGACCCTTAGCTCCTCCTTTGAAAACCTGGGGTGTCTTTGGGGTGCCATGGATGTGGTGTGAGTGATATGTGTAAGGATGTGTGGGGTGATGTGTGGGGTGATGTGTTGTGGTGTGTGGTGTGAGATGCGTGGATTGTGTATGGGTGATGGTGTTCAGTGGCTCAGATTGAGTGGGTGCTCCTGGCTTGTGTCTCTCTCTGTTGGCAATCTTTTTTTTCGTTGAAAGGGTTGTGTGTAATGTGGGTGTGTGTTTTATATTGGTGTGGGTGTGTGTAGTTTGAATTGTCGAATGTGGTGTAGTTTTGTTAGTGTATGTGTATTTTGAGCACAGCAGTGTGTACCGCCAATGGTTTACCGCAGTTGAAAGACCGCCGCGGTGATTTGTGGGTCCTGATACTGTCACCATATTCCTGTTGGCGTAATGGTGTGGGTTTTGCTACTGTCAATTTATCACTTACCTTTGGTCTGGCGGACTTGTGTGGGTGTCTGTATTGTGGCGTATTTCTCAGTGTGCGTCATAATACCCATAGCGGAATACTGCTGCGGTCATGGTATTTGGGGGCCATCAGCACGGCGGTAGGCGGCATTTACCGCCAGGGTTGTAATGAAGGACTTAATCTATTGAGGCAGAATCAGCACTCCTTTGCATATAGGTGGTCTCATGTCTGGATTGCCATTGGTGGATAAAAAAATGAAATACTAGGAGGTGGTCTTGAATATTTAATAACTATGATCCTTTATTAAATATTGTGTTTTTTAGCTCTGATGTAAAATATTTTTGAGGAAATCACTAACGTTGTCTCTTTTTTGCACAAACTTGTGCTAAAATGGAATCTCATATCTATAGGATGAATGTTGAAGGACAATGCTGATTTACTGTTCATACCCACTTGTTTTAAGGGCATTTGTGGTAATTTTGGTTCTCTGTTGCAACTATTCTAGCAAAAAGAGTCTCAACAAAATTAGTACTGATATGTGAGCAATGGCAGTTTGCAATTCTGTACTTTTGGGTTCCACCCTCCTTATTCTATGCCTTTTTTTCTATTACAGCAAGAGTGAATAATAGTTTATCCTTCTCTGTCAGTCTGACTCTCGCAAATACAGTAGGCTCGAACATTGAATCTGTCTGATGGCTGGGATGGGTGGAGAAAGGTGCCTGCATCAGCCATGAGACAGATTTTCCAGGACTGGTGATATCACCACATTGGCCTTAGTGTACTGATACACCCAGCTGCCACCACATTAGAGACACGCTGCATAGTCACATGTTAATTTAGGCAAAGCTATTTTGGGCTTAAAAATGCAGTGCTCGTAGCTACACTTCTATTAGAACTTTCACCTCTCTCGTCTCGTCTCTGGGTGGGATTGGGTGAAATAGTGAAAGACTGAAAGTCAGAGTGACCATAGTGCATCAAGTTGGTGTATGAAACAATACTGGCACTTCTTGGGATAAGAGGCACCCCTGGTAAAATATTGAAACATTTGAGGTCAGTTTTGGAAAAAGGACACCAATGGCAAAATGCTGGCAGTGGCACACTAAAGAAAATTATTGGTATAAAGGGCACACTTGAAAAAAATGCTGGTGCTGTCATTTGGACACAGTTCTTGTAATAAAAGAACACTCAAGGCATGCTGAGGCACCAATGACAAAATGCTGGCCATTACACAGGCTAGGCAAATATTGACATAAAGGCCTGCATGTTTTGAAACAAAATTGCCTCAACTCCCAGGAAGAATATGGCTTCACTCTCTTGGCACACCAATAATTATTCAATGAGTGTCCTGTCAGAGCCTATGGGGTTTGAACATTTTTTTTACAACTCTGTTTATTGGCAGTTTTGTAACAGATAGATAAATAACATATTGGTGCACCTTGATTTCAGTAGAGTGAATAAGCATTGCATCCATCAGCATATTCCACAGAGCTCCCCTCTCAACTATCATCTCAGCAAATGTTTGTGAAGGACCCACTGGGCCTCATTGCGGCCTCTCTGTCCTGGAAAAAACAATATCATTACAAATATCAAGGCCCATATTTATACTTTTTGACGCAAACCAGCGCTGGCGCTGGTTTGCGTCTAAAAATGTACTGCTGGCTAACGCCATTCCAATACACCAGGCGGGCGCCTTATTTATGGATTGATGTTAGCCGGAGCTGCAGGCTGATCAGAGTAAAAAAGAATGACTCTAACCAGGCAGCGCTGGCGTAGGGGAAAATGGGGGTTGTGTGTCAAAAAATGGTGCAAGTCCGGTTAGAGTAAAAAATCATGACTCTAACCGGACTTGCACCATTTTTTGATGCACAGCCCCCATGGACATGCTCCTGTCTTAGCAAAGACAGGAGTCATGCACCCCTGCCCAATGGCGATGCCCAGGGGACTTCTGTCCCCTGAGCATGACCATTGGGCACAGTGGAATGTAGGGGGACCCAAATTAGGCCCCCCATGCCACTAAAACAAATTAAAACAAATACTTACCTCAACTTATCTGTACTTAACTGGGATGGGTCCCCCCATCCATGGGTGTCTTCCAGGGGTGCGTGGGGTGGCAGAGGGTGTCTCTGGAGGCAGGGAACGGCACCTGTGGACTGCTTCCATGGTCAGAGACCATGAAATGAGCCCACAGGTCCCTTAATGCCTGCCCTCACCCAGGCGTTAAAAAACGGCACACATCAGGCTGTGCACCATTTTTTAAGGCCCACCCCCTCCTGTGCATCAAAATGACTCGGGAGTATAAATAAGGCGCACAGGCCTAAAAGTAATTATTTGGACGGGAACGCCTACCTTGCATGTCATTAACGGAAGGCGTTTTCCCGCATCCAGGAAATGATGCACACGGAGGATTTTTGACCTTCGCAGGGTCGGACGTCATAGTATAAATATGGTGCAGGGTTTGTGCCGAAAGTGCGTCAAAATGTTTGACGCACATTCAGCGCAAACAGAGTATAAATATGCCCCTAAGCCTCTAGGCTTTCCACGACCCCTAGATTTTTGTCCATTTTCGGGGCAGGACCCATCCATCCTACACCACCCTCTCAGCTAACAGCCAACATTCACCAATCCATGTCACATTTCCAGTCCCCCAGTCGAGGTGGCTGCTCTGCCCCCATGATCTCACAATATTATGTTTAGCGACCATTAGTCCCAGTGTCCACCATATTTGTGCTATGCGACTTAGGTCTGTCTCACTCCAGATTTTGAGGTGACAACATCAAGGTGGTCATTGAGCCACTGGTCTCCCCTAACCCATACATGCCAATCCCCCTACCCAAACATTTTGTAATACGAGGAATTCTCATACAATATGATAAAATGTGCCCCGGTTACCCACAGCCACGCCGGAAAATCTTTGTACCCATTCAAAATAGTGTAGTTGGGCATAGTAGAAGTGATGTAGTATTTTGAATTGCACCAATTGGAAGCTTGTCTGTATGACCATCTCTCTTGGGAATGCCAAGGCCTCTGCCCCCCAGTCCCCATTATCCAGCCCCCAATGTCCTGGGCCATTGTTCCCTCAAGAGATGCCGAAAAATTGGTATATTGTTGAGTAGCTCTTTATATGTCAGGGAGGTCACTTTCCGGGGCATGTATTCATCTTGGAGGAGATCTTCTAGAGGTGAGGATTTGTGGAGCACAATTCCTTTTGGCAGTGCTGCCCTGAGTATGTGACGTATGTGGAATGGTAGTAAACTTCAATGGGGTTAGTTGATAGTCGCATTGGAGGTCCATCAAATGGATAACATCCCTATGCGCCCAAAGGTCACTTACATGGGAGAGGTCAATTAACATACATTTATTGAGTCCTGGCTACACTCCTAGGGTGCCTAGTACTGCAGTACCCATAAGGAAGTAACCTGCATCATTTTACTCCTCCAACCCAGGGCCTTCACAGCTGTATGCAGGTTTGTCTGTGGGCATATTCTTTAGAATCTGCCCATTTGTGACTGGAAAAAAGCTTCATACATGTAGCCCTTGGTTCCTTGTCGATAGCCTTAAAGTAATAAGTATGAACCGAGTAGGGTGTTTTTCTGTAGAATGTACAGGAAACGGGGAAGGGACATCATTTTTAAGAGGGCAGCTCTATCAAGAAGAGACAGGGGCAGGGACCTTCAGTGTTTAACATTATGCCCCTATCTGTCCACCAATGGTAAGAGGTTTTTGTGAAAAAGAGTTCAGGATCTATGGTGATATCTATATGCACAGGTATTGAAACCCCTCCGAGACCATCGTTGCCTCTCAGTCCCGGGGCACTTGTGGCACTCAACCTCGCAGGAGCTACATTAGGGATTTCCTCCAATTTATAGTGTAGCCTTAGTATCTGCTAAAGGTGGTAGTTATCTGCATGAGCCTATTGAGTGTATTAGCGGGGTTTGTTGTGTGCATACAATGATATTCTGTCTTCCCAGGTGTCATGCCAGTTTAGACTGTGGACCAATGGGACCTGTCTGACCCAGGCTGGCAAGGGCTCAACCAAAAGGGCAAAAAGCAGGAGTGACAGGGGGCAAACCTGACGGGCAACACAGTGAAGGCTAATAACCCGGGACAGCACCCCTTTCACCCTCACCGGGCCAATGGACCGATTTAGAGCTGCCTCACCAAGCCAATGAAAAGTAGGCCAAAGCCCAGTCTGGACAAGATCTTGAACATGTAGGGCCATTCCACTGTGTCAAATACCGTTCTGGCATCAAGAGAGAGCACCAGGGCATTCTTCTGAAAGTTAGTAGATTGGCTCAGCACACCATGGAGGCTTCACAAGTTAAGACTGTTACTGCGGCATGGCATTCAGCCCAATTGGTCCAGGTGGACAAGGTTTGAAATAACTTTCAGCAGGTGGAAGCCAACACCTTTGCCAGGATCTTGACCTCGGCGATAAGAAGTGAATCAGGCTGGTATGAGGCCAAGTCATCAGGTGGCTTTCTCTCTTTAGAAATTACCACTATAGTGGCTATTTCCTGGTCTCTGGGCAGCAATCTGTGATGCTGACATTTCTTGAATATACGCAGCTGGTAAGGGGGCAGTCTTGAGGCCATTGATTTATGGAGCTTGATTGGCACACTATTTGACCAATGGCATTTCATGGATTAAGGTCATGGATTGCTTTTCTTATCTTGACTTTAGTAAATTTTGTTTCTAAGAGATCCCTGCCTGATTGCTCAAGGATTGGGAGGTGGATGTCAGCAAAAAGCTCCCTCGACCCCTTTTCAGTGGATGTATTTGTGGAGGAGTACTCCTGAGCATAGTAAGTGACAAATGCATCGGCCACACCCTGTGTGTCCCTCACTAGTGTTTTAGGGCCCCTCTTTACCTCTAACACCCAGTGGCCCACCTGCTCCTTCTTGTCCAAGTAGGCCAGGAGTTTGCCTGCCTTGTCGCCAACTCATATAGGCGGTGCTGAGTTGGTCTATGACCTACTTTGGCAGCATCAGTGGTCATTTCTCTGTATTCCTTTAGCTTTAACTGCAAGGTGTGTTGGGTGTCAGGTGAGTCTCAGAACATAAGATCCCTTTCAAGTTTCTGTAATTCTTTTTCAAGGGTCTCAAGTTTAGCCCGTTTCTTTCTTTTGTAGCGCACTATCAAAGAGAGTTTCTGTCCGTTAATGACTGCTTCTAAACATCCCAAAGAGTCTGTGGTGAGTCAACTGAGGTATGGTTTTCGGTAAAATAGTGTTGGGTTGCCTCAATAATTTCCTTTTTAATCTGTGGCAGTTTGAAGTACCAGGGATTGAGCAAGATTTCATGCTGGTCATGGCCTCTATGGTGACTGAAGGTGGACCAGAGCAGGGAATGATCTCAGATGCTAATGGCTAGATACTGAACATCTAAGTAGTGGCGGTGTTGATGCATGAGGGTGAAGTGGTGGTCAGTCTTGGAGAGTGAACAGTCGGCCCCTGAGTGAAAGGTGAAGTGGTGCAGTGTGGGGTTATGGGCACACCAAAGATCAGTTAAGCCAATGGCTGTGGGAAAACCGGAGAGCAGATGATGTGAGGATGCTACGTGTCTCGGAGGCAATCGGTCTCGCCCCCACAAAATACCAAGTTAAAATCAGCCCCCAACAACAATCTACCCTCCGGCAGCTGGAGCACCAGGGACATTGAGTCAGGCAGGAATAAGTCATAAAGTCGGACAAGGACATAAACTGAGCACATATTTATCATCACGCCCTCCCAGCAATCTGTGGCGGCCACATAGCACCCTTGTGCACCAGACCATGTTTGCTGGATAATCAGTAGAATTGATTTACATATGAGGATCACCACGGCCATGGAACTAGTGGTGTATCCCACATGTATGGCCAATCTGTATCCCGCACAATATGTGTTGCTCATCATGTGGGTCTCTTGGAGAAGAACAATATTGGGAATACGACAGTCAATGTACTGTATCACAATTGTTAGTTTAATGTTGTCTCCCAGGCCATTTACATTCTAGGAGAGGAGCTTTATTTTAGAGTTATGTGACGGGTCACCCACGTGTGCATGAGATCAGAAAGTTCCAGTTGTTCGGCCGATCTACCCCTCTGTCCCAGTGAACGAGGGGACATGTCATAACATGTGTGTATTTCTGTTGTTAATGCCAGTGTATCACTCATAGTTTAACTGTCAAAAAGAAAACAATGCCAACAAAACCCTTGAGCTGTACCCCTCACCCTTCCTCCCTGCATCAGAGACTTAAAACTGCCCATCGCCCAACATCCCAAAGTGCCTGTCATCCCAAACTAGTACAGAAACAACAGGTGACAGTGTCAACAACCAAAAAAGAATCACTCCAACTAACACCCCCTTCATATTGCTCATGTGTTATCAAGAGTCATCAGGCTGCATGGATAGCTTGGTTGGCCAAGGCGATGTTAGCAGTCGGCCTGGCATCCTAAACATATAGAACAAAACAAAGGGAAAGGGAGCAAGAGGAGATACCCCTCACTTTGAGTCAGTGCTGTAACAGAGGTCTTGGTGACACTTATCCCTTTATCTCATGCTATCTGACCAGTCGTTGTGCAGTTCCTGGTGAGGATCTACTCATGTCTCAGTGTTGTAGCTATTTTTGACCAGGTTCCATATCAATTGGTTTGTCTCTTGGGTCTGAGGCACCAAGGTCTTGTCACTGTTGCCTAGACCGTTTTTTGGGTCTTGAACCATAAGCTGGTCTCCAGCCATCAAACCAGACCCAGGCTTCCTCCAGGGTTGTGAAGTGTCCAAGCAGGTACCCTCACTCTAGTCAGGGTAAGGGAGATTCACAGCTCAGATAACCCCTGCTCACCCCCTTAGTAGCTTGGCACAAGCAAGCTTTTCTCAGAGGTAACGTGTAAGTACAAACACACAGTATCACAGTGAAAACACCAAAAAGGTACTCAACACTAGTTTTAAAAGATAGCCAATATTGATCTTAGTAAATCAAGACCAGAATGACAAAAATCCAACATACACAAACAAAGATACACATTTTCAAAGATTAAACTTCAATATAGCACTTAGAAACACAATAGCTCCAACTTGGACTATCATGGCATCGTTGATGGAGTCATTCCCAACAATCTCCCAATTGCAAGGAGGGTGGCACCGGTCCAGGAATCGAGCAGACAGACTCCCAAGTACAGTACCTTTGTTAACAAGGAAACAAACTGGTGTACTGAGACAAGGAGGTGAAGGGTCACTGGATTTGGTGCAGCATCAATTCCTTACCGGAGAGCAGGGAAGGTGATGCAGCGTCGGTGCGAGGTGTCGGTCCCTGAAGATCCGGCGGGATAGATGAATCCAGCGACTCAAAAAGCAATGGGTGACCTCTCGGGTTCGCAGTCACCCCACGGAGCTGCAGGCGCCATGGCGGAGTCAGGTGTCACGGACATCAGTGACAATGCACTCAGGACTCACTATGTCACAGGACTTCAGCAGGTCTGCAGTTGTGTTGGCCCTCGGAGTCAGTCGCAGTTGTTGAACTCCACCAGGGACCACAGCTCCAGGTGCAAGCGGCATCGTGGAATCTGTAAGCAGCATTGGTTCTGGAGTCGGTCGGAGTTGGTGCACATGGTTCTTCTTGATTTTAGGCCATCTTTCACTCACACCGGCCCAGAAACTGGAAAAGGCACCACCTGGTGAATTAGGGTCCACAGCAAACGAACCGAGAGGCTGGTATGTGAAGTCTTTGATGTCCCTGAGACTTCTTAACAGGAGCAAGCTCAGTCCAAGCCCTTGGAGAAACTTCACAAGCAGGATACACATAAAAGTCCAGTCTTTGTCCTATTTAAGGCAGAAGCAGCAACTGCAGGCCAACCCAGCAAAGCACACACAGTAAAGGGGCAGAACTCCACCTCCAGCTCTTCAGCTCTCCTCCTTGGCAGAGGTTTCTCTTGATCCAGAAGTGTTCTAAAAGGTTTTGGGTCCACTACTTATACTCATGTCTGCCTTTGAAGTAGGCAAACTTCAAAGGAAAGTCTCTATTGTTCACAAGATCCTGCCTTGCCCAGGCCTGGCTCCAGACATACTCTAGGGGTTGGAGACTGCATTGTGCAAGGGCAGACACAGACCTTTCAGGTACAGGTGTCAGATCCTCCCTGTCACTCTAGCCCCAAAAGACCCATCAGGATATGCAGGACACATCTAAGCTCCCTTTGTTTCACTGTCTAGCAGCCCGTCTGTCAGTTTGACCCAGACGTGGATTCCACAGGCAGGCAGAGGCACAGGATGGTTAAGAAAGAAAAAGCCCACTTTCAAAAAGTAGCATTTTCAAACAGACAATCTAAAATCCAACTGTGCCAAAAGATATATTTTTAAATTGTGAATTCAGAGACCCCAAATTCCACATCTCCATCTGCTCTCGATGGGAAACTGCACTTAGAAGATATTTAAAGGCAGTCCCTATGTGAGAGATAGGTCTTGCAATAGTGAAAAATGAATTTGGCAGTATTTCATTAACAGGACTTGTAAAACACACCAGTACATGTCCATCATTTTAAATACACTGCACCCTGTCCATGGGGCTACTATGGCCCACCTTAGGGGTGACGTATATGCAGTAAAAGGGAAGGCTTGGGCCTGGTAAGTTGGTACACTTGCCAGGCTGAATTAGCAGTGCAAAACTGCACACCCAGTGGCAGATCCGAGACATGGTTACAGGACTACTCGTGTGGGTGGCACAATCAGTCCCGCAGGCTCACTGGTAGCGTTTGATTTACAGCCCCTGGGCACCTTTAGTGCACTTTACTAGGGACTTAGTAGTAAATCAAATATGTCAATCAGGAATAACCAATCACAATCACAATTTACACAGGAAGCACTTGCACTTTAGTACTGCTCAGCAGTGGTAAATTGACCAGACTACCAAAAACCAGCAAAAACAAAATCCAGCACACAGTCAAAAATACAGGAAGCAGAGGCAAAATGACAGGGGAAACCACACCAAGTATGCCAGGTCTAACAGTATTCTTTGCAAAAATACCAGTTTGACAGTGTTTTCAGTAAAGTATAAGCCCAAATGAGGGTTGTACACAAAATGCTTTGATTCTTATAAATTCTAAATTGCCATAAAGCTTTGAGGTTAGCAACGAGAATGTAAGGCAATTTAATACACAGGTTTCAGAAGGGAACAAGGATGCTTCTATTCCTATCTTACCCTGCTGGTGACATTACCCCTTGGGATGTCTTCAGTGCACCTCTTCACAATTTCAGCAAGGTCAGCTTAGTATTTGCTAGTCTAGTGAAAAGCAGGGCTAGTATAGGTTCCAGTGCCAGTGCAGATGGAGGAATTTGAAGTAGCATAGACATAAAAAAGGGTTTGGACCCATCCAACATTATTCTCCAGGTTGACTTTTAGCAGAGCTGTATTACCACCCTCAAACCTAGAGCAATTTCCATACAATATGGTAGGGAGAGTCTAGCAATTAAGATCTTTCATGGAACAGTTATATATATTATTTTGTAGGATCGACATGTAGTCAATCAGTACATGAGAAGAAGTAATAACAGTATGGGTAATAGTGTTGCTGTTGTTGGGGGCCCATCTGTCAGTGCTAACTGTTGGGCCCAGAGCAGTGGAAACTGAGCAACTCATATGTGCCAACATTTGACCTTGAGATGAGCTGCAGACATATGCTGGAATCCCTAGAATGGCAAAGCATTTAACATCCCTACACTCGATGTTTTCTGGCACTAGTGGCTGCTGATGCCAGGATTACTGACCCAGAGGAGAAAGGATAGCTGAGGCAGAAAGTCTTCAGTATTACATTTCCAACATCATCAGTGGGGGTAGGATGCCCAAGGACGAGACAACTTTCCATTATGGACTGTACTGTGGCTGGAGGAGAACCCCAATGTAACGTCATAAAAATGATATGCAAAGGAAACGATTTACAGTATGCCCACTTTTAAGTCACACTTTTGTCATGTTGTCTATGTTTGATTCACTCGTGGTGTGCTCCTACTTCTATAAGTGTCGTTGACATTATTTAAAAAGATAGTTACTGCTGCTCAAAGGTGAAAAGTGTAAGACAAAATTGCCACTATGCTAACCGTGACCTTCCCGATCCATATTAGCCCACAGTTCGATGTCACTGGGCGCACCAGACTAGTCAACACTAAAAAACAGCATGTGAAATTGGTGAAATCGATGGCATTCACGCCGCAGAAGCCTTCTGCGAGATTTATGTGGCTGTCTGCCAAAGGCAAGTAATGGATTCGAAGAAAACAAACTCTATGTCGCTGTGGAAAAAGTTAATTTAAAACTATGTTAACGCCGCGATCTGTAATTTCCGATTGTCAGTAGCAATCAAACCAAGTGACTGTGTTTTTTTCTTGGTTCAATTTTAATCTCTTTTGAACAGAAACCAGCCTAAGCTGCCAACAAAGACACGAGGAAGCAGCCCACAGCTAATCTGCACAAGAAACAGGAGATCTTCGTATGGCAGACTCCCAATTTAATGGCCATTTTACATAATAATGTCATGTTCCCTTGTTCTTAAATAATTGGCCCTCTGCTATTCCACAAAATGGCTCATTTTTGGAACCCTAGGAAAAAGAAAGCCAGATCCTGCTCTGCCAGCATTCAAATCAGAGCACTGCAACTTACAAAAATACCTGTGATTCTGACACTTACTCAACAGAAATATTTTATAGGGTACCCTCTGGGGCATAACTACCATTGGTGCAGTAGGCGCAGAGGCACCGAGGCCCATTGGACCGTTATAATTACTGCATCTTACAACCCTAATAGCTGTTAATGTGTCTATTTTCTATCTTTGCATTAGGATCCGTAGCATCCTTGCAATAGTACTGGCTACCTTGCTGGGTCGATTTAGAGAACTAGCACCACCTGCAGATGCCCTGTTGCCTACCCTTATCCTCTCTGGCCTCAACTTATCAAAATCTGTCATAGTTGAGCTTCCTATCTCCCACCCTGGCCTGCTAGTAGCATTAAGATTAACCATTCTTCTAATTTTCGACATGCATGCTCACACCTATACTGTCTACATTGAGGTTCTGCGCATTTGAAGCTGCATTTGCATGGGCTTACCAAACCCTCAATCCAAATTTCTTTTCAGAAACCAGACCACGTAGCAGACAGAACCCAATCTTCTGTAAGAGCAGGACAGACAGTAAACATTGCAACGGTGCTGGGCAGGGGAGCCCCCGCACTGCCCATGCCAAGTGCTTGGGCAGTGCAGGGGCCTCCCTGTGGCCCCCTGCACCTGTTCTCCCCTAACCTTTTCATGGCAGTGAAACCGCCAGTGAGCAAGGTCGTGTTCCCCAGGGCAGTATTTCGATAAGCGCGATGGGGCTGTCCACTTATCGAATTGCACATGCCAAGGGACCGCCATGCAAAGGCTGGCAGAAACGCAGGTTGTAACCTGGAGGGCAACGTGCACGGGTGGATTGAGACCGCCGGCACCACAGGCCATCAGCTGGCGGCAACCTGGTGGTGTCGGCGGTTGGACTGTGGCAGTTCTAGCGCGGTCATAATAAAGCGGTCCTACCGCCACTGTTGTAATGAGGCCCATAGTCTACAGTTAAGGATTGAATATGCAGATAAACAGATCAAACATAATATTTCTGACTCCACAATGCATGGTTATTTCTATTTCTACAACCAGGAGGTCTCTGCCCTGCGATGGAATTAGTTTTGCTACAGGGAAAAGATCCATCATCAGCCAAATCAGTAGCCCAGCAGAAGCTCTCCCTGCTACAGAAGGAACTGCATTAGCAAGAAAAGTAACAAAGCCATTTGTATAAACAGGCCCACCGCTCAGGTTTCCTGGTTCAGAATAATATGATATTGTTCAATTAACTCCCCTCATTCAGGATCAACAAGTTTAGATCTAATTCCAGCCATGCTCTATGATAATAATCTAAGAGCCTCCTCAGACTCATCAGACTCCCCCTAACTGCATTGCATAAGCTTGAGGGGCATTCCAGGTGCACTATTGCAGAAACATTGTTCTCAGTGGTCAACATATTCCAATAGTCTTCCCTTCCACCTGTTCCAACATCGAATACTTGTGTGCGTGCCAGTCTGGGGAGGGGGTTTTCACTTTCCTCCCCATCAAGATTGTATCAGGAGATTTTCTCCACATCTTCCCCTGCAGTCAATCATTCTCAGAGAGTATAAAATGCTCATCTAAATTTAGCAGGAGTTGATGGACTATCTAAGGTTGTTTGGCCACTGCTGGTAATTTGTTTATTCAAAAGCTTGGTGAATGTAGCTTAAGCTTTATCCTTGTCTTTGAATCTGCCTGAATCTTAGCTCCAATGCTACTAATCCTTCTACCAAATGTTGATTCTTTTATTTTAGGCTTATATAGTCATACTGGGTATTGCTATCATTATATCACATGACAAATTGTATGTCTTTCCTGATTATATACCTCCAGCCCCTGGTGTGCCTCAACCAATGGATCGCTTTATTGACCGTGAATCTTCAGATTGCCACGCTCCTTGCAAGATTCTATGGGGGTTTACCATGCATATATCATGCAAACTTTTCCAGGCCCTATTTGTTCGGGAAGTACTAAGATTTATTTTGGGGAAGTTAATTTCTATGTCTTAATGATGCACAATCACGTTCTGGCACATTTGGGTTTGGTATGTATCTCTTTTCACTCAGATCCCTTCTAACGTCACTGGTGTTGCCAACAGCCATATTAGCTCTATGGAAAAAAAACCTGAACAGTTCACCCCTCTTGCCAATAGAAGGAAGTGAGCTTGAATTACTATCATTAGGGATTGATTTGCTCTTATTGTCCTTTAGAGCACTTCTAATCTTTACTACCATAGTTCAGTTCCTATCCAATTTATCATTTAGCACTTTAGCCAACCTTCCCACACATTTGCGCAGGCCGGCAACCTCACCCCTTAATAAGTTTACTTGTGCTATGGTTGCCATGCCCCCCTTGCTATCTGTATTATTTAAATGCTCAGTATTGCTCCATTCAGGTCCTTGATTGTGTTCAGGTTGTTCTAAGACCGCATACCAGTTTGAGCAACTGATGTTGGCAGTCAAAGCGATGGGAGAGAGATTTTGCTCAGAAGCAGTGTCCTGTAGGGGGATTGCTGTGGAACGTTCTCAAGGATTTATTGTACCAATGGTGCTGCTACATTTACTCTTTTTACTGTTACCCAGCACATCTCCAGGGTGAGGTTTATTGAAATATGCATTAATACCCTTCTGTGGGGCCCTCTTACCCCACTTTTCTGGTTGTGCATCTGCTTCCTTCGTTGCTAATATGCCCTCCACTTCTTTAATTAAGTCATCGATTTCACTGAGGGTACAGTTCTCTACGGAGTGCCTGGGGATTTTGTTTAAGCCCTCGCCGCGCTGTAGTCACACAATAGTGGATGCTCTATTTTTAAATTCCCCAATAACCATGTGGCCTAGGAAGGTCCTTTTTTACCTTGTAGCAGCTGGTCCCAATTTCCAGCAGTCTTTCCGTAGCAATGATAACAGAGAAGACAGTAAAGAGCACTATTTAGTGCCTTCTCAGTCAGCCCAAGTGTTGTGAGAGCCAGGGACCGCCTCCTAGGGCCCTGGGGAGTCTGGGAATGTGGTTCAGCTGCCAAAGAACATGATGGATAATCCATGCTGTGGGACGGTAAAGTGCGCTATATAGCACCTTCGCAGCCAGCCCACATGTTGCGAGAGACAGGACCCATCTCCTGAGACCCTGGGGGAATCTGGGAAAAGTGGTCAAGGTACCAAAGAGCATGTTGAGCTATGTCATAATCACCCTCCACATGTGAAAATGACCAGCATTCTGTTTGAACCTTTGTCTAGATTCTTACTCTTCATATGCTTTATAAGTCTTTTTACGCACCATGCAATGATTGAAAAGTACATGCAAAGCATTTCTTTGGAGCTCCCTAATGGTGAGTGGTTCTCTCAAGTTGACACCTCAATATCACTGCTGCAGCCTTGTCGTATAGGATCAACCAAATCTCCCAAGGCAATTCTGTTTTGAATGCTAACCATAGTCATCAATGAATTGCATGACATCAATAGGTACCTCATGAAATGTGCCAACCATAGATAACCCAATTCATATCCAAATAGACAAAAAGCAACTTTTCAACGAAGGCCAGATAACATGCAAACCTGCAAATATCATTATTTCATGAATCTAATTACCAGCCATAGGCTGCTCCTATCTCCATTTAACATGACCCTGCAGAAACTAACCCTTGATCATGAACATGTTTATTAATCTTCTTGGGTTAGTCCACCACCATCAGCCTCCACCATTCCTTTCACTGTTTTTTTGCAGAGATTAAAACATCCAGATATACATAATTCTTCTCTTTTGACTATCTTCTTAGACTGTCATGCAGCTTCGTATTCCAAATCCAAGGCAATCCTAAAAGAGTGACTAGAATACTCTATGTAACCCAAACCACAATTTTGTGTGGCAGTGTTAATTATGCTGCTAAATTAATACATTAATCTTTTAGCAGCCTAGAATAATGCCTTCTTCTCACCTCTATAAAGGCCCTAATACACTCCACTGAGCAGGGTACCCATTTTATCAATTCTTCTAACACTACCCACTAGACTGACAGGCTATGGCCTTGGAAATTTTCAAAGAAAAACAGACCAGGCACTAGCGCTTTCTTGGTGCAGACTGCAGTACCATAGACTATTGCTAGACAACCTTTGAGTTAGCCACTTTCTGTATCAATCTGCAGTACTTTAAACATTTATTGGGGTCTGATATGCACAACGTGCCCCTTTTTTAGAAAATTGCCAGACATCTCAGGCCAGGAGTAAGATTTATACATCGCCGGAACGGGGGTAGATTAGCTATGGTATGTTAGGTACGGCTAGGTATGGTAGGCTAGGTGTGGTAGGTAGGAATGACAGTTTAGGTATTGTGGTTTGGGTACAGAATGTTTGGTGTAGTAGTTAGGTGTATGGTACATAGGTAAGTTATTGCAGGTAACCTAGTGTAGCTATGGTAGTTATGTAGGTAAATATGGTAGGTGTGGCATGTTAGGATTAATGGAAAAAGTTAGGTTACAGCAGAAGAAGGGATACAGTAATGGATAGCAGTAACACATTTTAGGAATGGCAGGTAGGCATGACAAAGTAAGGATGTAAGGTTAAACATGGTCAGGTAACAGTGGTAGAATAAAATAACATTTTTGTCTGATATTTAAACGTTTGCACTATTAAAACATTGTCTAGGCCTCTTGCTTAGAAATTTTTGCATTGTTAAGGAGAAGCAAACACATAGTTTATAAGTAAATCACAATTTGGGAGAATAGAAGAGTGTTTATTTATATTTTATGTCGCAAATTGTTTATTTTTGTTGCAACAGCATGCAATATAAAAAATCTAGTCAAACAGGAAAAAATAATGGTTTATTAATGCAATTGCACATAGATACTTTTCTGTAACTACATGATTATTACTACTTCTACCACTACTACTACTAATAATATCATTATTGGTATCATTATTGTTTTTGTGAGTGTTATTATTATTATTGTTGTTGTTGTTATTATTATCATGATGTTGTATCTGAAGTTCAACAGAAGGATTGTTTGAACCAATCACTAAATTCTTATGGGAACATCAATGGTACATGCGATGACATTGATGGTCAACCCATCTACAGAATGGCAAATAAGAAAAACACATTTAAGTCAATGGCTGAAGAGGACGGGCCCATAGTTCACTTTATATATACTTCTTTTATCTTTTTTTTACATATTGATTAGGCCTGGATGACTCTTAAATTATGTCAAATTAATTCAAGTTATTTTGGCAATTTTGCCTTATGATTCTTACGCAAAATTCTCAGAATTATGCCAGTAGGCCATTCATGCCTTTGCATAATGCCATTATTCCATGTTACATAATTTTGCTGCCATTTGTGCTCAAATTAAAACGTGGGAACAATGTGAACCACAAGAACTTGACCGTCTGTAGTGTGCTGCAATTGTTTTTTATTAGTTTGAATGCATCTGCGTTTCAAAATTGATGCGAGAGCCCATATTATGCTAAAATGCAGCACCGAATGACGGTCTTTTATTTTGTACAATAACACATAAGTTTGCAGGCATTTCTCAAAATTGTACATTATTATGCAAAAACAAATTATGTGATTTTTGCACACTCCTAGTATTGAGGACAAGAGCTTTTGCATCAGTCAACAGACTGCTAAATTTAACAAGCATTTGCAATGCAGTGAGTCTTGCGTTTGCTCGAGTTCAAGCTAATCCCTCAGGAATCTTTTTATTTTTATTTCAATTGTTATTTCAATTATATCATAGCAGTTAGATGTTATAATAATATTCGCCCAGTAAACAATTACATCTGTTATACATTTCCCAAATATGCGAGTAGTGTCAGCAACAATCGGTGCATTTACAGTAACTTTAGTTATGAAAATGGATTATTTAACCAAACTTATGTAGCGCCTTGTACAGGTGGCAAGATTTGCCTGGATTTAAGCATAGACATTTCGTATGATATGGGAATCTGATCTCCAGGTTGAAACACAAATTACTGGTCAATCCACCGGTCCTTTCGCTTTTCCCTTTAAGTGCGTGTACAGTTGCACAGTTATTTATAAATGGTGATCCTGGATTAACAACGAATAAAAACAATAACATTCTTAAACAATGGAGAACCTTATTTAAAATATTTGATAGTAGTAATGATGAGCCTTCTTGCGTTTGGAGTCCCCTCAGTGTTAAATGTGTGTGTTGGTGTAGTTTGAGCAGCACTTGGGTCCCAGGTGTACAGTGAATACCTTGCCTTGATTTGGCTGTTTAGGATGAGGATGGAGTGTTTGGTAAGCGTGACGGTAAGCTTCTCATATTGCTCCCAGTGCTTGATAAACACTGAGCTGTCTTAAATGCTACTTTATCTCCATTGGGGTGGAGTCTGTTTCTGAAGTTTGTAGATGTGTCAGCATCGCATCCCAGCTGTCTGATAGTGGGTATTTGCGCAGGCCAAGTGCATCCTCCCTCCTCAGTGCCACCCCCTCAGCACCCACCCAGGTCGTAAATGAGCATTTCGAGGCCAATACACTAGGCGCTTCCGCCGATTTCCAGCTGTGGGTTATCAATTGTTTAGCTGTTACAAATCCCAAATCTAAAGATCTTGGAGTGGCCCTCTGGCGGGGACCCCTAGGAAATAAACCCAACAAGCAGACCTCCCATGTAGGTGGCAGGTTGCGCGCTGTGGATGCTGCTAAATAATTAACCTCGGTTCCCCAGTAGCTATGTAGGGAGGGGCAGAACCACAGCATGTGTAGGAGATCTGCATTTAAATGTTTGCAACGGGGGCAAGCTGCATCACAGCAAAGAAAGTATCTATTAATGCGAGCTGGTGTGCGGTATGCCCTATGTATTATGTAGAATTGTATTAGTCTAAATCTGGAATTGCGGGGTATGGTGGTGCGGCTAGCAATAACTGACGCCCACTGCTTGTCTGTGAAGGGCGTGGCTGAATCACATTCCCAGGCCGTGCGCAGCACATCATACTCGTGCACCGAGTGAATTCGGAGCGCTTCAGTGAACCATTTGATCAGATGCCTGCTCCGTCCCATTACCTGCATATACTGTACTAGTAGATGAGTTGGGGGGGCAGTGGTTAAGTCACCCCACTCCCTCAATAAAGAGCATAGTAGTGTGTTGTATAGTAGAAACTGTCCCACCGGGAGACCCGTGTCAGCAACCAGAGTAGTGAACGGAATCAGCTTTCCTTCACTGTATAGATCACCTAATGTGTGCAGATCCGCAGTGTGCCACGTCCTAAGTTCCGCCCCAGTCACGGGTCCGGAGACACAGGGTGTGCCCAATAGTGCCAGGGCCGGGACAAATGGGACAATCTCTCTTGTGAGTCACAAGAACCTGCGATAACAGCTATGGGCCACTTTGGGGAGAAGCTCCTCAGGCGGCGCAGAGCGAGTGAGAGGGTGGAACAGATGCGTCACTCTTAGGAGAGACCAGGGTCCCGCGGTAGTCGCCGTATCAGGGAGATGAAGCCCCGCTAACCATCTGGACACCCATTGGAGCTGAGATGCCAAATAATAATGCTCCAGGTTAGGTGCTGAAAGACCACCCTGTGCTAGCGGCAAATAAAGCTTCCTAAGTGCAACTCTACAGCGGCTTTTATTCCAGATAAATTCTCGCAATTTGGGTTCCAATTCCCTAAAGAAGCTGGCCGGTATATAATGTGGGAGATTGGAGAAGTAGTATAGTAATCGTGGATTCACAATCATTTTCAAGAGGGCAATTCTGCCTGCAACAGATAGTGGCAGGGTTTGCCAGAAGACCATTTGGGATCTGATGGATGTCACCGTATTTCTAAGGTTTCCATCAAACAGGTCCTCTTTTCGGTGATAGATTTGAATGCCTAAATATCAAAATGTGTGTGGCTGCCAGGGAACTACAACTCCAGAGAGGTGTAACCTTGGGTCTGGGAGTTTAGGATCAAAGGGAGAGAAACAGGACTTTGCCCAATTAACCTGTAGTCAGGAAAGGGTGGTAAAGTGATGCAGAATTGTCCCAACTTCCGGAGTGACCTGTGTAATGTCCCTAAAATACAATAAGAGGTCATCGGCATATAGTGACACGGTGTGTAGACAGTCTCCCAGCGCAAAACTCTAATGGGGGCCCCAACTACATAGCACTGCAGCCAGGGGCTCCATGGCGAGGGAAAATAGCAGATAGGGGGCAGCCCTGTCATGTGCCCCTGCATACCGCAACCGTCTCCGAGATACTTCCACCCGTCTTCACCCAGACCTGGGTGCTTGTGTACAGTAGTTTAATCATACGGAGGGAAAGAGTCCAGAGGCCAAGTTGTCCCAGGACTCCAAAAAGATATGGCCATTCTAATGAATCAAAGGCCTTCTCCAGATCAAGGACCAGGCATCCTGCCAATGGCCAGTCCTGTGTCGAGTAATGCATAACACGGAACAGCCATCTGATGTTGTGCGATGTATCTTGTTCAGGCACAAATCCGTTCTGGTCCGCGTGAAGAAGGTCCGACACCATGGGTGCTAGATGTGCCGCTAGCGTCTTGGCCAGTATTTTATAATCTGTGTTGAGCATTGCCAATGGTCGATAGGAGTCAAGCTCCAATTGGTCCTTGCCTGGCTTGGGAAGCGACACCAGCAGTGCCTCAGTCTGCGATGCCGACAGTGATCCTCCCTGCATAGACTCCTCATATACGCGGAGGAGATGGGGCGCGAGAATAGAGGAAAAGGTCTTATAAAAATAGTCTGGAAGACCGTCTGGGCCAGGAGCTCTCCCCGCAGAGAGATCGTGTATACTTGCCTGAATTTCGGGAAGGGCTCCTCCAGCGTGGCCCGCTGCGCCGCTGTCAGGCAGGGTAGTGTGATTGCTGTGAGGAACTCTGCACAGGCCTGTTGATGCGGCGGTGCGACTGAGTGATAGATGGTCCTTTAGTGATGTGTGAACGCTGAGTGTATTTCTGAGGGTGTATGGAACACTATAACAGACACTGAGCGAATCTCCACTATCGGGCCATGGTCTCGTTCGTCCCTGGTCAGCCAGGCCAAAAGTCTGCCCGATTTATCAGCAGAGGCATGTGTGCGCGCCGAGTGGGTGGCATAATTTAAACAGTGTAACCACTCTAACAGAGAGAGGTGCTCAGCCGGGGCCGCCGACAGTTGTGCCATCTCTGCAGGACCTCGGGCAATCTCCCGTTCAGGACGCAGTAGGGTCCGCTCCACCCGAGTGAGTTCGCTCTCCACAGAGCGCTGCAGGCTCCACAGTGTTCCCATACAGTGGCCTCTGATAAAGACCTTAAAGGCATCCCACTCCACCAAGACAGAAGATGCCATGCCTTTGTTGTATTTAAAGTATTCAGGGATTGCCTCTTCTAGTGATGCTTTAAACACTGTGTCTTCCAGAAGCTCAGGCCTGAGCTTCCAGGTAGGGACCGTCGGGGGGGAGGCATCCCAGCCTAGCTGCACAATTTGTGGGTTGTGGTCTGAGTGAGTGCGCCCCAGATAGTCAGTGTCCAGTACCGCAGAGTATAAATTATGTGTGCACAAAATTCTATCAAGGCGCACATGCAAGGAATGTGGAGCAGAGTAATATGAATAGATTCTGTCAGTGGCGTTGCGGTGACGCCATATGTCTAACAAGTGCCAATTTCTAGTCCAGGCCTTTAACGCTCGTGCTGCAGTCACTGTGGGTGTCAAGGACAATGATGGATAGGAGCGGTCTAGGTCAGGATCCAGTGCACTGTTAAAGTCACCTCCCAGTAGCCAGGGGTAATCACTCCGCCCGACAGCTGGTTGGACAAGGTGTGGAGAATGGAGGCCTGGTCCAGCTTCGGCGCATATATGGAGCCCAATACCATTGCCTGACCCGCAAGTCGTCCCCTCACCAACACGTATTGTCCCTGCTTGTCGATTATTTGATCTGCCACTTCAAAGGGTGTGCCTGGCTTAATCCAAATCAGAGCGCCCCTTGCATAAGTGGAGTCACCTGTTGCATATAAATGACCTCTCCATCGTCGCCGCAGACAAGGCACCTCTGGAAGTGCCAAATGAGTCTCTTGCAGAAAAGCTATGTGCACTGAGTGCCTTTTAAGGTAGGGGTATATAGAGTATTGTTGCTTTGGTGTGTGTATGCCATGCACATTCCATGAAAGGGTAGTATAGGTATTCATGGTGGGTTTCGGTAGTAAGTGCAGCTAACTAACAGTGCAGCCCGTGTAAGCTGGGCCACACATGGGATAGTAGGGTTCCAACACTCTATCAGGCTACTAAAGCATGGTCTCCATAACGAAGCTAACAAACAGAATACCATCAGAGCAGAGGAGCAACCAGCGTCTGCCCAATCCAGATAACCCGAGGGGTCAACAAAGCAACTATACATATTAAGTCTCCACTAGCAGGAGAGTGGGGTAGGCCGTGTGTCTTGAAGCTGAACATGTAGTGTGGTGCATTCCCCGGTGCATGTGGATAATTGAGTGTGGAGCCAGTAGAGATTGATGTCCGTGAATAGTAGAAAAACCGGTGAGACTGATGTGCCCTGTTAGACAACTTTCCTGCTAATGCTCAAGTACATCCCTGGTCTACCAGTCCAGTAGTGTATTACAAATTATTGATCAGGGTGTGCGTTGGTTACTAAAGAAACTTGGGACTGTGAGGACTATGGTGCATAGTCGCAAGGAGGCTAAGAGAAGTGCAGAAGGACACTAGAATAGTTCATCCGTAGTATGGGGGGGTCACCTCCAGCACACCGGAGAGCACGCCTCGGAGAGATGATCTGGTGTAGCAAGACCCTTGTGCTGTTGAGATGTGAAATTTCAGTTACCGCCTCCGATGCAGCCGAGGGAGAGTTAATGCCTGCGGCTGACTGCAGCGCCTCACGCCGCTCATGAATGATTTGTTCCGAATCAGGGATATGTTTTGCCCTCTCTGGAGTTGCATCGAGTGTCTTGTGGGCACGTCTCGCGCGGGTGCGCCTGTTCCGTGGCACCTGTGGATTCCCTTCCGGTTCTCTACCATTATTACGGCCTGTGGACTCCAGCCATTCCCACGCCGCTTCTGGCATGGTGAAGAAATTAGATTTGTTTTCAGCTATTATGCGGAGCTTGGCCGGGAATAAAAGAGAGTACTCAAGATCCAGGGTCCGGAGCTTGTGTTTTAAGGGCAAATAGGAGGCACGATCTCTTTGCACGGCCAATGTGTAGTCGGGGAACAGCATGACCTGAGCATTATCCATCCAAGGCGGTGGAGACGATCTAAGTGACCGTAGGATGATATCTCTGTCTGCGTAATGGAGCAAACGAAGTAAGAAGGGACGTGGGCCACTTCCCGGCAGTCGTGATCTGGTAGGAATCCTATGTGCACGTTCCACTGAAAAGAAAGGTGTCAAAGTTCCCTCCGGCACTGCCCCCGAAGCCAGGCCTCAGAGTAGGCGACTGCATCTCGACCCTCCACTCCCTCCGTAGGCCAATGACTCGTATGTTGTTTCTTCAGGTTGGCCTTCAGCATCCTCGACACGGCGCTCCAGTTTGCCTATGCGGGCCAATGCATTGCCTATTGTGGTTTCCAGTTGAGCTGTTGTGGGCGTTAGTACATCAATTCGTGCCTCAAGTGTGCCTGTCTTGTCCGCTAATTTGCGGTTATCTGCACGCAACGAAGCAAGATCGCTGGCCACCCTGTCAATTTTGCCTTCCAGGGATGTTCGGGCCTGCTCAAGGGAGGCACCTATACGCTCTAGCGCTGCCAGTATGGCATCTAGTTTTTGACTGTCTTGGGGTGCGGTCTCCTGCGTGTTCTTAGCACCAGCACCGGTGCCGGAGCGGAGGCGGCCAACCCCCGCCATGGCCGCAGCTCGTGGGGATTCCTATGAGAAAGTAGGTCCCTGCTTCCCCCACAGGGCAGCCCCCAGGGTCTTTGCCATGCAAGGCCCACCAACCCACCATTCAGAACAAGCGGAGCAAACCACGCAGGTAATGTCAGTCGGCTACACGTCTACTCAGTAGGGTGAGCCTGTTTGGTCATGCATCCATTACACTCTTGTAGGGTGGCCAGTGTGGCCCATCTTCCCCCCCACAGTGTGGTTGGGGCTTACTTCTGGTCTCATGGCCCACAAGGCTGCATCGAGCAGCAGAGAAATCAGCGATGGGGCCCCCGAGCCCCTCAGGCAGCAAATCTCAGCTCCTCCGTAGCGATGAGGATTAGGCTGGGCCCGCTTGCATGCACCTCCAGACAGTGGCGCAGCAGCACGAGTGGCCCAGCCACTGGGGCCCCCTCCATACCCCAGGGGGGCCGACCTCCAGGATTGTCCAAAGGATCCTGCGGTCCAACTTGCCAGAAACCGCGGAATGCCCAGGGCGCGCAGGTGAGGGCCCACTTCTCCCCTGTAGCGCCGCAGTGCCATGGCAAGATCCAGTTTTCCCCAAGCCGAATGGCGCTCGGTGTCGACAGCCGATACCACCACTCCCTTGCCACGGTCCCCGTTTCAGTCACAGTGCCCCTCCAAGTGCTACTGCCATCACAAGCCGTATTCAGCAGCGGCGCTCCGGTCCTGCGCCGTCCCGTCACCTCGTCGTCTCTGCGCAGGCCTCCATGCGTGGCCGGATGTGCCCTGTGTCGGTCCGACGCGGTGTTGCAGTACCGCAATCAAAAGCTCCATGCTCCAGGGAGACTCAGCGCGGCAGAGCGGTCTATGTGCTGCAGTCACTGGCCCCACATATACCGCTCAGTGCCGGATAAACCGGGGTGAGGACACAGAGCTCTATCGGCTCGCGTCCGCCATCTTGGCTGGCTGGCCACGCCCTCCCGCTCGAGTTAGAGCTAAAATTGTAAACTCCTAACTGGACTTTTCTTGCCACATAAACTGAAAATGAAAAGTAATACAATTTCACAAAAAGGAAGCTGATTAAAATCGCCACACCATGAGCCTTAAGGTGACTAATCAGAACAAAAAGACTGGTCCAGTTTCGTCTTTGTATAGTAATAATTTTAAAAAACGAGCACGATCGCGCTGTGCAAAACCTTGAATTCCCAAAGAAGCGATAGGATAAACAATAAAATTAAACTGGTAGTCATGAAAAGCGCTCAATTACTGCCCAGCGAGATCACGCTGCCTATGAAATAAAAAGAAAAAGTGGTCCAGAAACCATACGGAAAACATGGAGCCTCATGTTTTCAGTAGTTGCCCGGTGCTCTGGAGGAGGGCTAAACACCGGAAAAGGCATGACATATACATGCCTTTCACTAACGAAATAAAGCACATTTTAAAAAACAAGCCCACAAACCAATGAAAGTGACAGGTGTGATATGAGCGTGGTTAAAAGTACACAGAGAGATTACAACAAGGATGGAGCCCTTCCTTCTTTCCAGAATAGGTGTTGAAATCCTATTGCTACTGTCTGGTACCACCCTCCTAACCTCTTTCTTCAGGAATGCAGCCCACACTTTCTATTAGCGTCTTTAATCAATTGAGTGAAATGGGTCCTGTGCTTCATACCAAATGTTGCTTTGGCCAAACACCTACGTAAATGTGTGGAAAAGCACATCTGCACAGCAAGGATTGGTTTTAGATAATGTCACATTTTTCGCTACTAGACAAGAAGTAGCTCCTGTCATGAAAGGTGCAGCCTTCCCTACTGTTAACATTGATTCTTGCCATGCTGTTTCGAAGTAAATGTCGAAATAGATGGGCTGTGGAATCTTTGAACTTTTCTGATGTATATGGGACCCTTAACCTGTCTGTCACCTATTGAAGTGCTTTCATAGTTGCTACAGAGCCATGCACGTTCTGGAACAGCAAGATGCACCATAGAGTATTCTGACCTCCTTCTTATCTTCTGCACCAGCCACTATAGGAATGCTCTGAAAAGCTCAGAGGCAGCATATGACACTGTACAGCTCATTAGCAAACAGTTATCATAGTTACATGTTTCTCCATCTGCAAAACCCAACAGTTGATAACTGCTTGGATGCACCAGCAGCAAATCAAAAGGTGACTGAATGTCTTCCTTTGCCATTCCCTTCCTTTCTGATCAGTCTACTTGAAAAACGTGAATGCCACCATGAAACATATTTGCCAAAATATCTTCAGTATTTAGAAAGATAGTGCAGCAAACAAAGGCCAATTTGTATACTCTGTATGCACTGAATTAGCGTCACTTTTTAAGCTAATTCAGCGCAAACGTAACTCCATATTTATATTTTGACGCTAGACCCGTCTTGCGCCAAAATATTGGCGTCAAAGTCATTTTCTGGATGCGTGAAACCACTACACCTGCTTAGCACCATTATTTAACGTCTGGGTCAAGGCAGGCGTTAGGCCATTTGTGGACCCATTTCCATGGTCAAATACCATGGAAAGAGCCCACAGATGCCCACCCCAAGCCCCAGGAACACCCCCAGGAACACCTCCACCCACACAGAGGGACACTAGAGGATTGGGAGCCCCATCCCAGGTAAGTAGTGTAAGTAGAGGTTAGTATTTTACAAGTGCCATTGGGTGCCCTGAAATGGGCCCCCCTACATGGCACTGGGTGCAATGGCCATGCCCAGTGGACCCTTGTCACCTATGCTGGCCATTGGGGTGGTGGGCATGACTCCTGTCTTTTATAAGACAGGAGTCATGTGGTATGGATGGCTTTGCATCAGGAAATGATGCTAGGCTGGTTAGAGGCATTTTTTTGCCTCTGGCCAACTTAACGTAATTTGTTGGTGCAAAACCCCCTTCCCCCATACCGCCACCTCCACCCGGCTAACTTCATTTTCCCAGACGTTAGCCCACCCTTGGCGGCGGCTTGCGGGATTCCATAAATTTGGCACTCGGCTGGTGCTTTGGAATGATGGAAGCCGCCGCTATACTTTAGTGCAGTTTTGTGTCAAAAAGTATAACAAGCAATTGCAATGCAACGGGTCTCGCGTTTGCTCGTGTTAGAGCTGATAGCGTTGTAAACTCCTAACCCGACTTTTCACTGGTAATGAAACCTATCGGCAAAATTGCATTTATATACTAACCGGAAAAAGTGCAATTAACTGTGAAACCGGATCGATATTATGTAAAGCGCTCGACTTCTGTCAAGCAAGATTGCGCTGGGAAAAGAGAGGAAAAAGTAGTCCACGAGCCGGACAGAAAACAGCGAGCCTTGCATGTTCTCTGTACTTGGTCGATGTGCTCGAGGAGGGCTATCCACCGGAAAAGGCATGATGTGAGCATGCCTTCCACTAAAGAAATCAAGCAGATTCTAAATGGCAAGCCCACAAGCCAAACACAAACACTGACGTGACGTGGACAGGGCTCCGAGCCCTTTTTAGTTACAAAAGCGTCTCGCTTAGCGAAACGCATGCGCAAGCGCAAGCGCATGCGACGCAGGCTCGACCCTAAAAAGTGTGCCTGGCTCTTTCTTGGGCATGGAAACAATATCTAAAGTGTCTGAATGGTTTATGCTTAGAAGAATCAACAACCTTTCCCAGACTTTCAGACTTCTTTCCTTCGAATTCTTACCAGCAATAGCAATGGCCGCTTCCTAGCTGACTTAAGGTTTTCGGCCCAAGCACACCCCACAGGGTAGTTTTAAAGGATGTGAGAATGTTGATGAAAATCGCCATAAGGAAAACTTACTTTTGTCTTACTAAAAATCCATCTCACTGCAGCTGCCCTGCTGGATCGGTGTCAGGGGTACTGTCTGTCCTGACTTCAATGTCTTGCTTTGTTTTCTGAAAGCAGCTTTATCTGCCCCCCTCTTCAAGGTCTTCTTCTCTCCCTGACCATCATGTCTGGTATGTCTGATTCACGTTGTCACACGCACAGCCCAACTGCAGCCCGCCTCGTCTACCGCCCTGACGAAAGAACCTGCAGCCTGAAACATCACTGCACTGCCCTACATTGAAATACCAGCACATATATTTCTTCCAAAGAGGTTCCAAAGACCCTCTTTTCTCTTTTCATTGCACGCCTCTCCAGTCGGGCATCTGTTCCAAAAGTGCAGATGCATCGGACCCTATCCTCCCACAAGTGCTGCATGTAGCTTGCAGTCCTTGTGACTCTCAAATGGAGAACAACTACCCATCACTAGATATACTATGTTCAACGAATGTCCCGCTGCCCTCGCCATAGTTATGTAGGCCCAGCACCAAATACACAAATTTTCCTCCAAGCTTTGTGTTTATAAGGCCGAGCAAAAAATGTCAATCAATCTTATGCACACACGTCAACCACATGTCTCCAAATTGTGTATTGCATCTTTCTTCTCATGGGAGTGGAAATATTGGTAACGCAGTGCTTAATTTGTGCTTGTTGTTTCCGGTGCGGAGCACCAGCACTTATTTCTGAGGGCCAGCGCTTAGTTTTCTGTCTCAAGCATTTACTGCGAGCAAAAGACACGTTGGAAAGACGGAGGAAGAGAAAAACGAAAAAGCGTCAAAAAGGGGAAAAGCAGGAAGCTGACAAGTGAGCTGAAGGAACAGGGAGTGGCTATAAATGGACTGAAGAGGACCGAGGTGGCTTCAGGATTACGCAGCCACAGTATTAGGTGCTCGCACTTTTAATTGAGGAGGACTTTGAGCACCGGCACCTTTTTATTTACAAATTAAGCACTGTTGGTGAGTTTATCGGTCACAGCACCTTACTCCTTAACTCTTGTTACCCATTTTGGTCCAACAATGATAACTTCGAGGTCGCTTTGTATGGCTGGTTAAAATTCCACATTACATTCTCATCCAAGTGCTGAGACTCCAGGATGCTCCCCTTCTTGCCTCATTTTCTATCCGTGTCATCTGTCACTCTATTTCCTTTTATGCCTTTTTCCACTCAATCTGGCTTTTGACCGTATTTTCTAAATTTTCCTACCGTCTTCATATGTGTATTATTCACCTCTTTCATTCTACTGTTGAATTTTTGATTGTCTTCCATGTCCTACATGAGTTAATCCTACTCACCAAGCCCCTCCCCAACATGTCTCTATTATCAGTCTGTCTCTATTTGCCACTATTTGCACATTTCCTTGCTCACTTTGGCTTTCACCTCAAAGCTAACCAAAGCCCTGAATGTGTTGCAACTCTCTATGCCGATCTGCAGCATATTCTCTGTTTCCCTGGCTTTCCTTTTTACTCCACTACCTCCAGGTCCTTGCTTTCCAAACACACTGGTCTATCGCTGTCCAGCCCATAAAACCCATGCTCTCGCCTCCTTGACGAAACAATGCTTTACCCCCTCCTGCCTGCTGATTCCTGCCCTTATGCCCCAGTATTCAGCTTATTTGACACAAAATGTCCTTCACCTGCTCCGATCGTGGTATTGTTGTTTTAATAATCTCCATGGTCTCCTGCATCCCAGAACACACAGCCATTGTTATCATTTTTGTTTCCATCTCCGTCTTCTGGAACATTAGATCCATCAACTGCTTATATGCCTTCGACCTTCTGTGCCCAAGCCATCATACTCACTCGGAGAGACTTCTTTGCAATAGTTTATTCTCTGTTTGATTCCCTGTCTTCCTGAAACCTTAATATCAACCCAATGCCCCTAGGCTTTTCTCACCTGAAATAAGGTTATATGTTTAGATGCCTCCAGCTTAAAATTTCACACTACAAAGATCATGGAAAAAACCCTCCTGCTTTCCATAATCACTTCCCCTACATTTATTGCAACAAAATCCCATTTTCTTTTGTCCTTATTTTTGTAATGTACATCAGCCTTAAGGTTTCTCAAAAACACCTGGCTATTCCCGGTGGTCTGATTCTCTGTCTAGAAGAGGGCGAAATTTCTGTACAGCATGCAGATTGTGAGAATCCGCGTTATTGCTGTAACCGTCAGCAACATAAAATCCTCACAGTTTCACTCAAATTTCAGGTTTTGGTTTGGGATGGCAAAACTTCTGCCACAGTTGCAAATTTTCATGTCTTTTCAGAAAGAAAAATGCTAAATATCTTTTACTATTTAAAATGACATTGTCCACTTCCTCCCTCGTTTCCCTACTGATGCCCCTAGCTTGGCTGACACAAAAACACCTATACTGTTTTTGCGGACAACACTCTGTTGACCTCGAAAACACCTGGAGGCCTGCAGCTTGAGCTGCTGCGTTTTGAGGAGTGTTGCAGAGCACCTGGGATAGCGATTGTTAGCGCGTCGGACCTTAATAAGTAAACTTATAAGGGGACGCGTATAGGTCGATGGACCTTTTGACTCGTTTAAGATGTTCTTATCATAGCTCCAGAACACAATCAATAACCAATATGCAATAATCAATAATCATTAGTCAAATCAATAATCAATGGAGTCAGTAATTATCACACACCATGACCTTTCAGCCATGAATAACCACACCTTTAATAAAAGTTTAGTAAGTTTATTTCCCTTGTATTAACAATGCTAATGTCATATAGATTAATCTCAATATCAAATGAAACACATATAAGAACAATACTGGTTGAACAAAGTGACAGAAGAAATGCAACATAATCAAGGCTTGAATCACAACACATTCTAAAGCAACAGTACAGATCAATAGCAAAGTCACCTGCAATTGCAATATATGATACATAGAATTCAGAAAGCTAGCTCGTCAAACATTTGTCCCTGTCAATTGTCAGTCATCACGTGAAAAGCCTCAACTAACCCAGATTAGCATCAGCATGTGGGGCTTTATGCAAAACAATTTAGAACACAAATTTAGGAAAACTTCTAGTTAAGGAACTATCAAAAACAGCGCATTTGGTCCCTAGAAAGAAAAGGCATGAAAATGGAATTCAGTCACATTGTCATATCTATCTATCCACAGTATGGGTCAGCAAGCAGAATCAGTCTTTGTCCTCATGTCATCAATCGATCAGCAAAGCAACAGGCTCTCAGTCAGACAGTATGAGCCCAATGACAGAATCTCGAGTCTCTTCACTCAATATTGCAGTCATTCTCTAAAATCTCTCTCTAGTCTCATCGTCTGGTCTAATCTCAATAATGTCTGAGGTCTTTTCCCTCTGTTACGTTGTTATATCAAAGTCACCTAAACTATCCCTTAATTCCCTATTGGTCAATTAATCGTATGTTATTACTCTACCCAATAATTTTTCTATATCAAATCTATGAATTCTAATATTTCTCTCTTCGCACGAAGTTGATTGGTCCGCTTTACAACGTCCTCATCATCCGGCTCGTCAGGAAACAAATTTGTTGCATCTTCCTCTCCAGTCAGTGTCTTCATTGTTTGCGTCCTGGGAAAGTACTTCTCACACACATTTCACACAGCTCGTTACATTTTTTAAGGACACTGTCTCCTGTTAGTTGGTTGTCATGGAAAGCTTCTGCTAAGCACTTTTAACAAGACAATGAACATTTCACAGTTAGTTCACTCTGTCAGCATTTTGTTAAACACTAAGAAATACTGCTTCTGCATGAGGTTTGGCAACTAGGCTACGACACTTGCTAAGTTAAGGCCTACAATTAATAAGCTAGAACGTACTTCATAACCCTTAATATGACATATTACTACATTAGGCTAGTACATTTTCAATAATTCATAAGTATTAATCATCAATTAGTACATTTCGTGAACACTGGTGGCCATTCTTCGAGGTCACATTTTCAAACGTCTGCACTATCTTTCAACGTTATTTATTTTCTACATATTTCATTATTCAAAATACATAAAC
Source organism: Pleurodeles waltl (assembly GCF_031143425.1). Classification (NCBI taxonomy): domain Eukaryota; kingdom Metazoa; phylum Chordata; class Amphibia; order Caudata; family Salamandridae; genus Pleurodeles; species Pleurodeles waltl. The sequence continues at coordinate 662,680,435 of NC_090446.1, forward strand.
ATTCATTAATAAATTCTAAATAAGACACCTGCTTCAGCACGATCAGTGCCGCAAAGATGAAGTGTATGTCATTCAAGCAACACAGCTCGTCCGATGGAAGAGTAATGGTGGGGGGCATGCCACTTGAGAGGGCAGATGGTTTTATTACTTGGGTGTCACCTTGTCCTCAACCATGTCATGAAACCCTAAGTGGATACAATGTCTCTTAAGTATAGGTAGATTACTGGTGATATAGTCAAAGAACATAGTAATTCCTTTTGTAAACCAATTGCTCCAGTTTTACAGATATATGATGACAAAGTGTTGGGCTCAGATTTAGACGGCTCTGAACTTTGGGGGGTTTCAAATATTGCACCTCTTATAAGATCAGAGAACAAGTTCCTGAGAAGCTTGGCTCGCTTCCCTCATAGCACCCCACTAAACCTTTGATGCTTGATATGGGCAGCAAGGCATTAGCCAGTAAAGTTAGACTGCTCCCATTGCTTTTCAGTAGAATGCTATGGTCTCCACCAGAACTAGCCAATTACGCCACTGCCTTAAAGGATGTCATGAATGTCAATAGATCCAACAAAAATGAGTGGCTCCAGCAAATCAAAAAGCTGCTATTTGATACAGGAATATGGGAGGTGTGGGAATATCTGTCTTGCCAACCCTTCCCCACATCAGAGCTGTTGAAAAACAATATTGGCAATGGACCTTCCAATTCGAAGCCCGAGCGCTGGCAGGTTTGACACTTACAGGGAGGTTCCCCGATTTTAAATGTTGTAGCTCCTTGGAACCATATTAGGCCACCATTACTATGCCATTAGATAGGAAGTTCTACTTTCAGTTCAGGGTTGGCACGCTGCCGTTGAACACTTTCACCAGCAAATGGGCTCCAGATGAGGGTGTCTTGCCTGCAATAGCTCTGCAGAAACCATTGCTCATCTCCTGCTTGCTTATCCTGGCTACGTTGGTCCTCGCCAGAAATGAATCGAACCCCTCGTCAAGCAACTGGGGATAAGAAGTAGTTGTACTGCACTTACAATTTTAAGATCAGACCCCCAGTCATTGTGTGCGTGTTCTGTTGCCAAGTCGGATGTGGTCATTAAGAACTAGGATGCACATTGTAAAGTGATTAGAAACATCCCAGATGTGTAAACAAACCATTTGAGTTTCATTGAGGAGATCACTTATTACGTGTTTTACACAATTACAACTCGAGCAACAGCTGTGCTGACCTAACCGAGACGTCGGAGCTTGCACTAGCATGACCGTGTATCGCCTTTGCTTATTGTGATGCCTTGTTCCTTTTCTAATTAGAACACACTAGTTTTCTGTACCAAACATATTTTAATTTATTTTATACATATACAAGTTTTATTGTGATAAATTGTTTTCTACAGATGTTTTGCGAAATCACAACCTGAGCATCAACTGTGGAAACAGGACGACAAAATGTGCATTAGTGTAGCAACTATTTTCTTTTCTCAACTGAGATGCATAGGTTCCCATGCCAAGAAGCATTCCTTTTTACTGGATGTACTTTTTTTAAAACTATTTTTAAACACATTGTATGTATTTATTGTACTATTTGCTTTTATGACACCAGTTGTTGAAATAAAGCTTTTTGAAATAATTTAACTACAATTCTCACTTTCACTGGTTCCTCAGGTTCCTCGACATCCCCTGGGTCTCATTTCCATTTTTTTCTAATCACGCGGGCCACGGTGCTTTACTCTGATGTTGGTCACTTTAGTGCCAAGGCTTTCTGGCCTATAAAAGACAACCTGCGAAGCAGTGAGAACACATTTTGACTCTCTTCACTGAGTAAAGAACTATAGTGTTTCAGAGGTCACTGTGCCAGGCCTGCTGATACTACTGGCTGAGGAACCAGGACATTAGTGTGCCAATATCAATGCGAGCCCAAGCTCTGTCGCTATCTCACTAGTTTTATCCAGTTACCTACACCACAGGTCTGCTGCAGCTAGGTTGCCTGCTTCTCTCAGCATGTGGTATAGCCTCTGTAAATTTCCCCCCACTTTTGCATGTATGGTGGTTGTAGCCAGGGGGAGTTGGTGCGGGAATGGTGGTGTGCATTTTTCATGCCTGTTTCCATTTCTGCGGCTGTTTGTTTTTTTTCCAAGTGGTTTTGCCATCGTGACTGGTTTGGCTGTGGGTGTTCACATAATATTTCTCTCATAACGTCTCCTGTGGATGAAGTGTGCTTTCATCCATTTATGATGCTAATTTTGATTGGTTAATCTGCAGTCAGGGAATTTGTTTCTCCATTTTCACTTTTTGTGCTAGCTTTTGTGCCCTATGTTTTTTCATGTAGTGCCTCATTTGGGGCCAGATGTAGCAAGCCGTTTGCATGGCGCAAACTGCAAAAAATGCAGTTTGCGCCATGCAAACGGCCTCACGCAATGCTCATTCCCAAATTGCGAGTCGGTACCAGCTCGCACTTTGGGAATGCGACTCGCAAATAGGAAGGGGTGTTCCCTTCCTATTTGCGACTCGCAAATAGGAAGGGGTGTTCCCTTCCTATTTGCGACTCGCATCGCAATTCAGAGTTGCTTTGTGACCGCGAATGCGGTCGCAAAGCAACTCGCAGTTACCACCAGTGTCACACTGCTGGTAACTCATTCGCAAAAGGGAAGGGGTCCCCATGGGACCCCTTCCCCTTTGTGAATGTCGAAAAAAATATTTTTTCACAGCAGGCAGTGGTCCTATGGACCACTGCATGCTCTGAAAAAAACTAAACCAAATGGTTTCGGTATTTTTTTCATTTTGCAACTCGTTTTCCTTTAAGGAAAACAGGCTGCAAAATGAAAAAACAAAACTGTTTTATTTAAAAAGCAGTCACAGACATGGAGGTCTGCTGACTACAGCAGGCCACCATCCCTGTGAGTGCAGGGACTCGCTATGGGGTCGCAAAATGCGTCCCACCTCATGAATATTGATGAAGTGGGTCTTTGCGACCACATAGCAAGTAGAAGAAGGTGTCAGAGACACCATTCTGCATCCAATTTAGCGACTTGCAAATTGCGAGTCGCTCAGACTCGCAATTTGCAAGTCACAAAATCGGCTTTTGCTACATCTGGCCCTACGTTTCTCGGAGAACTTACTGAACGTCCTTATTTTGTTTGCTTCCTACAACCACTCGAGCACATTGGCAATGGCAATTAGTGTTTGATAACGTCATACTGGCATTGGCTGACATCATGAGCTCTAAGCAATAGGCTGTGGCATAGGACAATGAGGATATAGAGAGTGGCACTGTTGTGACTTTGCTTTGCTCTGAATCAATACCTTGGTAATGGTTAATGGAATGCTGTTGTCTGACAATTCAGTTGTCATCGTGCTACTCTCAAAATGCAGCAAGACTGGCAGTCACTGCTGGCTGGTAAAAGGAGCACCATGCACAGAAGAGTTGTTATCTTAATAAAACCTTTTACAAGTGATAACGGGTCCTTCTATGTTAATTTATACATTTTAGGACTCGTTTTAGGCCGATGAATCTTTGGACCTAGTGGTGAGACACCGTAAGACGAGGTAACTGATCAATATATCAAGCAATATATCAATAATATTGTCAACATATATCACCACAATGTATTTCACTTTAGACATTTGTTAAACCTTCGGCACAACCATGACCTTTCAGTCATGAATAACCACACCTTATTAAGTTTTGTGAATTTTATTCCCTATTGATTACAATCTAATAGCAGATGTATTAATCTCAAACCAAGAAGCAAAGAGCATAGTCACAATGCAGCAACTATGATAAGGTTTCAACAATGCAAAGACCACAAACATAATATTGTAATATGAAGGTAAACAAATCAAAATGCATAGAACCTCATATATGTCTTAGTTCAGCATAGCACCACGTCAGTCACGTCAGTTACGTCAGTCAAGGTGAATGCCTCATCTAGCCACTAATTAGCATCAACATGTTGGGCTTCATGCAAAACAAATTAGAACATCAATTTGGAAAACATCTAACTAAGGTCTCTAATCAAAAATATACAGCAGTTGGTACCTAGAAAGAAAAGGCAAATAGATGAATTTCAATAACAACAACATAATTACCCTCCTCGGAATAGGTCAGCATACAGGATCAGTCTTCGTCTTCGGGACATCAGTTGAATCGCCGTCAGTCTATCTAGTCAAGGCAGGGGACACTTCCCTCATAAGGGAGAAAGTGTAATGGGGCGACTAATGGTGAGGATGGTTTTATGAAGTCTCAAGTCACCAAACAAAGTGACAGAGATTCTGGATGCAATCAATATCATTCCCTACCTAGTGATCTCGAGTCTCCTGTGTCATGGGTTTTTATCCCTTTTTCATAATACATTCCCCCAAAATTCTATTGGATAGACACTACACCCCAATATCTGTAACCTATCAAATTATACATTAAGTAATGCATTTGTCATCTCGAGATAAATTATAACATTTTGATTGGTCTTCATAATTGACGTTTTTCGTAGGTGGCACATCCGGGATTACTTCATTTTCTGGCACACTCTTCGGGTCAAGAGTTCTCTTTTCCGTGGTTCAATGTCCTTGAAAGTTTCCATATTTTGTTGCAAAGCGTATAACTTTATACTAAAGCAGCTAGCATGCGGATGAGAAAAACTAGCATTGCTGCAAAAACGGAGGAAAGAACAATTGCTGGGTCATGGCCTTTTGCGAGTCAGCACACTGAAGAAACAGAACAATATGCTTTAATATGAGAGTTACACAGCTAGTTTTCAACTCACGCTAACTTAAGACTTATGGATGCTAATAAATGCAATCTTCGTAGATGTTAACGTATTCAATTAATCATAGTACAAGCAATTATTTCTTCTTACTAATATTTAGTATATGAGTACAATAATTCTTCACGTTTAGAATACATTTTAATGAATAATATTATTAATGCAGCATTGTTAAATATAAGTATTTCACATCTAAATATATAATATTTAAACTACGCTCTCTCAGTCCCTCCTCTGATGACGCTCGTCATCACACAATTTTCTTTTTGATCCTTATTTTTCACCTTGCGCATAATACGCATTTCAACATCTTGCCCTTTATGTAAGCTTTCCCATATTTCATTGAACATTTTCTCTCTTTCACTTTCTTCATTTCGTCTGGCTCTTTTAGTCCAATTTCTTTTTATTTTGTCATTGATTTTACAGGCCCCCCATAATTCTAATAGACAAACCAAAACAATTAATAGACCCATCATAATTTTTGCAAGTACCCCATTCCAAATGTTGGTAAACCAGCTCCCACTCGGACAATTCCTTTCCCAAATTTCTCCCAAACACCAGGTTCTTTCAGATCCTTCAAGTCTGTACTATCTCTAGTAAGGTTAGTAAGCATGCTTCTAATTTTCTTACTGTTATCTGGTATGAATGAGCAACAATGACGCTCATTAAGCATTTTGCAGACACCTCCACTCTTTGCTAAAAGAATGTCTAAAGCAAGCCGATTTTGAAGAGTCATAGCTCTTTCTGCAGCAAGTTCAGTATCCATCAGGAGTATGGCTCCTGTAAAATTTGTCAACATGTTATCCACTATAGTAGACAACTTTTGAATTTTCATAGAATTCAAGATAACCCCTACTGATGGGATTATAGCTCCAAATATATCACCAATGACAGCCGCCACTGATTCTCGTTTTTGTCTGCAATTCGGACGTTTTAGGTATTTGTTTTAAGTCATCAATCTGGTATATCTTTGGGAATACTATTCCCAAATAACATGTCCCATACCATCCCTTAGGGAGACGGTAATATGCATTTAGTCCACAGATATAATAGATTCCAGGGATCGCTGGATCTTGTCCATTTAACATAAAGGTCCATTTACTCTGAAACAAAAACACATGTCTGCATTCACTCGTACCCACAAATATATTATCTTGATCCTACGTGTAATGCGTCTATAGCTAATTTGCCTTGCGTTTTGATTGCAGTGTAAGCATAATCATTTGCATAAGTACGCTTCTCTAATCCTTTTTCTAATCTTTCTTTCAGTGCTTTGCGTCTATCATCTGTGTGATCTAAAAAGCTTTTCCCTACAGGAGACAATAAGCAAGTCAAATTGTTGCGATGTGCATAAGCAGTTCCAAATGTAAGTGTTGGCTCAAAGAATCCTCTAACTATTTTTATATCATGCTCTTTTGCTATTCTATTTAGGAATTCAATCACAGGCACAAAAGAAAACACAACATCCAAGTTTGAATAAAAGTATTGCACATGCTCTTGATTATAGAATCTTGTTAATAACAAGCTGCAACTAATTCCATAAGTAAGAGGGAGGCTATGATAGGTAACTCCCTCCTGCACAGACGAAGGAATTTTAGTACATAAATAACAATCCTTTGCATTCATTGTTTCCACATACTCATTTAGTAAGCGATAGAAGACATTGGTAGAAAGTTCCCCTTTTGCATTAGTTCCCTCATGCATATGTCTTGCATCTTGCTCAAATCTCTCCCACGGTGTTAGTTTAGTAGTGGTAGTTTCAGGTTTCGAAGTTGCATTAATAGTTTCTATCTCTCTCCATGGCATTCCCACAATCACTCCTACAACCATTATTGCACACACAACACCTATTATAAGACCTAACCGACCACACACCTTACTCCCTTTGCTACTATTCCTATTGTAAGCCATGTTTGTATAGAATCAGTATAGCAGATCAACAATCAACTTGATGATAAACTCTTTGCGTCTATTACAGCGTCTTCACTCACTCCAGGACCCCTTTTTGTCGATTCCGGTTAGCAGCTTGTCGTAATCGGTTTCTTTAAAAGTCAAGTTTGGTTTTAGTGTCACTTCCAGTAGTTTCTAAAGTCTCTTTCTCTTTTTTTTTTAGCTTTCACGAATTCAATTTTTAGCCGAGTTTCCCTTTGAATATCTTCAGGTACCGTAGTATTGGCCTGGTACTTCTCGATCAAAACAGAATGCTAAGAATTCTTGTTGCCATTCAGAGGTTGTAGCATATGCCCATTCAGGACCTGTATATCTTCTGTTCGCTATTCTTTTTCTTTTTAACCTTCGTTCACCTTGTTGTTCTCCTTCACTCAGATCATCTGCTTGTGAAGTATCACTTTCTTCTATTATTGTGTCATTCGATACCTCTCTTATTTTAGGATGTGACTTGTCTGGCCAATTATCGCCTCTATGTGTCTTGGTTTGATGTTTTACTTCAGGACGTTGGACAGCACCCTCCTCTTGTGATATGGTGTTTCCTCTTGACGGACCTGCAACTGGTGCGGGAGACTCTGACACGTTTTGATTTGCATCTACAGTTTCTCCTTCTCTTTCGTCTTCTGGTTCTATGTTGGGTTCGGACTCTAACCCGTACTCGTCTACTTCTGGTAGAACTTCTCCTTGGATTAGTTCTCCTGCTGCCTCGACTGAGATAGGCACTCTGTCACCTCTCTCGAACTCATTGACAGTTTGAGGGACGGGGCTGTTCTCAGTGGGCTCTCCGATAGTCTCAATTACTTCTTGACTGATCTCTGACTCTGAGACTTCTCTTACTGAAGTTGCTGTACCGGAAACTTCAAGTTCCTCTTCAACAGGACATGTTACCTTTTTCGTGTGACTGGCATGTATCCAGTTGGGAACCCCGGCACACTTCACAGCAGTGGTAGTCGTCAATATTACTTGATACGGCCCCTTCCAACGCGGCTCAAGACACGATTTTCTCACGTGTTTCTTGACAACCACCCAATCTCCAGCTTGCAGAGAGTGACCTGGATCGCCAATCGGTGGCAACGTGTTAGCTTCCACCTGGTGAGAAAAAGAGCGAATTACGTCAGCCAAATCTTTGCAGTAATCCAACACCATATCATCTGTAATATTCACTAGTGCATTTGTAGGTACTGCTGGTAATCTCATAGCTCTGCCCATGAGAATTTCATGGGAGATAATCCCGTCTTCTTCTCTGGGGTATTTCTCATAGTCATCAGCACAAGAGGTAAGGCGTCTGGCCACTTCATGTTTGTAGCTGCACACATTTTTGCCATTCTTGATTTTAAAGTACCATTCATCTGTTCAACTAGTCCTGATGCTTCAGGGCGATAGCTACAATGCAGCTTTTGTTCAATGTTGAGTGCGGCACACAGAAGTTTAATCACCTCATTGTCGAAGTGTCTCCCCCTATCTGATTCTATAGAAACCGGAAACCCGAATCTTGGTATCAGCTCCCTGAGTAGTAGTTTTGCAACTGTAAGACTGTCATTCCTACGTGTGGGATATGCCTCAATCCAATGACTGAAAACACACACAATCACCAACACGTACTTCAATCCTCCACAAACAGGCATTTCGATAAAATCCATTTGCATTTTGTTGAATGGACCTCCAGCTCTCCCAATGTGGCTCAAAGTTACCACAGTTCCTTTTCCAGCATTCATCTGTTGACAGATGACGCACCTGTGGCAAGTGATTTCTGCGGCATGTCTGAAATTTGGATTGAACCAATCAATCTTAAAGGACCTGATCAAGGCATCTCTTCCCAGATGTGCCTGGCTATGATAGAGCCGGGCAAACTGTGATGAAAGACTATTTGGCAGAACCAATTTTCCCTCTTCTGAAACCCATAGATAATCTGCTCTTTGTACACATTGCATTCTCTGCCAGGAACGTTTTTCTTCTTTGCTAGCACGACTTTGTAATGTTTTCAGTTCGTCTAAGGTATCAACCACTCGTAATGCTAGACTTAAACTTGTGTCGTTTTCAGTTTGTGGTAACAATTCCCACTGCTCTTTAAACGATATGCAGTTCAATGCACAAAATCTTGCGACTTGATCTGCATAGCTGTTTCCCATAGACACAAAATCTTGTGATCTGATGTGAGCACTGCACTTCACCACGGCAACTTCGAGAGGTAACTGAATCGCATGTAACAAATCTCTTATTTTGTTCACCGTTTTTCACAGAAGAACCAGAGGAGGTCATGAAACCCCTCTGTGACCAGAGTTGGCCAAAATCATGCACAATTCCAAATCCATATCTGCTGTCAGTATAGATAGTGACTTTCAAATTTACAGCTGCGTGGCATGCCTTAGTAAGGGCTATTAATTCTGCCACTTGTGCAGAAAACACTTTCTCGAGCCAGGAGGCTTCGACAATGCCAGTTATGGTACATACTGCGTAACCGGCTCTCAATGTTCCTGCTGAATCTCTTAGACAGGACCCATCAACAAACATAATGCAATCGTTTTCTTTTAACTGGGTATCCTGTATGTCTGGGCGAGGTTTGGTACAGAGTTCAGTCACCTCAAGACAATCATGTTCAAATTCTTCCCCATCTTTGATTTCAGTATTTTCATTGGGAAGTAAGGTTGCCGGGTTCAGCACAGTGCATCTCTTTCGTGTGACATTTGGTGACCCCAGTATAATCGTCTCATATCTAGTGAGACGTGCATTTGTCATGTGTTGTGTCTTAGTTCGTGTCAACAGAATTTCAACCGAATGTGGAACCATTACTGTCAGAGGGTATCCCATGACTATGCCTTCACATTGTGAAAGTCTTTGACCAACTGCTGCAACTGCCCGCAAACAACCCGATAAAGCTGCTGCGACAGGGTCCAAGGTAGCTGAAAAATATGCTACAGGGCGATTTGCATCTCCGTGGACCTGTGTTAAAACAGACAAAGAACAAGCATCACGTTCATGACAAAACAACAGAAAAGGTTTCTCATAGTCAGGCATTCCCAATGCTGGTGCCCTGCACATGCATTCTTTTAATTATACAAATGATTCAAGCTCCTCTTTTGTCAAAGTTATTGTGTATGGCTCATCCTTGACTTCTTTTCCTGTCAATTTTATTAAAGGCTTTGAGATGATTGAGAAGTTGGGTATCCACTGAAGACAGTAGCCCACCATTCCCAAAAACATCCTGACATCTCTTTTTGTGGTTGGGGGATTCATCTGCAAAACAGCTGTTATTCTTTCCTTTGATATTCTTCGAGACCCTTTCTCAATCAAATGTCCCAAGTATTTCACTTCTTTTTGACAGTATTGTAACTTTCTGGGTGACACCTTGTGTCCATTCTTTCCCAGATGATTCAATAATGCAATGGTATCATATTTACAACTGTCTCTGGTTTTGGATGCAATTAGCAAATCATCAATGTACTGCACAAGAGTCGAATGAAAAGGCAGCACAAGAGGTTCCAAGTACTTCTTCAATATTTGATTGAAGATGGATGGTGACTCTGAGAACCCTTGAGGAATTCTGCACCAACTGTACACCTTGTCCAAAAATTTGAAACTGAACAAAAATTGGCTGTCCTCATGAAGAGGTATCGAAAAGAATGCTTGTGATAGGTCTACCACAGTAAACCATTCAGCATCACAAGGAACCTGGAACATTACTACCGCTGGGTTAGGTACCACAGGGCAGCATTTTATTACAATTTCATTTATTTTCCTCAAATCCCACACAATTCGAACTTTTCCACAGGGCTTCTTTAAACCCATTATGGGAGAGTTACACGGACTGCTCAAGACTTCTTTCAGGACTCCCTGTCTGAGAAAATCTGCAATTATTTGTGACACCTCAATGAGGACGTCTTGGGTCATGTGGTATTGTGACACTTGTGGGAACATTGCATTTGGCTTTATCTGAACCTTGACTGGTTCTACTCCTTTTATCAATCCTACTTCTTTCCCAGTCAAATCCCACACTTTCTCTGTCACGGTCCCTTGTAGTTCAACAGGTAGGTCGATCAAAGTATGCATTGGGAATAAAGTAATCAAAGGGTAGTCTTCATTTGTCTCTCCTCCTTCCTCTATGAATTGACTCTCATCTCCCTCATTGTCACTATTTGTCTGTAGTTCTATTCCATTGTTGGAACAGATAATTGAACATTTTGTCTTACACAGTAAGTCCCTTCCTAGTAAGGATATTGGACTTGAATCGCATACAACAAATCTATGCAGCCCTTGAAAGTTGCCAATTTCAACATGCACCGGATCAGTAATCGGATTAGTCAGGTACTGATTTGCCACACCAACCACTCGTATAGTACGCCCTGAGAGAGGTAATCTCCGGACTTCTGCACTTCGAACTGTAGAGCGTGTAGCTCCTGTGTCGACCAAAAATGAAACCTTATAGCCCATTACTTTTCCCTCTACGTATGGGCCTCTCTGATCCACCTCTAGAGATGCTGCAAGCCTGCACTCTTCACTGTCTGAGCTGTCATCTGACCAATCCTCATTCATGCCATTTTCACCTCGTAATGGGAATTGTTGCACAGTATTATTTTGATTGGTTACCTGGCCTGTGACCTGCTGAGGAAGCATCACCTGTTGCTGTCCTATCGGAGCCATTGGTAATTGCATTTGCTGTCTAGGCACCATAGGAATCTGCTGCTGTACTGGTTGCATTTGTACTGACTGGAAACGCAGCATTTGCATCTGCTGCATGGGCTGTACCCCTTGCATTTGTACCAACTTATTCTGAAAATTCGGGTTTTGATGTCTCACTTTTGGACCTCGTGAATTTTGTAATGTACCAACATTAATGCTCTGCTGAACTGCACCATCCTGCACCATATTTGGGCACTCCCGTTTCCAGTGCCCCACACCCCGCACGCGTGACATGGTGACATCTTTTTCACTCCTTGAACGTCATTTTGAATAACAACATTATTCATGTCCGAACCACGGTTCACAAACCCTCGACCTCTGCCTCTTGGCTGTGCCTGAAACACACCATTCATTTGCGGTTGTTGCTGTATCATTTGCTGAAATCCATTTCCCTGTATTCCAGCTTGGGCAGCCCTTATCTGCATCACCATCACCTTTTCCTTCAACTTTTTCTGCTTCAACTCAATCTCATCACTACAGTATTTTGCATACTGCAACACCTAATCAATCGGTTTAGCTTGCCAACAAATCAAATGATTCTTAATCATTTGGCTAACCTCTGGTCTCAACCCTTCAACGAATCTAAACACAAGGTGATTCATGTCCTTCGGTTCGAGAGTCTCAGTACCACTGTAATGTTTGAACGCTTTCAATAATCTCTCGTAATAAGCATGTATTGACTCCTTAACCTCTTGAGAGGTCCGGTCGATTTTCTGCCAATCGGTCGCCTTTGGCGACACCTTTTGTTTCAAGAACTCAATTACTTTATGATAATATTTCATCACCTTATCTCTTGCCGGCTCCTTCGTTGGCCAATCTACCCCTCTCTTGCACTCGAGCCACAAATCAGGCGGAACAATGATCTCAAATAAAGTATTCAAGGCTTCCCAGAGACACTTTGCAAGTTTCACGAACCTGTCCGTTTGTTGATACCACTCAATCGGCTTCTCTCTTAATCTAGGATAATCGTTCGTAAAAGATAAAATATCTCCTCTAGACCACGGCACATGCACTAAAACACCACAAGCTGTCTCACTCATAGGTAAGATTTTTACCGATCCCAGGTCAGGTGACGTCCTAACTTAATTGGACCCTGGACTGTCTCCCTTTCCCTTATCTCTTTTCTTTGCCCATCAGCCTTCCCATTTCTCCAATGCACCCCAAATTTGTGCACTTTGCAACAGTTCTCTCAGATGTGCCTTCATTCCTGCAGATCTCATGTGTTCAAAATCTTTGGAGTCAAAATCTAATCTGTAACTTCTTTTCAAATGCTTAGGGGCATATTTATACTCTGTTTGCGCCGGAATTGCGTTGTTTTTCTTGACGCAATTCCAATGCAAAACTAACTCCATATTTATACTTTGGCGTTACAGGCGTCTAGCGCCAAAGTCCATGGAGTTTGCGTCATTTTTTAGCGTGGACACCTACTTTGCGTTAATGAAATGCAAGGTAGGCGTTCCCGTCTAAACAATTGACTCCGAGGCATGTGCGCCGTATTTACACTCCCGGGCAAAATTCACGCCCGGGAGTGGGCGGGTCAAAAAAAATGACGTCCGGCCGCTTTTGCGCCGTTTTTAGGGCCTGGTCAGGGCAGGCGTTAAGGGTCCTGTGGGCTCGGAAGGAGCCCAGAGGTGCCCTCCCAAGCCCCCAGGGACACCCCCTACCACCCTTGCCCACCCCAGGAGGACACCCAAGGCTGGAGGGACCCATCCCAGGGACATTAAGGTAAGTTCAGGTAATTTTTTTTTTTTTTTTTTTGTGGCATAGGGGGGCCTGATTTGTGCCCCCCCTACATGCCACTATGCCCAATGACCATGCCCAGGGGGCATAGTGGCATGACTCCTGTCTTTGCTAAGACAGGAGTCATTTCAATGGGGGTTGGGAGTTGATTTTTTTTTCGCAAATCGGGTTGAGGCGAAAAATTTGCCTCAGCCTTACTTGCCCCATTTTTTGGCGCCCAAGCTCCATATCCCCCTACGCCGGCGCTGCCTGGTGTACGTCGTTTTTTTTCACGCACACCAGGCAGCGCCGGAGGCTAACGTCACTGAATAAATACGGCGCCCGCATGGCGCTTCAGAATGGCGTTAGCAGGCGCACATTTTTTTGACGCAAAACTGCGTTAGCGCAGTTTTGCCTCAAAAAGTATAAATATGGCCCTTAGTGTTTCCGATATCAATATTATATTTATCTGCCAAATTCGCTAATCTCTGATGTACTTTGCCTACCTCTTTGGTAATCTTGGGGCATAAGTACCTCAATTCTGCCTCAGTGTATGATTCCAACCTATTTACTCCCATTGTTCCTTCCACTAACTCGGCAGCTTCTGCCCCTAGTCGTACAAAATTAAAGTATTCATCTTGTTTTTCTTTCTCAGGTTCAATGGTATTCATTGCAGTCTTTTGTGAGGTACAAGTTTTCTCTAACCACTCATTTAACTGCTGTACTGTAAAACCCTGCAGTGAAATATTCCCTGAATGTATCATTGGGGTGTGTGAGGTATTTGTACTCATAGTTTGGGGAGTTAAAACTCCCAACCCTGCTTGACGCATCGCTTCGAGAGGTGCCCCTACTGGACTAAGGTCCATTAAGGGTCTCAGTGGCTCGTTTACTTGTTCTTCAGGGGCCATTATCTGGGGTGTTCTCATAGGCCCTCCTCTTATCGCTTCCTGAGTCATCACTCCCTGATCACACATCCCTGATTTACCTTGTGCATACAATGGTACGGGGTGACCAACAGTAATGGGTAACGATATAGCAGCAGGTGCCTGACCTGGACCCAGACCTCTTGGGGCCTCAACACCATAGGTCTGCTCCAGTGTACCCGGTACAGGTACTAACGGTGGTCCCGCTACAGGGTTATACCCTGGTATCAACTGTGGTGGTTGAGACATTAGCTTCGGAGTCGATTCAATCTGTATTACCTTTGGCTTTGTGTATATCGGGTCTGGCGGCACTATCAAGTTTGTAGTAGTCTCAAGCACTGGAACATCAGGGTAGATTCTCTTTATCTGCGGTGGAGGCTGCAACTGTATCGGCAGGTCTGGTTCAGTGGGTACACTGACCCCATTCTGTATCAAAGCTGTATCGCTAGTCTGTACTGTATCAGTAACTCCCTTTTCCTGCGTCTGGTTCCCAGGATCCAAGCTAGTACTTGGAGTATTGTCACTCACCGCATATGGTGGCGGACGATCATGTAACAATCTATCCATAAATTCCTCATCATCTGAATCATCTTCCTCTTCCCAGGACCTTTTATTTTCTTTAGTTTTGCCTGAATCTTTGTTGGTTTTACAGGAGGCTTTCTTTCCCTGTGTCTCTTCTCCCTGGGTTATTGCTGGGAATAACTTCAACCCATCTACGATTCCCCTTCTCCACATTTTGCTCTTGTTGTCCCACCTAGCCTCTGCATATGATTTTTCTACCCTTCTCAGTTTTCTCTGAAACCTTTCTTGTCTATGTTTAAGGGCCATCAAGTCCCAAATCGCCAAAGCCTCGTATTGTGCCGGTCTCGGAGGTGGCTTCTGTGTACTTAACATCCACCTCAGATTTTCTAGTACCATGCTCTGGAAACGCTAAACACCCTTCTTTTTCTGTTAATTTGCGCCACTGTTTCATCCATAAACAAGGTGCGACACCTTTCTCTTCCATAACCGTGTAAGCCGGAGTACCCTCAGGTGGTGTGGGTTCTCCATCAGTTGTAACAATATATACATCTCCCTTTAGAGCGCTCTTGAATGCTTTGACAAAATTCATTTTTGCGATTCTCTTATTTTATATTTGATCAGGAATGGCTTAGTTCCCAGGACACTCTTCACCCGCCCTTTCTCAACCTATTGTCTCTCACGGACGGCAGCCAATCCGTGCGCGACCCTTCTCGACATCCGACCTATCTCAGCGCGGCACCTCTGACGTCACACACACAGCAGCTGACAAAGTCTTGCGGCTTGTCCGCTCCTCACTGACCCTTACAACTCACACAAACTAATGCAAATTATTGCGAGCACCTTAAAATGACAACACAAATCTGTCGGTTTACTACAGGAAGGGTAACACATTCGCTTCAGAACTTTACAGAGATTTCACTTGAAGCCTCGGCCGCTACTCTCTCCTTATCAGTTCCCGCATATGCAAGCAGAATTCGACCAGCAAATTCTACTCTCGATTTGTCAATGACTCCTTCTAGTGCACTTTAGAATTTGTCAAATCTCCATCGAAGGTTTCATTCACACGTTACAACTCAAACTTGACTTGCCAACCACGCCCGATTGACCTATTAAACCGTACGGATTACAACATAAACCACATTTGTCTTCAATACTCCGGAGTCTTAGACCTCGACAGGTCCGTACACAACAACCAACCACGTGGATAATTTTGAGCAACAAGCGCTACATTCACATGAAGTACGCCAACTTCCCTACTCTCATACTGTGGAGTACGCCCACTCCTGCTAAACAACACTTAATTTGGCCTAAATACACACAAATTTTTCACAACCACCTGCAAGATGCATAAGCTTAGGCAAGCGCAAAGACCCTAACCACGCACACTATGGCGCCGAGAACATTCCCAACTCATTTAGGCAGGCTCCGAGATCCCGGGAAAGCCATGGCGAACTTAGAAACCCATCATATCTCCAAATTGCATTATCACAGAAAAACAAATTAAACAATGAAACTCCGTCCTAGGGCCCCCAAGGGCCAAACCGTCGCTCTGCTACCAGAACTGATAACGCGTCCTTCTATGTTAATTTATTAATTTTAGGACTCGTTTTAGGCCGATGAATCTTTGTACCCAGTGGTGAGACACCGTAAGACGAGGTAACTGATCAATATATCAAGCAATATATCAATAATATTGTCAACATATATCACCACAATGTATTTCACTTTACACATTTGTTAAACCTTCGGCGCAACCATGACCTTTCAGTCATGAATAACCACACCTTAGTAAGTTTTGTGAATTTTATTCCCTATTGAGTACAATCTAATAGCAGATGTATTAATCTCAAACCAAGAAGCAAAGAGCATAGTCACTATGCAGCAACTATGATAAGGTTTCAACAATGCAAAGATCACAAACATAAGATAGTAATATGAAGGTAAACAAATCAAAATGCATAGAACCTCATATATGTCTTAGTTCAGCATAGCACCACGTCAGTCACGTCAGTTACGTCAGTCAAGGTGAATGCCTCATCTAGCCACTAATTAGCATCAGCATGTTGGGCTTCATGCAAAACAATTTAGAACATCAATTTGGAAAACATCTAACTAAGGTCTCTAATCAAAAATATACAGCAGTTGGTACCTAGAAAGAAAAGGCAAATAGATGAATTTCAATAACAACAACATAATTACCCTCCTCGGAATAGGTCAGCATACAGGATCAGTCTTCGTCTTCAGGACATCAGCTGAATCGCGATCAGTCTATCTAGTCTAAGGGCAGGGGACACTTCCCTCATAAGGAAGAAAGTGTAATGGGACGACTAATGGTGAGGATGGTTTTATTAAGTCTCAAGTCACCAAACAAAGTGACAGAGTTTCTGGATGCAATCAATATAATTCCCTACCTAGTGATCTCGAGTCTCCTGTGTCATGGGTTTTTATCCCTTTTTCATAATACAATCCCCCAAAATTCTATTGGATAGTCACTACACCCCACTATCTGTAACCTATCAAATTATACATTAAGTAATGCATTTGTCATCTCGACATTTTGATTGGTCTTCATAATTGACGTTTTTCGTAGGTGGCACATCCGGGATTACTTCATTTTCTGGCACACTCTTCGGGTCAAGAGTTCTCTTTTCCGTGGTTCAATGTCCTTGAAAGTGTCCATATTTTGTTGCAAAGCGTATAACTTTATACTAAAGCAGCTAGCATGCGGATGAGAAAAACTAGCATTGTTGCAAAAACGGAGAAAAGAACAATTGCTGCGTCATGGCCTTTTGCGAGTCAGTACACTGAAGAAACAGAAAAATATGCTTTAATATGAGAGTTACACAGTTAGTTTTCAACTCACGCTAACTTAAGACTTATGGATGCTAATAAATGCAATCTTCGTAGATGTTAACGTATTCAATTAATCATAGTACAAGCAATTATTTCTTCTTACTAATATTTATTATATGCGTACAATAATTCTTCACGTTTAGAATACATTTTAATGAATAATATTATTAATGCAGCATTGTTAAATAGAAGCATTTCACATCTAAATATATAATATTTAAACTACGCTCTCTCACAAGTATTGGTGGTGTCAAGGACACTTGATTACAACATAATTTGGTGAAGAGGAGTAAGACAAGCGGACTCAGACCACTTGTTGTGTAGATGCGAACCAACATGTTGAAGGCGCACAGATAAGTGGTCTATAGCTCTGAGAGGGTTATTACAGCTACAAACTGATGGAATCAAGCGCAAAGTATACTTGGCGACATGGTTATCAGTGTATAAAGCATGGGGCAAAGACTTTAACTTAATATAAACATTAATTCTGGTGCAAGCTAAACTGGCACTGTACATGTGCTGCCCACCCGCAAACTGCTGTAAGCACTGACATCATTAAAAGGAAAGGGAGGAGCGGCCCACGCAGCCTATGATTAACTCAGCTGTTGCCATAATGGAGAGTGGCCTGTATGGCCTACATTTGGAGGCCTGCTGTCGTGGAGGAATGCAAACACGGCCTGAGCCAGGTTCAGCTCAGTCCAGCTGTCACCTGGGTGTGCCCCACAGATTTTCGAGTATCATAGTCTTACTGTGTTGTGCTGAGCACTCTGCTTCAATCGCCTGCCCTGTGCTTGCCTTACTTAAGGAAGTGGGCATAGGAAATCTCAACGTGTACTGTAGCCACATCTATCAAAGGGGAAGCCACTGTTATTAAAGGTATTCCAGCTACAAGTGTGCATGAAAACTAAGGGGAGCAGTTTTTGGAAGCAAACCTTGTCTGGGTTACAGTGTGCATGTGTACAGTATTGAAAGCATATACAAGAAATGCAAAAAAGAAGCAGTTTTAAAAGCAAACCTTGTCAGTATTAAAGCGTGCACTTGTGCTTTTTAACTCAACGTGGAGTTCCACCCATAAAATGGGATGAATTGGTGGATATGTTCGACAATTATTTGGAGGCACTAGATGGTCAAGGATTTAGACTTTGCAGAAAGAGAGCGATTCTTTTTTGTAACTTCGGAAAAGAGGGGCAACATATTTTGAAGAACTAACCTGTTGCAGTGAACAGTGATGGTCAACCTATAGTGAATGTGTATACAGAAGTCCGGAAAAGACTAGAGATGAAGTTTGCAAAAGAGATCAATGGTGTGACAAGAAGGTATAAGTTCTATACACAACCACAGAGTATTGGCAAATCCATAGATGCTTACATTACTAGGTTATCTGAACTACCTATCAAGTGCAGATTTTGAGCAATGGCTGAGGAAATGATGAGAGATCAGCTTATTGTTCAATGTAGAAGTAGGAAAACACTTGAGCATTTAAGGGCTCCCAAGGATCCATCTCTGAAGGATGCAATAGAGATTGCAAAAATAATAGAAGAATTGGAGTACTGTATGAAATAGATGGACCACAGAGACATTAAAGGAGACCCCAGGGGAGAGAGTGAAGCATCTACAGTAGACAAAGTGGATGAAGAATTAGCAACAATATCCAAGTGGAGCTTGAAAGGAGGAAATACATTTTCAGGAAATAAAAATATTAGCAATAAATCTACTAACAGGATGTGTAGGAAGTGAGTGTAATTATCACACTTCTGATTCAAAAAATTGTTTTGCATCTGGGAAGGAGTGCAGGTGTCATGGCTGCACACAGCACTTTGCCAGGATGTGTAGGGAGGTTGGCAAAGGCAAAGTAACAGTGTTAACAGAGGACATACCTAGTGCAGGCAATAAACCATGCCTAGATAGGGTTTTAGATGTAGGTGCATAAAATAGTGAAGAGAGGAGGGCTGCTGCTAAAAATAGTGTATGGACAGATAGGGGGTTATTACAACTTTGGAGGAGGTGTTAATCTGTCCCAAAAGTGACGGTAAAGTGACGGATATACCACCAGTCGTATTACGAGTTCCATAGGATATAATGGACTCGTAATACAGCTGGTGGTATATCTGTCACTTTACAGTCACTTTTGGGACGGATTAACACCTCCTCCAAAGTGGTAATAGCCCCCATACTCTCTTGTATGCTTGGGAGTCCAAGAATGAAGACAGGAGGAAGAATAGGCCACAGGCAAAATGTACCATAAGGGACAAAAAAGTGGAGGCAATGATTGTATACTATCATACCCAAACGTATATTCCTAAAATAGTGGCTCAATGTAAGATTGTTACCGAAAGATATACATCTGGGAGGGTATCAAGGTGAACAGTCAAACATTATAGGGTATATGCATATGGACATTGAGTTGAAGGGCAGGCATGTTAAAGGTAAAGCTTCCATACCCAAGTCAGGGCCACCGATATTAGGCTGGTTTCACCAACATGACCTCCACATAAGAATTGATCCACATCCTGCAGTGCACGTGATGTTGGTGGCTGATTTAACAGTGGAGGACATAATGAAAGGTGCAAAGGAAGTATTCAGAGAAGAGTTAGGGCAATTAAAAGGATATGTGCATGAAATAAAGCTCAAACAAGGAGTCATACCAGTCCAACAAAAGAGCAGGAGGGTTCCAATCATGGTAAGGGAGGAGGTAAAAGAATGTTTAATGAAATGTTGGGCAAAGGAATTGTTGAACCCATGACCAGGAGCCCAAGCACCAACCCTTCTAATATGTGCTCCAGCGTGACACACTATCAACCAGATCGTCTTCCCATGGGTTGCTCTGTAAGATGCACTGCCGGATTACCAAACAGATAAAGTAGGCACCGGCCTATGGGCCCCACTCCCTTTAGTGTCCCCATGACAACAGATCAAAATAATATTGATTTGGTATTGAAAGGAAATTATAATCAAGCTTTCTTGAAAGAAAGTACTACTTTACATTAAAGACTCTATAGAGAAAATACTGAATAATGTAATGTACCCATTAATGTACCCATTACCAACTTAAAGTACATGAACATCAGATTCACATACGTTTGTGTCTTAAAAGCTCATCTGTCAATTTGTGTAATAAAATTGGTTTATTAAAATTGTGGTTTGGTAAAATAAAAAATGTATTAGGAGATAATTTGTGAGGGGGCCCTGAAATTTTGACTGCCTAGGTTTAATCTGGCACTGGTAAGATGAGTGGTATTCCCCAGTGCTGGTCTGTTTATGTACACGTGTATGCATACTATACTACATTATTCCATGTATGCTATTTTACCAGTGATAAACATGCACTACCTTAGTCATGCTGCTGTGGTAATATGACTCATTGTTATGAGTCAGAGGAAATGCTTGACCTTGTTTTTGATAAACATGCACTTACGCTTAGTCATGCTGCTGTAATACCATGACTCATGCTTATGACTCAAAGGAAATGCTTGATGATTCTGCAGCAGCTGTTCCCAATTTCCAGAATCAGGGTAAACAACACATGGGAATACAGCTATAAATACCACTGGCAAAATCTCAATCAGGGTGGAGCTTTGACTACAGGAGAGATCTGTTAAGGATATCCAGCCCGACCTCCCCTGGAGCCTCAAGTCTTGGCCCAGCTACAGAAGAACCTCCCACTGCTCATCACCATTGGAGTCAGACTTCACACTAACATCCCTTCACTACCACGTTCTCCCCAGTTTCAAGAGTGCCTGACTTCTGCGGCTGCAGTTTTTCTTTGGAGACATCTTCCGTTCTCCAGCCCCGGTGTCTTCCCTAATTGGCATCTCAAGTGGCTAATGTCAGTTCCTGAAAAAACAAAAAGAAAGGGCTAAGTACAGCAAGAAAGGTTAGTACACTACCCTTAGTTCAGAACAGTTTCAGTAGCCAAATGCTTCTGGAATTACAAGTAGCACACTTCTAACATTGTTATAAAGTTAAGACTTAAAAACGGTGGCAATCTATACAAGAAAAATGAGAAGTTCCTCTTTCACGAACTTGGTTACATGCAGCCATGCTACACATGAAACTAATGTGTAGTGGCTGGTTATTTTGTATTCACTGGTTCTTGGAATGATGTAAACTCTGTGCTTGAAGACAATTATGAATTAAACTGATTTATTGAGAGAAGAGATTGCAGTAAGTGTGTTGCACACGAAAGACAGTCTTTTTGGTTATGTAACATGTAAACTGCCATGCACAGGCTTGATATTAATCTATGTATGTGTTTGTTCATTCCTAGTTGCCCATATGGTGTCATAGAAGATGCACACCTACAATTGAACGTCACTGAGCCCTGGCAGGAAGTCTAGTGAATCGGAACCAGACTTCACAACAGAGATGCAAGTCTCTCTCTCTCTCTATTATATTGTCCCATCCTCCTTTCCCTCCTGGGTCAGTACATGATGCAAGGTCTCATCTTGATCAGATGCTGCATCTGAAGTTAGTTGGGGTCCAGTATCGCCTCTGCGGATGAGTGTTCCAGGTGAGTGGCCCAACAGAACCCATCGAGACATCTGCATGGATCTCACCAAAGGTAATCACAGAAAAAGCAGATAGCAAATTGTGCTTTTGTGTTGATTTGAGACGCTTAAATCAGAATATTGTCCTTGATACATTCCCAATGCAAACATCAACAAGCTAATCTCATTGTTGCACGGGGGAAAGTATTTCTCTAAATTAGTCTTGCAGCATGCACACCACCAAATTTGCCCTCAGAATTCCTCAAACCCTTGACTGCTTTCATTACCATGGACGGCACTTCCCGTTAACAAGAATACTGTTCGGGTTGTCATCAGTGGTTAGTGTCTTCCAAAGAATGGTAAGTGAGATATTCAAGGGTTTAAAAATGTGATCTGTTTCCAGGACGATATAGTGGTATTTAGCAACAGTGTGAGTAGCCATAATAAAGCTTTGAAGGAGACATTGGCCGGCCGGCAGACTCAGGTTTAATGTTACTCAGAGAGAAATGTGCTTTCCTGGTCACTGAAGTTGAGTTCTTGGGTCACACTTTTTCTCTGGAAGGAGTGAAACCACAAAAAAGCCTTGCTTGCAGCAAAAAGATTGGAGCCTATTCCACACAGCAAGGACCAGTTCCATTTTTTTCTTGGTCTAATCAAGTATCGCTCAAAATTTGTTAAAACCTTTGCCAGCAAAACTGAATTTCTGAAAGCACTAATGAGAAATGGGTCTGATTCCTCGTGGGTGCTAATCAAAAACAGTGTTTCAATAAAATAAAGAAAGAGATTTGTGGTGCAAGCATCCTTGTACTGTTTGATATCAACAGGAGCACAATTACAACAGTTGATGCCAGTGACACCTGCATTGGCGCAGTATTATCACAAAAGGTTGGCCCTTCTGAAAGAACTGTTGCATTTGCTTTGCACTCCTTGACTGCTGTTGAGCATCATCACTTTGTTATAGAGAAGGAGACCTTGGCAGCAGCTTGGGGGTGTGGAATATTTTAGGACATATGGGTAGGGATTTCAGAATACTTTCTGTACTGACCATAAGCCTCTGTTAAAGATTCTGTCCTCAGGGGGAGCTGGAAAAGGTTCAGAGAGGCTTCAAAGACTGGCTTCACAATTACACAAATACAATTTCATCATAGAATATAAACCAGGCTGTAGGAATGTTCAGGCTGATTGCTTGTTGCAGTTGCCTTTTGATTGGAAGAGTATAGAAGAGGAAAGTGTAGGCAGTGGTATTAGGGAAGGGGCAATGGCCAGTTTGGATGATGTGGTTCAGGGGAGCCAGGAAGTAGTTAACAAGTGAGAGTCGTGTCTCCCTATGAAGAAAGATGAGTTGTTGAAGGCAGTACAAGTGATGATCAAAAAGGGATGGGGAAGAGAGAGCCCCTGACCCAATGCGTTGGTTCCCTTCAACAAAATGTTGGATGAATTGTCAGTGGTGGCTAATCAAGTGATTATGAGAGGCAATAAGAATGTTCCACCTAATGATGTTCAGAAAAAACAGTTTGAGATAGCGTATGAGGGACATCTTGGCCAGAGAGCTACTAAGAAACAGTTGAGAATTGAGTTTTGATGGCTGGGCATGGACAATGATGTAGTGCTGTGGGTTGAATGGTGTGTGGTATGCAAGGAATGTGAGGAGAGAATGAAAGTGGGTGCCCAGGTAGACCTAAGTAGTATTTGAGTTCCTGGTCAGGTATCCATAGTGTGTGTCTTGATTTCATTGGTCTCATGGCAGGGGTTGATTTAAACAAAAGGTTTGGCATTGGATTCATAGATGTCCATTCTAGTTGTTTGATTGTGCAGTTCCTTCTCGAGATTTACACTAAGATCATGATTGGTATCTTGCATGAAGTTTTCAGAGAAGAAGGCTTTCTTGTGGTTCTTATAACTGATAAGGAAGTCAATTGACCTCTTACGAGATGAGATCATTTTTGAGTGTCTGTGGTATTATGCATTCAGGTACTGCACTTTACAATCCCCAAGCCAAATGGATTGTGGAAAGAGCCAACTGAATGGTTTAGGCTGCTTACAATTTGCCTTAGTCAATAAATTGGACATTGAGGAAGTGGTTTCCATTTGATGTGGGCACACCACACCACACCACAGAAAATGCTACCTCCAAAGTGGTACCCTTTGGCACCATTAGAGGGAGGAAACCCACAACTAAGCTGTTTCCATCATGAATTAGAGAACTGATCAAAGAGAAAAATGGGACAGTTAATAGTGGGAGTGAGGTTCATAATAGGCTCAGGGCAGCTAAGAGCAAGGGAAGGATCAACCCTGGTGATTAGGTCAAAGTGAGGTCAGGATGCATCAGGAGTGGATTGAGAATGTTTTATGGGCAGAATTAAGTAAGGGAAGTATATCAATTGAATGTAATGTTGGTCAATGGGCATAATGAATGAGGATAAGTGGAATCTCCATTGAATGGCAAACTAATGTTCTGCCGACAGAGGAGAAGATAAACAAAGGAGGAAAGAAACTAGTGTTGGTATAGATGGCAGGGATGCTTGTAGTAGGTATAGGTTAGTGCATGATCATCAGATGTTAGGGAGTACAGGATTAAGGGGGTCATTATGACCCTGGCGGTGTTACAACGCCAGGGCCAAAACAACGGGAGCACAGCCAACAGGCTTGCCGTGCCTCCCGGCGTATTTTGACTGGGGCGGTAGCACGGCGGTCGCACCGCCGGGACTGGCGGTATACCGCCATTTTAGCCCCGGCGGAGATAATCTGCCAGGGCAGCGCTGCAAGCAGCGCTGCCCTGGGGACAATGACTCCCCTACAGCAAGCCTGTTTCTGGCGGTTTGCACCGCCAGGAAGAGGCTGGCGGTAAGGGGACTCAGGGGGCCCCTGCCCTGCCCATGCACTTGGCATGGGCAGTGCAGGGGCCCCCAGGCAGAGCCCCATCGCGCATTTCAGTGCCCGAATTGCGGGCAGTGAAATGCACGACGGGTGCTACTGCACCCGCTGCACATCAGCATTGCCGCCGGCTCAATTATGAGCCGGCGGCAATGTTGATGTGACTTTTCCGCTGGGCCAGCGGACGGTAACTCTGTTACCGTCCGCTGGCCCAGTGGAAATGTCAAAATAGGGAGCCAGCCATACCGCCAACAATGGCGGTATTCTGGTGCCCGCAACCTCGGCGAATGACCCCCTAAGTGTCAGTTTGAGAGCTGTAGGGCCAGCAGGAGATAACTCACGAAGTAACAGAGTTTTTACTGAAGAGGTCATGGGAACTACATGTACTCAAAGACCCTTTCAGAATCAGAAGGCTCAAAGTTATTTGTATGAATATGTGTGTTAACAAACATTATTTTCTCATAATAACAGTTTTCCCAAGAATTAGTGTCTCTCATGATTCTGTGCTAAATTACTCAGTAGATTAAGGGGGTCATTACAACCCTGGCGGACGGTGTTAAAGCGGCGGTAATACCGCAAACAGACTAGCAGAAAAAAAAGGGAATTATGACCGTGGCGGAAACCGCCAACAAAGACAGCCACTTTAACACTCCGACCGCCACGGCGGTACAGACAAGCAGCGCGGCGGTCACTGCCAACAGACAGGCGGGAGACAAAGTACCGCCCACAGTATCACAACCTACCAATCCGCCACCTTTTCCGGGGCGGATTCACCGTCGATAAAAACACGGCGGAAACAGCCATTTCAATGGGAAAACGCTCACCTCTACACACTCCACGAGGAAGGAGGGCACCATGGAGCCAGAACTCCAAATACTCCCTGCGATAGTCTTCCTACTTCTGTATGATGATCATCAATTCCGGCGCCGAAGATAACGGTTAGTACTGCACCTACGACATAGGGGACGGGGGAGGCAAAAGTCAGGGACACACACACGCAACACCCCTACCCCCACCCCGACCCTCACCCATTACAACACACACACCAATGCATATCCAAACAGTACAGTAACAACCCCAAAATCCCCCGGAAGAATGCAAAGACAAAAGGAAATTAGTGCAACCATTGTAATGTATCAAAATACAGTAAGCTAATATAGACAGATATATATACACTATCAACAAAATATACATCACAATTAGTAGTGCAGGTATGCACCATTCAATGTCCGTGGACCACTGGGCCCAAAATGCATGGGCGAGGCCCACATCAGATACCTGAGCAAAACGGAGAGAACACTGCAGGGGCATCAGATCGAAATACAACAGGCACCTCAGGGGGAAGGGAAGG
The DNA here is from genome assembly GCF_031143425.1 of Pleurodeles waltl. Lineage (NCBI taxonomy): Eukaryota > Metazoa > Chordata > Amphibia > Caudata > Salamandridae > Pleurodeles > Pleurodeles waltl. Next base: position 662,706,539 of record NC_090446.1, read on the forward strand.
GGGGGCACCTCAGCCGGATGACAGCACCACGCCAGATCCACAAGGGAGCTCCATGCCCATTGATGTATCCTGGGGAGTGCAAAGCCACAGTCTTTCAAGTCTCTGCAGTTGGTGGGTTGCCCACTGTACCATCCTGGGGAGTGCAAAGCCACAGTCTCTCAAGTCTCACAAGTGGGTGGTTTGCCCACTGTACCATCCTGGGGAGTGCAAAGCCACAGTCTCTCAAGTATCTGCAGTGGGTGGGTTGCCCACCGTACCATCCTGGGGAGTGCAAAGCCACAGTCTCTCAAGTCTCTGCAGTGGGTGGTTTGTCCACTGTTCAATCCTGGGAGTGCAAAGCCACAGTCTCTCCAGTCTCTGCAGTGGGTGGTTTACCCACTGTACCATCCTGGGGAGTGCAAAGCCACAGTCTCTAAAGTCTCTGCAGTGGGTGGTTTGCCCACTGTTCAATCCTGGGGAGTGCAAAGCCACAGTCTCTCATGTCTCTACAGTGGGTGGTGTGCCCACTGTTCAATCCTGGGGAGTGCAAAGCCATAGTCTCTCAAGTGGATGACAGTATCCACTGGTTCTGGAGGGGGACTGGTGCCCAGAGTGCTTCATCCTGTTAAGGACTGAGGTAGTGGATTCTGTTCTCCACTGGTTCTGGAGGGGGACTGGTGCCCAGAGTGCTTCATCCTGTTAAGGATTGAGGTAGTGGATGCTGTTCTCCACTGGTTCTGGAGGGGGACTGGTGCCCAGAGTGCTTCATCCTGTTTAGGACTGAGGTAGTGGATGCTGTTCTCCACTGGTTCTGGAGGGGGACTGGTGCCCAGAGTGCTTCATCCTGTTAAGGACTGAGGTAGTGGATGCTGTTCGCCACTGGTTCTGGAGGGGGACTGGTGCCCAGAGTGCATCGCTCTCCCTGTGACGGTCCCAGTTCCGTCACTGCCCCTGCCGCACATGGGCTAGCGGTGCTTGAGTTGGCGGTGCTTGCCCTGTTCAGCGGTGCTTGCCAAGGCGGTCTTTGCCCTGTTCAGCGGTGCTTGCCATGGCGGTCTTTGCCCTGTTCAGCGATGCTGGACTTTGCAGTTTCTGACCTGTTAAGCAGTGCTTGCTATGGCAGTCTTTGCCATGTTCAACGGTGCTTGCCCTGTTCAGCGGTGCTTGCCCTGTTCAGCAGTGCTTGCCATGGCGGTCTTTGCCCTGTTCAGCGGTGCTGGACTTTGCAGTTTCTGACCTGTTCAGCAGTGCTTGCCATGGCGGTCTTTGCCCTGTTCAGCGGTGCTTGCCCTGTTCAGCGGTGCTGGACTTTGCAGTTTCTGACCTGTTCAGCGGTGCTTGCTATGGCGGTCTTTGCCCTGTTCAGCGGTGCTTGACTTTGCTGTCTCTGACCTGTGCAGCGGTGTTTGCCATGGCGGTCCCTCATTGCCCAGCGGGGCTGTGGCTGCCGGGGCCCTCCTGGGCACTGACTCTGGCGGTGGTCTCCTGACCACTAACGATGGGACTGCCCTCCTGGGCACTGACTCTGGCGGTGGTCTCCTGACCACTGACGATGGGACTGCCCTCCTGACCACTGACAATGGGACTGCCCTCCTGGGCACTGACTCTGGCGGTGGTCTCCTGACCACTGACAATGGGACTGCCCTCCTGGGCACTGACTCTGGCAGTGGCCTCCTGGCCAGTGGTGATCGGGCTGGCGGTGGCCTCCTGGGCAGCGGGGATGATGGCGGCCTTCTCCGCCGTGCTGCTCTTCCCAGACTTTGGTGCTTTCTTCTGCCCCTTCCCCACCTTGGGAGGAGTCACAGCTGAGTCGACACTCCCCCCGGGCCCCTTCTGAGCGGCTTTGCCGCCTGGAGTCTTCCCCCATCCCGTCGGCCACTGTCCAACTTCTGGTGCTTCGCAGGGGGGGGGGACTGGCTGTGCTTTGGCTCCGTGTCACACTGGCTGCCCTGGTGCCCGGTGCACTCCCCATACCTCTAACAGGCACCACTGGTACCGGAGATTTTTTGGCTGAGGTGCTAGTACGGGACCTAGGAATTGGAGGGTGGGGGGTGGTGGGAAAGAGGTCAACGTTGCTCAGGAAAAGTTTCTTAGGAACACTGGTACGGGTAGCTGGAGGGGGTCTGGGAGTGGAGGAAGAGGAGGTGGTTGTAGGAGGTGTAACTTTTGATGATTTGGGTGGAGGTGCATGTTTCTGGAGGCTGTCGTGAGGTGGATGGATGTTGGGTGTGTGTGTGCCCGCATTGGTGTACTTTGGGAGGGGGCGTCACAGACACACTGGGAGAGGACTCAGGGGATGTGTAAATGGTAGTGGTGGTGGTGAGTGCAGGTGAGCGGGTGTGGTGGTGGGTGTGCTGGTGTGGGTCCTAGTGGCTGTAGTGATAGTGCATGCAGGTGAGAGTGTAGATGACACTGGGAGTGAGGAGGGAGACAACGAGGAGGGGACACAGTGGAGGCAGTGGATGTTGCTGTGTCTGTATGTGGGTGATGCTTGTGTGAGTGCCTGTGGGATGTGTGGTGCCTATATTTGCCTGAGCCTCCTTTGTGTGTTGACGTGTGTGCAGGCTGGTCTGATGGTGTGCTTGGGATAGGCAGAGGTACAGGGGATTGGGTCTGTGTGGAGGATGTTGGAGGGGGAAGGCTAGAGACAGGGACAATGGCTGCCATCAGTGCTGAGGCCAGAGATTGCAGGATTTGATGATGAGCAGCCTGACCAGAATGAATGCCCTCTAGGAATGCATTAGTGTGTTACAACTCCCTTTCTACACCCAGGATGGCATTCACAATGGTAGACTGCCCAACAGTGAGTGACCTGAGGAGGTCAATGGCCTCCTCACTGAGGGCAGCAGAGGTGACAGGGGCAGGGGCTGAGGTGCCTGGGGCGAAGGTGATGCCCACCCTCCTGGGTGAGCAGGCACGGGGCAAAGGCTGAGGGGCTGCTGGGAGGGCGGTGCTGGTAGGGGGGGTGGCGGCCGTACCTGTAGAAGTGGGGGGCACAGATTTTGCCACCACCACAAGGGAGCTCCCATCGGAGGACGAGTCCGTGTCGCTGGTTGCTGATCCTGTGACCGACGTGAAGCTCCCCTCGACCTCCGTCCCACTGGTGTATTCAGAGTCCGTGGTGTGGCCCACCATGGCCATGTGAGAGGCTGCTCCCTCGTGCTCCGGTGCCACTGTACCTCCGCCTGATGAGGCTGATGCACAAAAGAACAGGGAGAGCACAAAAAGGGGGGGGGGACGACAGAAGAAAGACAGTTTGAGTGCATGGCTTACCGCTACCGTTGGCGGACAATACAGACACAGCAGCCCCCTGCACTACGCCGCGCTGTTGGGCTCTACTGATGCAGTTCCTGGGATATGGCCTACATGGCTATGGTGGACATCAGCACACATAGCTGACACAGGGGCATGTATACCTGTACTTGGCACTCTACAGAGGTGGGGTGGAATGCCACATGGCCTGCATTACGGAGGGGCCTAGCCTATGGAACTCGCCCTGGCCTAGGGAAACCCACAGCCCTCCTCCCCTACCCAGACACGTTCACTGCGCGCAAAGTCCACAGAATGATGTTGTACTCACCCCCTTGTGTCTGCTGTGATGCCCTCAAGCGCCCATCCAACTCAGGGTAGGCCACCGCCAGTATCCGGAACATCAGGGGGGTCATGGTGCGACGGGCACCCCTCCCACGTTGGGAGGCCATCCCCAGCTGAGCCTCCGCTGTCTTCTTGATCCAGCAGCGAATGTCCTCCCATCTTTTACGGCAGTGGGTGCTCAGTCTCTGGTGGACCCCCAGGGTCCGGACGTCCTTGGCGATGGCACGCTAAATATCCTTCTTCTGGTGGGCGCTGACCTACATGACATGTACAGGGGAAAAAGAGAAGTCATTACCAACTGCAACGTCGAAGTGAGTGGCCCGCATCCCTGCCCTGGCCATGTGGCACATGCATTCACAGTCCTTCATGCTCGCAGAACTCTGCCCCCTTCCTTCTTACAACCATCCCTCTCCACCCAGGCGTAGCCCATACAACTTGCACCCTATGTACTCACCTGTTGGTCTGGAGGACTGTAGAGTAGCGTGTACTGGGGGAGGACCCCGCCCACGAGCTTCTCCAACTCCTGTGCAGTGAAGGCAGGGGCCCGTTCCCCAGACGCACGAGCCATTGTCTCTTCCAGACCGAGGTCACAGCAGCACTTGCAGTATAGGTCCTCTCCTGTCGAAGATCAGGTATCGAGTGATTCAACAGATAGATAATGGCGGTCACGTCCGCGGCAGTGACGTCCGCAGCGGTCCGTATCATCACCGCCGGCGCACTTCGTCATTGGCTCCTGGGACCCATAGGGTCCAATGTTAACCAATGCAGCATTGGGCAGCGGTCTTCAACCGCCTACCGCGACGGTGTACAACGCCAGTGCAGTTACCTCACATCCCATTGTCCCACTTTAGAGGTCAGGCAGCTGCCATTTCAGGGGCCCACATGGCTTCATTTTCAACTGCGTCACACATACCTAGGCCTGGACTCAACACACTTACAGACCACTTCTTGGATTATGTTTCGTGTTCTGTGTAGCTGTGGGTACATATCTCTGAGTTGCTTGACTCTGTGGTCGCTGTTGTCCTTCCTAGGCACCGTCAGCTGGGACATGTGGGGAGATGGCAGAATCCTCCGGTGTACCGACCGCTGGTGGACCTGTTGACAATGGAGGAGCGACATTTAATCATCACCTACAGGTTTGACCGTGCCACAATCCAGGAACTGTGTACCCAGTTGGATCCTGACCTGATGTCAGCAATCCGCCATCCCACCGGAATCCCCCCTCAAGTGCAGGGGCTGTCAGTGCTCCATTTCCTTGCAAGTGGGTCATTTCAAACAACAGTGGCCATGGCATCAGGGATGTCCCAGCCTATGTTTTCCAACATGTTGGCCAGAGTGTTGTCTGCCCTGCTAAAACACATGAGGAGCTACATAGTTTTCCCTCAGGTGGAGGATTTGGCTACTGTTAAAGGTGACTTCTATGCCCTTGGACATATCCACAACATCATAGGTGCCATAGATGGGACTCATGTAGCTTAGGCCCCCCCCACAGGAGTGAACAGATGTACAGGAACCGGAAGAGTTATCATTCGATGAATGTACAGATGGTATGTTTGGCAGACCAGTACATCTCACAGGTAAATGCTATGTTCCCTGGCTCTGTGCATGACACTTACATCCTGCGGAATAGCAGCATGCCTTATGTGATGGGTCAACTACAGAGGCACCAGGTGTGGCTATTAGGGGACTCTGGTTACCCCAACCTGTCATGGCTAATGACCCCAGTGAGGAATCCCAGGACCAGGGCAGAGGAACGCTACAATGAGGCCCATGGGCGGACTAGGAGGGTGATCGACTGCACCTTCGGCCTCCTGAAGGCCCGGTTCAGGTGCCTCCATATGACAGGTGGTTCCCTATTCTACTCACCAAGGAAGGTGTGCCAGATCATCATCGCCTGCTGTATGCTTCACACTCTTGCGTTGCGACGCCAGGTGCCTTTTCTGCAGGAGGATGGTCCAGATGACGGTGTTATGGCAGCTGTGGAGCCTGTGGACAGTGATGAGGAGGAAGCAGAGGAAGAAGACATTGACAACAGGGACTCGGTCATCCAACAATATTTCCAGTGACACACAGGTGAGAACACCTTCTTGACTACTACAATTACTTTCACACTTCTACCTCTATCCTGTCTGTCAATTTCAAGCAGTATTTGGTAACTGAGTTGTACATTTCCATTACAGTTTAACAGGTGTGGTTACCAACGTGTGTCATCTGCTTGCATCCTTCATGGACTTGTGATGTGTGACATAGGTATGTTTACATTACATCTGAGAACGGATTTTGTCACTGTCATAGCTAATACACATTTTCAAAATCACAGACTGACCAGATTGTTTTGTGCTTTAATGGTGTTTATTGAAGTGCTAAATATTGGAGGGGGTGGTAAAATGGTGAGGGGTGATGGTGGAGGAATGTCCATGGCAGAGTCCAGTCTATTAGTCTCACAAGTGCACTGCCCATATGGGCATAGGAAGTGGAGCTGGGGCAGTACCAATATGGACAGGGTTACAAAGTAGGACAGTGGGATGACAATCAGGGTGGTCTCATTTCTTGGCGTGGTTCTTGCCATCGTGCTCTGTCCTGTTCCTGGATCTCAGGGACCGCTTGCGGGGTGGTTCTCCATCTGCAGGGGGTGGGGTGCTGGTGTGGTGGTCCTGTGGCGGGGCATCCTGTCCACTAGTGCCGGCGGAGGTGGGGGGCAGTTCATCGTCCATGCTAGTGTCAGGGGCCTCTTGGAGTGCCACGTAGTCCCTCATGGTGTTCTGTATGTCCTTCAGCACCCATACGATGATGCCCAGGGTGGAGCTGATGGTTCTGAGTTCCTCCCTGAACCCCAAATACTGTTCCTCCTGCAGGCGCTGGGTCTCCTGAAACTTGGCCAGGACCATAGCCATCGTCTCCTGGGAGTGGTGGTATGCTCCCATGATGGAGGAGAGGGCCTTGTGGAGAGTGGGTTCCCTTGGCCTGTCCGCCCCCTGTCGCACACCAGCCCTCCCAGTTCCCCTGTGTTCCTGGGCCTCCGTCCCCTGGACCGTGTGCCCACTACCACTGCCCCCAGGTCCCTGTTGTTGTTGGGGTGGTGGGTTATCCTGGGTTCCCTGTAGTGGTGGACACACAGCTGATTGACGTGTCCTGGGTACGGAGGTATCAGCCCGCTGGGTGGGTGCTGTGCTGGTGTTACCAGAGGGTGGAAGGTCTGTGTTGGGCTGTGCGAGAGGAACCGACTGTCCCGAGGCCCACGATGGTCCGGGCTGGTCATCTGGATCCAGTTGGCCAGAGCTGCTGTCATCACTGTGGGCCTCTTCTGTTAGTGGGATGGAGATGTCTGGACCCTCCTATCTGGTGACATTAGGTAGTGGTCCTGCAGGGGTGTAAAAGCATGATTATTGCATCTGTGTGTGTCATGGTGTGCAATGGGTGGGTGAGCGTGTACCCCAGTGCTAGCATTCCTGTGTGGGGGCTTGTGTGATGATGGTTTGGGGAGTGTTATGGGTATGTGCAGTGGGCATGCTTTAGTGAGGGGTGTCCATGCTTTGTTGTGTCATGCAGGGGTTGGTGTTGGGATGTGTGGTTTGTGTTATTAGTACATTAGTGAGGAGTTGGAGTGATAGGGGAGGGATGAGGGTGGGTGTGTGTGATAGCATGCAGGTAGGGTGGGGGATATGATAGTTAAGATTTGACCTACCAGTGTTCATTCCTCCACCGACTCCTCCGAGGCCCTCAGGGTGCATGATGGTCAAGACCTGCTCCTCCCATGTTGTTAGTTGTGGGGGAGGAGGAGGGGGTCCGTCGCCAGTCCGCTGTACCGCGATGTTGTGCCTGTAGACCACGGAACGTACCTTCCCCCGTAGGTCGTTCAACCTCTTCCTGATGTCCTCCCGATTTCTTGGGTGCTGTCCCACTGTGTTGACCCTGTCGACTATTCTTCGCCATAGCTCCATCTTCCTTGCAATTGAGGTGTGCTGCACCTGTGATCCAAACAGCTGTGGCTCTACCCGTACGATTTCCTCCAGCATGACCCTGAGCTCCTCCTCGGAGAACCTGGGATGTGTTTGCCGTGCCATGGGGTGGTGTAGGTGATGTGTGGGGTGGTGTATGTGGTGATGAGTGTGGTGATGTGTAGTGGTGTGTGGTGTTTTGTGCATGGATGTTGTGTGGGTGATGGTGTTGTGTGCCTCTGTGTGGTGGAGTTGTCTTTGCTGTGCTCTCTCTATGGCCTTCATCAATACATTTTTGTCGTAGGGGTTTGTGGGTGTGTGTTTTATATTGTAATGGGTGTGTGCGAGTGGTGTTTGTATGTGTATCAGGTGTGTGTAATTCGAATTGTCCAATGTGGCAGTGTTTTGGAGATGTGTGTGTATTTTGAGCGCGGCGGTATGTACTGCCAATGGAATACCGCGGTTGAAAGACCGCTGCGTGGATTCGTGGGTCGTGATAGCATGGGCGTGTTTCTGTTGGCGTGACGGTGGAGGATTTGTTTTCGCCAGTTTATCACTGACCTTGTGGCGGACTTGTGTGGGTGTCTGAATTTCAGCGGATTCCGAGATGTGGGTCATAATAGCTGTGGCGGAATTCCGTGGCCGCGGCGGTGTATTGGCGGTCTTCTGCACGGCGGTAAGCGGCTTTTACCGCCAATGTTGTAATGACCCCCTGAATGTTTTACTGTTTATCCTCTGTAGATTAACTGTTTTGCTGTTTAGTTTTATAGTTTTTTTGTTTTTCTCATGCTACTAATTCTTGTAAAATGTATATATTTTAATATATTTCTGTTCCTCACTTTATGTTTCAGGCATGGCTATTCCTCAACATATGTTTAATTTTAGGTGTGATGAAAGGGATATGTGTTGTGATCTTGCTTCGCTCTGAATCAATACCTTATTAATGGTTAATGGAATGCTGTTGCCTGACAGTTCTGTTGTCTTGGTGCTACTTTCAGAAGTCAGCAAGACTGGTTGTTGCCACTGACTGGAAGGAGCACCACGCATCGAAGAGCTATTATCTTAATAAAGCTTTTTACAGGTATTGATTGTGTGAAGGACTTCTGATTACAACAGGAACCAGCAATCAAGAGAGGCATTCATCGTTGAGTTCTTTGGGTTTGGAGTGGTAACCACAATTGTACGAAAGCCTGCGGCATGTCATTGGTCATACAGACAACTGGTCGACGTCACATTCTGATACTGAAGGACAGTGGTGTCCTTGCAAAGCTCAAGCTGGTGATCATCAGCCTTCAGGAGAAAGTGCAGAACTTTGCCGCCTTTGCTGAGCAGCCAAGTTAGCCATTTGTACCAGCATTCTGTTTATGGAATATTTGACACAAACGTCCTGCTCCAGAAGAGTCAGTCAGTGTTGCGTTGTTCACCAGACAAGGCTCACTCACAAGTGTTGAACCTTCATTGCCCTCCTCTATGAAATCCCTTTTGTGCAATTACTTAGGCCCTCATTACAACCCTGGAGGTAAAAGCCGCTTACTACCGTGCTGACGGCCGCCAACATACCATGACCGCGCCACAATACAGACACCCACACAAGTCCGCCAGACCAAAGGTCAGTGATAAACTGGCGATAGCAAAACCCACACCGTTACACCAACAGGAATACGCCCACAGTATCACGACCCACTGACCAACGCGGCTGTCTTTTAACCATGGTAAACCATTGGCGGTACACACTGCCGCGCTCAAAATACACACACATTTACAAAACACCACCATATTGGACAATTCAAATTACACACACTTGGCACACATACACACACCACACCTACACACCCACAACACTAAAAAACACACACCCACATTACCTGCAACCCTTTACAACCAAAAAAACTAATTGCGAATAGAGAAAGACACAAGCCAGGAGCACCCACTCAATCTGAGCCACAGAACACCAGCACCTATACACCATCCATGCAACTCACAGCACACACCACAACACATCTCCCCACACCTCATCCCACACATTCTCACACATATCACTCACACCACATCATGGCACCCCAAAAACACCCAAGGTTCCCAGAGGAGAAGCTAAATGTCATGGTGGAGGAAATCATCCGGATAGAGCCACAGCTATTCGGATCACAGGTGCAGCAGACGTCCATTGCAAGGAAGATGGAGCTATGGTGGAGAATTGTGGACAGGGTCAACACCGTGGGACAGCATCCAAGAACAAGGGATGACATCAGGAAGAGGTGGAACGACTTACGGGGGAAGGTGCGTACTATGGTCTCAAGACACCAGATTGCAGTACAGAGGACTGGCGGTGGACACCCACCTCCTCCCCCACAACTGACAACATGTGAGGAGCAAGTCTTGGTGATCATGCATCCTGAGGGCCACGCAGGAGTAGCAAAAGGACTGGACTCTGGTAAGTCAAATCTTTACTACTTTATCCCCCCTACCTGCATGCCATCACAAATTCCCGCCCCCAGCCCCATCACTCCATCAACTCACATATACCCCACTAGCACAACCCACTCATCCCAATACCAAGCCCTGCATGCAATAACAAGGCATGGTTACCCATCACAGACCTGCATGGACACCCATCACCACAGCATACCCAATAGAGAGACTCACCCAGCCCACAAAATCACCACTCACACAAGTCCAAGACGACAGGGAAATCACAGTCAAGAGGGAAACACAGCAATGCACAAGATGGCACAAGCAGATACATTGACAATGTATTTTTCTCCCAACAGGACCCCTACCCAACGTCACTGGACAGGAGGTGCCGGCCACATCCAGCCCCCACCCCAGAAGAGGCCCACAGTGATTATAGCAGCTCTGCATGCCTGGATCAGGATGACCAACCTGGCCCATCTGGGACCTCCGGACAGTCGGTTACCCTGCCACAGTCCCAAATCACCACTGAGCCTCCCCCCTCAGGAAACACTGCCACAGCACCTACCCAGCGGGCCCATGCCGCTGTCCCCAGGACATGTCAATCAGAGGTGCGTCCACCACTACAGGGACCCCAGGCATCCCCACAAACACAGGACGATCAGGGACCTGGGTCCTGGGGTCAGTGGCAGTGGGCACACGGTTAAGGGGACAGAGGCACAGGACAACATAGAAGCTGCGAGGACTGCTGTGCGACAGGGGGAGGATAGGCCCAGGGAACCGACCCTCCATGAGGCACTCTCAAACATCATGGGAGCATACCACCATTTCCAGGAGTCCATGGGCCAGGTACTGGCCAAGTTACAGGAGTCCCAGCGGCTGCAGGAGGGACAGTACCTGGGGATCAGGGAGGACCTAACAAAAATATACACCATCCTGGTCACCATTGCAGGGGTGCCGGCTGACATGAGCAAGACCATGAGGGAGGCAGTGGCACAACAACGGGCATCTGACACTAGCCAAACCAAGGAAAACCCTTCCATCTCTGCCGGCGCTAGTGAACAGGAGGCCCCGCCACAGAACCAACAGGTCACCAGCACCCCACCCTCTGCAGAAGGACAACCCCTCACAAACGTCCCTGTGATCCAGGCAGAAGACAGAGAACATTGCCAAGACCCCTGCCAGGAAATAAGACCCTGCTGATTGTCACCCTTATGTCCCACCATGTCACCCTGTCCACCTTGAACTGACATTGCTCCACCTCCTATCTCCCCTTGGACAATGCACCTGTGATACCAATAGACTGGACTCTAACTGGACATTCCTCCACCATCACCACAGCCCTTTGCACATACCCCCATACTTATTGGCACACAAATAAACAGCCTTGAAACAAAAACCATATTGGAGTCAGTGTCAAGAATTGATAAATGTATTAGTACAACATTATCAAAGCATTGCAATGTATATGTACAGTGAAATGTACTACAGGATGACCTTTGGTGGGCAGGCGTACATATAGCAGGAGCCAGAATGGGGCACACAGATCTGAGATTAGAGAATCCAAAGGGTACAGTCAGTGTCCATAGACAGAGGGTAAGAGGCTGCCATGTACAATGTCCAAAAGATTACTGAAAAGTACTTCTGTGCAATGTTTGTTCTGTTGTTCACATCTTATTCATCTGCCTCCTCTTCCTCACTGTTCACAGGCTCCACCGCTGCCACAAGACCATCTCCAGGGTCATCCTCCTGAAGAAAAAGCACCTGATATCTCAAGGCCAGGTTGTGCAACATACAGCATGCCATGATTATCTGGCACACTTTCTTGGGTGAGTAGTACAGGGATCCACCTGTCAGATGGAGGCACCGGAACCTGGCCTTCCTTGTATGCCCATGTGCCTCATTGTAATGTTCCTCTGCCCTTGTCCTGGGATTCCTCACTGGGGTCAGTAGCCATGACAGGTTAGGGTAACCAGAGTCACCTGTAAATATCAAGGAATAACTGTTAGACACACACTAACCCTTAGGGACAACCCCATACCCAGACACCTACTTATACTGGGTGGGGACCTTGGGCTCACCTATTAGCTACACCCGGTGCCTCTGGAGTTGGCCCATCACATATGGGATGCTGCTATTCCTCAAGATATAGGCATCATGCACAGAGCCAAGATATTTGGCATTCACATGGGAGATGTACTGGTCCGCCAAACACACCATCTGCACATTCATCAAGTAATACCTTTTCCTATTTGGGAAAACCTGTTCATTTCTCCAGGGGGGAACAAATGCCACATGTGTACCATCAATGGCACAAATGATGTTGAGGATATGTCCCAGGGCATAGAAGTCAACTTTCACTGTGGCCAAATCCTCCACCTGGGGGAATACGATGTAGCTGCGCATGTGTTTCAGTAGGGCAGACAACACTTTGGACAACACGTTGGAGAACATTGGCTGAGACATTCCTGATGACATGGCCACTGTAGTTTGAAATGAACCACTTGCCAGGATATGCAGCACTGACAGAACCTGCACTAGAGGGGGAATAGCTGTGGACTGGCAGATAGGTGACATCAGGTCTGGCTCCAATTGGGCACACAGCTCTTGAATTGTGGCACGATCAAGTCTGTATGTGATGATAATGTGTCTGTCCTCCATTGTCGACAGGTCCACCAGGGGTCTGTACACTGGAGGATGCCGCCATCTCATCATCTGCCTCAGCGGTTGTAGCCTCTGGAGTAGAACGGTGAGGAGAAAGTCATATTTCCACATAGAATGCATAACTGTTGCTGAAGTTAGGTCACAGAAGCAGTATGTGAAGTCGAGAGTCAGTTGATGGGCCAATGTCTGCTGTGACGCATTTAGGTGCCATGCCATGCGCCCCCCTGAAATGGCGGCTGCCTGACCTGTAAGGAAGGACAAGTGGAAATTAGGTAATTCTGCTGGCATTGTGTGCCGTCGCGGTAGGCGGTCGATGACCACCGCGCAACTTCGCATTGGTTATCATTGGGCCTTATGGGTTCCAGGAGCCAATGGTGATGTACGCCGGTGGTGACAGTATGCACTGCCACGGACATGACCATCTTTTTCTAACTACTCACTCACTTGCTACCTGACCGTCAACAGGAGAGGAACTACACTTCAAGTGCTGCTGTGACCTTTGTCTGGAAGCGACAATGGCTACAGTGTCTGGGGAAAGGGCCCTTGCCTTCACTGCAGAGGAGTTGGAGAAACTGGTGGATGGGGTCCTACCCCAGTACACATTACTCTACGGTCTTCCAGACAAACAGGTGAGTACACTGAGAGCATGATGTGTGGGCAATGCATTTTGGAATGGTGTGGATGTAAGCTACCTGTTGGGGGGTGCTGAGGCGTTCTGGCCTGAGTGCTGCATGAGAGGTGGTCAGTGTATGTGCGTCAGGGCATGGGTGGGAACTGGAGGGCAATGAGTATGCCGGTCCGTATGGGTGAGTCATTTCCTTTCCTCCTGTCTTTTCCCTCTAGGTCAGCCCCCACCAGAAAAAGGGTATTTGGCATGCCATCGCCAAGGAGGTGAGGACCCTGGTCTCTCACAGGAGGAGCACCCACTGCCACAAGAGATGGGAGGACCTGCACTGCATGATGAAGAAAACGGCGGAGGCCCAGCTGGAGCTGGCCTCCCAACATGGAAGGGGTGCCCGTTGCACCATGACCCCCCTGATGTTCTGCATCCTGGCGGTGGCCTATCCGGAGTTGGATGGGCGCTTGAGGGCATCACAGCAGCCACAAGGGGGTGAGTACAGATTCTAAACCCTGACTTTGCGCGCTTTAGGAGCTAGCAGGGTGGGGTATGTGGGCTGTGGGTGACCCTAGGCCAGGGCGATCATGGCAGGGTAGGTCCCTTGTGTGCAGGCTCTGAAGCACTCCAAACACAATGGTGGAAGTGGGCATATAGTACAGGAGTGGGCAGGGTCCTGTGGGTGTCAGGTGTGCAGATGCTGGTGTTAGCCATTTTACCCCATGGGCTTGTGACTACCTTAGTGACTGGTTGGGCATGGCCTAGTGCATAAGGCATCTCCCTGTGTGTTGTGTATGCCAACGGTAGTTTTGTTGCTGTCATTGACCAAGTGTATCCTCCATTTCCCCCCCTTTTTGTTTTGTCACCCTGTCCTTGTGTGCATTAGCATCATCTGGCAGAGGAGCAGAGGCGACGGAGGGAGCTGCATCCCACATGGCCCATGAGGGCGAATCCACTCAGGGTGGAGGCACCAGTGGGACAAAGGGCGAAGAGAGTATAACAACGGTGACAGGAGGGGAGACCAGTGACAGCGACTCTGATTCCGATGGAAGCTCCCTGGCAGTGGCGGGCACCTCTCTGCCCACCCCAACAACAGGTACAACCGTCAAACCCCTACCAGCACCACCCTCCTAGCAGCCCCCCAGCGTGTTTCCCGTGCCCGCTCACCCAGGAGGGTGGGCATCTCCTTCGCCCCAGGCACCTCAGGCCCTGCCCCAGTCAGCCCTGCTGCCCTCAGTGAGGAGGCTATAGACCTCCTGAGATCCCTCACTGTTGGGCAGTCAACCATTCTGAATGCCATCCAGGGTGTCTGGCGTGGCGGCCCAACACAGAGCATTTTAGGATCTGGCCTCAGCACTGATGGCAGCCATTGTCCCTGTGTCTAGCCTTCCCCCTCCAACTTCCTCCACCCAATCCCAATCCCCTCAACCCCAGCATATCCCAAGCACACCTTCAGACCAGCATTCACGCAAATCAACACACTGAAGTGGCTCAAGCAAACACAAGCACCACACTTCATCCTACAGGCACTCACACTAGCACCATCCCCATGCAGACACAGCAACATCCACTGGATCCACTGTGTCCCCCTCCTCCTACTCGTCCACCCCCTCCCAGTATCGTCTCCACTCACACCTGCATACAATACATCCTCATCCAATACGTCCATCACCAGCACACCCATCACAACACACCCCTCATGAGCAGTCACCACCCCCACAACCATGCACACGTCCCCTGTGTCCTCTCCCAATGTGTCTGTGAACCCTCCTCCCAAAGTACACAAATGCAAGCACCCACCCACCCAACATCCATCCACCTCACAACAGCATCCAGTCCATGCACCTTCATCCAAACTCAGCAGAAAGACACCTCCTACAACCACTCCCACTTCCTCCACTCCCAAACCCTCTCCATCTTCCCATCCCAGTGTGTCTAAAAACACTTCCTTGCAAACTTTGACCTCATCCCTATGCCCCCCCATCCTTCCCCTTGGGCCAGGGTATCCAGATCCCAGGCCAGCACCTCAGCCACCAAATTAGCATCCGTTGTGGTACCTGCAAGTCCCAGGGGTTCAAAGGGGGCATCGGTCAGGGCTGCCAGTGTACCAGCGATCCCTGCAAAGGACCAACCCATTCCGCCACCTGCCAAGGTGAAGAGGGTGCCAGCAAGCAGCATGGCCAAAAAGCACTACCCACCCAACAAGGCCTCCTCAAAAACTGCATCTGCCAGTGCCAAGGTCCCAGCAGCGTCTGGCAAGGTGAGGAAGGGCATGAAAACCCAAGGCAAGGCACTTCAGGCCTTGGATCCTCCAGGTAAGGGACTGGTGCCCACCATAAGTACTGACAGCCCAGCAACCTGTACTGCAGAAGGCTGTAATGAGGGCCTTAATTTTTTACTGCAAAAACCCAAGCAGGCCTTTCTGTAGAGGTAAGTTAGGTTCACGTTTAGGGACATCAGATCAAATTACCACCTGTAAAAACCTTAGTACTGTCTAGAGACCCTATTTAGTGGGCCACCGACAGTCAGAGGCAACTGGTTCTATCCCTGAGGTTGAGGCCTGTAAGTCCTGCTGTCCCGGGGTCCGTTCTACTATGGATCTTTGAAAAATGGACCAAGTGCTACTATTCAATACTTGACACTCAGTGATAGCATGGGTTGAGTAGTCCAAGATTTCCTTTGGGGGGATGAAGGTGCAAGATAATCAAGGACTCAAGACTCAAAGCACAAACAGTGACTCCCAATATTCTGATTGGATTGGACAATCCATGTAAGGTATACTTACAAATCTATGGTATAATAACCCACACTAAACAATAGACACTGAAGTCTCAGGATAAGCCTTATAGCACTTTCCTAGGCAGTGTTCAACAGGTTACCCCTCTCTCGTCCATGCTAATAAACATGTTCTGGTGATTTGCCTGAGGTGAGATCACAGGTGCTGCCTGCACTGGCAATTCTTAACAAAGTATCACTTTGTCCCTGAAAGTTCCGCTCATTATTGTGTTAATATGCCAAGTTTATGCAAGTCTCTGAAGGCTTGCCTGCATTGCTCCAGTCTTGCCAAGCCACAGCCTGAAGAAGTGTTTAGGAGCTGGGGCACATTTTCCCATGGTTTGGCAATGAGTGAGAGCCACAGCATCTTTGTCCTCATCCGTAGTAGTCAAGATGGTTTCTGGGTGCCCGTAGGCCACTTCTCCTTCATGGTTTGTGCAGGTAAGATGATGAGGCAGCGTCAGAGATGCAGGATGACTTTTGGTCTTGACCTTGAGTCCCTTTTATGATCAAGGGGGCACCTCCGATCCAGATGCTTGCATCAACAGTCCCAGTGGCCTCCTCCTATACAGGAGAAACAGGCAAGGGTGGCAGCCCCAACAATGTCAGCAGTACTGGGTGACAGCCCCAGGGTTTCAAGTGGCCCACACCTGGAAGACAGGGCTCATGGGCAATAGGTGTCAGACCAAAACTTCACGATGGCCCGGGGGGTGGGGGGGCAGGGTGTGGTATTGATGTCCTCAAGTGGGCAGACAGCCCTCTCTCCCAAGAAAGGTCCTGACTGGATTGGGCACCTCACACTTCACTCACCAGAACACACTCACCAGTTTCCCTTCTGGGCCTCAATCCCTCCTGGCTCACTGCTCTTTGTGAATGGGCAGGAAGGCAGAAGGCTAGGTGTCCAGGCAGAGGGCAAGGTGTTCTTGGCTTTCTAGGTGATGGCCCACACTTGGGTGGGGGACTAGAAGACCTTGATCTCCAATGATGCTTTCAGCAGCTAAAATCGTGGTGATCTTGACTATGCTGATAAACTATTTGTGGGGTTTTAGCTCCCAGATTTATGCTGTTCTTCCAGACACTAGGGGGCATATTTATACTCTGTTTGCACCGAATTAGCGGCATTTTTTTTTACATTAGTTCAGTGCAAAACTAACACCATATTTATGCTTTGGTGCTAGACCCGTCTAGCGCCAAATTTATGGAGTTAAAGTAATTTTTGGAAGTGGAGACCTACCTTGCCTTAATGGGATGCAAGGTAGGCGTTCCCATGCAAAAAATGACTCTATGGCCTTAACGCCATATTTAGGGGCATACTTATACTCTGCGGCATATTTATACTCTGTTTGCACCAAATTAGCGTCATTTTTTTTACTCTAATTCGGTGCAAAACTAACTCCATATTTATACTTTGGTGCTAGATCCGTCTAGCACCAAGGCCCTGATTTATACTTTTTTTGTGCTGCATTAACGTCATTTTTTGACAAAAAAGTGGCCCAAACTTACAAAATATTGGCCCTTATTTATACTTTTTGCTGCAAATCTGCACTAACTCAGTTTTGCACCGAAACGTTTAGCACCGGCTTGCACCATTTCTGTGCACCAGCCGGGCACCATATTTATGGAATGGTGCGAGCCGGTGCAAAGGGTAGGCTAGAGTAAAAAAAAAAAGACTTTAGTCGGGTGGGGCTGGCAGTATAGAAGAAGAGAATTTAGCACCAAAAAATTACTTTGGGCAGGTTAGAGAAAAAAATGACTCTAACCAGATTAGCGTCATTTTATGGTGCTAAACCTACCATGCCACATGACTCCTGCCTTAGAAAAGGCGGAGTCATGCCCACCAGCCCAATGGCCAGCACAGAGGACAAGGGTCCCCTGGGCATGGCCATTGCACCCTGTGCCATGTAAGAGGGCCCATTTCAGGGCCCCCTATGGCACTTTCAAAAATAAAATAAAATACTTACCTGTACTTACCTGGGATGGGGTCCCCCATCCTCGGCAGTCCCTCTGGTGTGGGTGGGGGTGCCCCTGGGGCCTGGGGAGGGCACATGTGGGATTATTCCATGGCTTTCCACCATGGAAATAGGCCCACAGGTCTCCTAACGCCTGCCCTGACCCAGGCTTTAAAAAATGGGGCAAAGCAAGCTTTGCCCCATTTTTTTACCCCTCCTCCCTCCCTTGCACCATTTTTGCATGGGAGTATAAATATGGCATTAAGGCCATAGAGTCACTTTTTGCACGGGAACGCCTACCTTGCATCTCATCAAGGCAAGGTAGGTTTCCACTTCCAAAAAATGACTTTAACTCCATAAATTTGCCACTAGACGGGTCTAGCACCAAAGTATAAATATGGAGTTAGTTTTGCACCGAATTAGAGTAAAAGCAAAAGACGCTAGTTCAGTGCAAACAGAGTATAAATATGCCCCTTAGCATCAAAAAATGACACTAATCTGGTTAGAGTAATTTATTTTGACTCCAACCTGCCTAACGTCATTTTTTTTTCACGCTAGCCTACCCTTTGCACCGGCTTGCACCATTCCATAAATATGGTGCCCAGCTGGTGCTAAACAATGGTGCAAGCCAGTGCAAAACTTTTTGGTGCAAAACTGCGTTAGTGCAGTTTTACACCAAAAAGTATAAATAAGGCCCTAGATGTGATTTAGTGACTGAAGTTTTTAACATTTTTACCTCAATGTGAAGTCCCTTGAAGTGCCCAGTCTTCTCTCCTGGACTTCATCAGAAGGCAGTCGTTGGCCACAGCATTTGTGGTACCAAAATTGAAAGCCCTGCAATAATGACCAAGGATGTAGCTTCAAGGACAGATCTAGATGTTATCCTCACTGATGTATGCCTCATTGACCTGTGCCACACAAGATTCAAAGGCCTAATCCTCCTCTCCTTTTTGATTCTGTGTTCCTATACTGTGTACCTCGTCAGACCCACCACAGATTCTAAACCTTGCGCCTGGCTTCACTCATCAGCCCCTGTCCTGAATCATAAAATACTTTGATATACACAGAGCATGCTCTGCTCCTTTCTCCTGAGTGTTTTTCCTTCCCAGCCCCCAGGAATCACCAATTCACATCTCCTGACTCAGTCTACAAACCACCATCTTAGCTCTCCTGGGCCCTGGACTTCCCAGAATGGAATCCCCAGGCCTCCATGTAATTACCGCACTCCGACACACAGAAATGCAATGGAGAAGAAACACAAGCATTCGTTCCCTGTAAGTCACTACATACATTCACCATATAGGCCAAGGTGAGTTTAATTCACAGCAGCAGAACTTTACAGGAGTGGGCCTGTAGGTACCACTAAGGGACACAGGTAAGAAGGCATGTTTACCCTACTGATTACTTTCAAACAGAAAACAGATATATTGCCACGAACACAATACATCTCATGCCATTTAACTACTGGAAAGGGCAATATACCTTTACCACTATTAGGGTAGTGCATGGTGAGCCCTTCCCTGACTAACAAAATTTACAAATCCATGAGACAGGCCTACATCATGGTGCACAGTCAAGATCAGTCTGTGCCTATTACCAGAAATTTATACCAGGTTTCCAGATAGCCATGCAGCTGAAATGGAATGGGGGAAGACGAAGACTGGACAAAATAGAGATGGGAACTGAAACAGTGAAGAAAAGAGAGAATTATGAAAATGGGAAGGGACAGAGAAAGGCAATGCGATGGAGGCAAAGGAAAACATGGAGGTGGGAGCATCAGGAAGAAAGAAAATAAAGATGGAGAGTGAAAGACAGATTATTCATTGCCAACTGCTCCAGTGTACCTAAGAAAACAAAACTGACTCCGGGAGTCATATTGACATGCTGAGTGGTGCTCCTCTCTCCACTCAATACACCTCTCCACCTGAGCCTCGTCTGCCTCTTTGGCCCTCTCTTGCCAACTGCCTCCTCAATATATACAGGTTTGCCCTCATTGTCACGGATTGGCAGGATTGACTGGATGATGCTGCCTTGTATCATGCCACAAAGTCTTTGCTATGGCTCAAGTCAATGCTGCCCATCGGGATCAGACTGCAGATATGGTGTGTCATCACACCAAGTGCCAAAAAGGGCTCACCTACAGAAAGTGCCAGAGCTATGGTACCACACCCTAATATATCAGCACCAAGGTATGGGTATGGATTCTGTAAGTGCCTGGGCATGCTTGCTATGATGGTTGTGGGGCAACAAAAGGCCTCCACATAGTTCTGGCATCAGCTGAGTAGTGCTACTTGAAGCAGCAGTGATAGTTCTGCCGGGAGCAGCACCTGTTTGAGGCAGCTGTGATGGTGTCTCTGCAGACTCTGTCAGATTATGGTGTCAAAGCAGGTAAAGAATGGGTACTGATGGTCCCAGAGAGAACTTGGATTGTGTGGTTTCCCTCTTCATCTGGTGGTCACACAGATTGCAGCTTGCAAATGGTGCAGACCGCAGGATCTCTACCTCTGGAAGTAGCAAGTACTACAAAGTCCAGGTTCGCGGGGTTGTCTGTGATGATGATGGTGCAGTGGATGCAACTGCTGGAACTGTCACTGGTGGTGCTGCCGCTAGTGAGATGGCCTTTGGGGAACTGCTGCGGGTGGTGCTGCCACTAACAGGACTGTCACTGGTGGTACTCCCACTACTGTTGTGGCTGTTCATGTAACTGCCACATTTACAGGTGATGTCTTTTTCAGTAGTGCTGGCTTTGTCACAGCTGGCATCTCTGTCACTGGTGGTGCTGTTGCAGCTGGTGCCTCTGCTTCTGGTGGTGCTACCTCTGTGCAGCTTCTGGTAATGGGGCTGGTGGTGGTGTTGCTGCTGCCATTCTGGCAGGGATCCTTTGTTTCGGAGTGAGGGCAGGAATAGCTCTTGCTCCTCAATGGTGAATACTACATTGCTGGCCTAGGATATGCTGATGATTGCTGCTGGTGAAACAGAGGTGTCTTATTTTTTAGCCTTACAACAGGTGTTGTTGGAGCTGATTGTATCACTGTGAGACCAACACACTTGAATAGCGATATCAAAGGCAAAGAGATAATGATCCTCATAGCGACTGCTCCTTCTCCTGCAGGGTTGCTCACTGCTGGAAAGTGTCAGGAGCCGGCAGAAAGCCAGCCACGAAGCTGTCTATGAAGGTGAAGGACTTGGCACAAGCAGCTGGTGTCTGCATGTCTGGTGGACTTACAAAGACAGTGACAAATGCGGTGGCACTGGTTGTGATAGTGTTGATGATGTTGGGGTGACAGAAATCACCAGAGAGGCCTTAATAGTGATGGTGATAGTGGAATCCGTTTTGCTGGAGCGAGAACTAACAACATGGTAATAAAAAAAATGTAGGACCTGATAGTTAACTAAAGTGAGGAAAAAGAAGTGTGTGATGTGGCGGTGGCAGACATATGGAGGTTTGAAATGGGAGCAGATAGTGACAAAAAAAATGGGATGTGAGGGGCAAAAAGGAGGAAGGAGAGAAAATGAGAAAAAGGCACGGGCAGAAATGCAAAAAGGAAGAGAAGGGAGAGAAGGGGGTTCAGGCCGGCTGCAATTTATGTTTTCTTTTAATCCTGGAAAAGGTCCTGGGCTTGGATGGCATTCTGCTGCTGGCTGGATCTTGGTTCACCGGTAGTAGGCTACAGGGATTCGGGTCCTGGCCCTGACTCGGGTTCTTGAGGTTAGTGGCACTTTTTTAATTTTCAAAACACATTCTTATTAACTACCCAATAGCCTCATGTTTTTAGTTTATTCACTGACTTTGAGAAATACATATTTTCATTCCTTTCTTTTTTTTACCAAACTCTTTATTGAGGTTTTTGCGTATTTGTTCCATTACCAGGTATTACATTATCATTGCAATAACACAGTTGCAATGAACGCACCCTGAGTGATATACACAATTTATAAAAATAAGTAGTTCAAGCTTAATGCACGATGTTTAAACATCAACTACTCCCTTTGGAACTATTTGACTAACTTGTGGGAGAATTCAGTTGAGCAGGAACTCCATGCATGATGTGGGTCCTGGCATATGGAAGTGTTGACTGCATGTCAGTGACTTGAGATGAGTTGTGGCCTCTTAAGTCGGATAGCGGAGGATGTGAACCTCTGAGTGAGAGCTGGGAGATAAGGGGATCTGGGGAAAAAGAGGGACTGTGGGAAAAGGAGGCCAACTAAATGCCAGCATGAGTTCACAATTCATCCTCGCACTCTGTGATTTTTCCGGTACTTATAGATCCTCAGGGCAGTCAACTTCCATGTGTTGAGAGTGGTTAGTTTGCTAATTGTGGCCAGGTTGTCGTGTATAGTGCACCCATATTTAGTGAGGAAGGAGCAGGATCATATCATGTGTTGAGATCAGCTACAGTGGGTTGGTATCTGGGGCATGTGAGGTGTGGTTTGGACAAGAAGCAATTCAATCTGGATGGAGCGAGATAGGCCCTATGGAGAATCACGTATTGTATGTTTTTGCATCAAGCATTGCATGAGATATTTTTATGGAGCCTCCAGGGCCTTAAACCACTCAGTCATTAGTCATGGAGGGGCCTTGTGAAGTCTTCATCTCATGTCTGGCAACGGGGTGCTAAATTACCCCCCCTTGTTCTCTGTTAGCTTTATAGAGCCATGTGATCAAGTGACGCCCTGCACCCATGGTGTGTAGTGGGTGTATGACTGCGAGTGTAGGGTGGTTCCTTGTCCTCTGTGTGCCATAGAAGTTGACATGCAGCTTGTAACTGTGTGTGTAGGAGCAACTGACCTGAGTGGATTTCGCACTCTTGACAAAGCTGGTTGAATATGAGCAGCTGGTCCTCCTAAAGGAGGGAGCCCACCTTGTTTAGATTTGTCGTGCTAGGTTTCAAATCCATCCACCGTGAAGGACCGGGGAATTTCAGCAGTTCTTGCAGGAGGATTTTAAGGGGAGAGGGTAACATGTGGAGCAACAGTTGAAAACCAAAGTGAGGCATTTCCAGGCTACCCAGACATGTAGGGACCAGGAGCGGTGTGTCTTAATAGAGCATAGAAGGAACTGATGAATGATGTCAGTCTGTAGGGAACCATCTCTTGTACTGATTTCATAGAGATTCTTGCCTGCCTTCAATGGGACACCATTGAAGTTGGGTGGCAAGATAGTAAGATTCAAATGAGGCAGCACCCAAACCACTGCACTCTACTGGCAGTTGTAGTTTGCTAAGGGATATGCGCCATCATTTGTCAACCCAAACCAATTCCCCAAGCATGAAGTCCAATTCTCAATCCATAATAAAAGGAACAGATTAGATAAACATCTAGATAGACAGATTAGGGGTACATTTAGATCTCTTGTGTCGGCCTACTCCAGGGCTTGAGTGAGTGGCTCTGGCTCACGTAACAAAAGGAGAGGCTGTTAGTGATAGACACTGAGGCTGCCGCGGTCATCTACATATTGGACCCAAGGGGCCGGTAGCTGTTGGGTATTGTGCTGGACTCGATAGGTCCCCATAACCCCTACTCTGCTTTATGGTTGTTACCGGCGTCAAAGCAAGGCTTACCTGCAAGAGTCAATTGGTGTGCAGATTGTTCTGGGGAGGCAGTGTTTGGTCACCTGTGTAGTCATATCGGGGACCCCCCCTTCCAGGACCCCTGTCTGACACTGGCACTCGTAAGGCCTGCAAGGCCTCCCTGCCTTGAAGGCATCCTTACCCCCACATACCGTGTCCAACTGCTGGCAGGCATGGCCACAGCATGAGTACCTCTTGCTGCAGCTGATAGGGCGGCTTGGCCCCATGTGGGTCACGCCTGAGGGTGTCTAATATTAGACAGACCCCCAGCTCATTTTATTAGTCTTGCCCTCAGGGGCTAGATCCACGCATCGCGGGTGCAGTGTCCAGGCACCCGCGAGGTGGGTCCCAGGTGGGTCCCTGGGATTGGCAGGTGGTTCCTGATCCCAAGAGGGGCACCAGCTCACTCCTATGGAAGTCCGCAGTTGCCCTCAGTGCTCCCAGCTATGTTTACTTAGTGCCAGGTCACCATCCCCCACTCTGGTGAGAGGCTGACCCAGGTCAGCAAGATGCATGTTGATTTTCCTGCCTTTTCAGCCTAGAGCTCAACTAGGAATGATCCATCATTTTAACTGGGTTAGCCATGCCTCTCCCCCAACCCACACACATATATTATTTATTTATTTTATTCAATTTTATTTTACAAAGATATTGTCAATCTAATTTTAAACTATTTTTATTCAATTATTTACCCTTGCTTGTAATTTGTTATTATCCCTGTTTATACATTTCCATATTTTTAGAGTTTTTTGTATACTCATTTCGTATTGATCTGTGTACAGATTTGAAATGTAGTTCCAGACACGATGTTAACTGGCCATGGTGTAGTGATCCCATAGTATAGCAGAATTGATGTAGTTGGATTACATCATCGAGTGTTATCAAATCTAAGCTTTGCTCCGTGATGACTGCCTAATTGAATCCCCTTTATTCTGTCACCAACTAGAAGTCTTCTTTACTCGTGTCATTGTCTCCTAATTACCTCTGACGTCATATTATTGCTACCAATAATGAATAAATAAATATGTCTGATTGTGTCTCGCGCTGTACCTTTTTAGAAAGGAATCTATTAGGAATCGTTCATGACAGGGCTGTGTGGCAGAATCGGCAAAACTAGCTTTTGGTAGAAAGTATCCACACAGCTCAAGGTAGTGTATGTAGGTTGAGGGCAAATCTCATATCATTCCACATATGATCAGGCTAATTCCCTTTTAATATCTGACTTGCTGGACCTAAGACAATTTTTGCACCTGAAGCTCTGGCCCGGATTTTTCATAGGGGACCAGCAGATGTGCAATAGACTTGGCGATCAGAGTGCAATTTGCATTAGTGCGCCTGCTTGCTGCAACACGCACATCTCAGCTCTTCCACTTGACGCACTTCGAACGTGATTGCTGTCGAGATTCTTTTGTGTAGAAAAGATAATCATGCCTAATGGCATGGAAACTAACAACGACCTTTGCCAGGGACATAACGCCGCCCCTTGAAGCTTCTGCGGCGCTGGTCTCCCCAACCCTTAAGAGTTCCCACATTTCGCCCAAGGCCCATGCACAACTGTGAGTTATGGGAGACTCTTGGGTCCCCTTCACATTCTACGGGGGGTGGGGCATCATTTTGCTTTATGCCTTCGAATTCTTAAATTGTTTTTGGGTACACTTTTTGCAAGTGTTCATACGTTTCCTTATCCTTTATCCCCAAAAGGGTCAATGCCGTCACATAGGGGGTCATTCTGACTTTGACGGGCGGCGGAGGCCGCCCGCCAAAGTCCCGCCGGCAGAATACCGCTGCGCAGTCAAAAGACTGCCGCGGTAATTCTGAGTTTCCCGCTGGGCTGGCGGGCGACCGCCAGAAGGCCGCCCGCCAGCCCAGCGGGAAACCCCCTTCCATGAGGATGCCGGCTCCGAATGGAGCTGGCGGAGTGGAAGGGGTGCGACGGGTGCAGTTGCACCCGTCGCGATTTTCAGTGTCTGCTTGGCAGACACTGAAAATCTTGGTGGGGCCCTGTTAGGGGGCCCCTGCAGTGCCCATGCCATTGGCATGGGCACTGCAGGTGCCCCCAGGGGCCCCACGACACCCGTTACCGCCAGCCAGGTTCTGGCGGTCAAAACCGCCAGAACCAGGCTGGCGGTAAGGGGGTCGGAATCCCCATGGCGGCGCTGCTTGCAGCGCCGCCATGGAGGATTCCCTTGGGCAGCGGGAAACCGGCGGGACACCGCCGGTTTCCCGTTTCTGACCGCGGCTGTACCACCGCGGTCAGAATGCCCATGGGAGCACCGCCAGCCTGTTGGCGGTGCTCCCGCGGTCGTTGGCCCTGGCGGTCCATGACCTCCAGGGTCAGAATGACCCCCATATTCTTGTAACAGAAAATGTGTGCTATATAGGGAAGCATTGTGCATACCAGGCTACGCTTTGCAACATTTCAATATCAAAGATGTCAAGATGTCACGTGTCAATTGTAAGTACTTTTTTGAGATCAGATTTCCATTTTGGTGTAGTGGCACTTCAGTGCCTCAAGCGGAGCACTCTTTCAAAAAATAAACTACAAGTTGAATCATCACTTCCCCTTGCTTCGACAAATGCTTCCATCACTAAACAGACTCAGGAGCATCCATTCGGTGTGACAGTGGCATGTTGATTCTCCTAATACAAATTCAGCACTTCTATCTTGCTAAGGTGTGATGGACAATCTTCGCCTCTCGTAACTAACAGCAATCAGTGTAAAAGCTGTCTCATTGTCGTCCTTTCATTTCGATGACCCCTGATCTTGCCACTAGAATTGGCGTGCTGGAGAGATAATCACAAGGCTGTGTGAGTGAAGCTTGCTGACGATCTGATAAATAGTACTAAAATGAGGAGTTTAGCTAATCCTGCAAACCTGCTCTGGAAACAAATGCCCCTGGTGCAATACTTAGCTGCTGCATCCCCATGTATTCACATCCTAGACCGGTCTCAGTGGTATGAGAACAGAGATGTCCACTTCGCCAGAGACAGATGAATGTCTCAGTGAGCTGTGCGAATGGGATCTTTGCTGTAGCTCAGCTGTCCCTTCTTCGAGGTGAGTGATTTAGAATGCAATGGTAAAAGCAGCACTCTATTATTGCCAGAAATATGTAAATACATGAGCAGGCCTGTCTTCCACCCTATCCCCCTATCCCTTCCTCGCCCTCTGTTCCTCAGCACTGCGCTCCCTAAAGGCTAGCCCCACCTTGTGCCACCTACACAGAGCCCTTCTTGTGTAGGTAAACCTCAAGGTGCCCTCTGCGACCTAACCAAGTCCTCTTGTAGCTGTTCCTTCTTCCCCACCTTGGATCCTGAGATCGCTGCTCTATCAGGCAGACAGGGGAGTTTGAACTGCTACTCCTCAAGTTATACATGTATATAAAATAATCGACTTAATCTTCTTTCTTTGTGAATACTTGGGTTAAAGCTAACTACAGAAGCGGTGTAGGTCTTCAAGAAAGGAGAGGCATTCAAGTCACAGCCTGGGCCATAGATAAAGGCTGAGCTCCAGAACTGGACGCCATATATTCGCGGTCCACCACGGAACTGGATTTAATAGGCCACTGGTGTACAACAAAACTGGAGACAGTATACTCCCAGTGAGGCTCCAAGATTGAACATTGCAATGTAGATGTGACCTTTCCTGTGATGTGTATATTGTACAGGCAGTTCACAGCGTCTATGGTTTGCACCACTCTTTTTCACCCCCCAACCTTTTTCTTGCTCTCCCAATGGACTTACACACTAAGCCCACTTTATTGTCATGGGATATCAATGAAAAATCCTGTATGCTCAGCGTGAGCAAGGGAAGCTTGCACTATTTATGCTTGTAGTGCAACACTTATATGTGAGAACCAGTTCTCTTGAGTGTGCTGTACTTGTTCTGTGTGTGGAGCATTGTTGCCTGCACAACACCTGGTGTGACCGTGTGTATGTTTTTGATGTGTATACATTCATGCCCGCTTGTGTGCACATGTACATGAGGGAACTTGCCTTAGAGATGCCCAGGTACTTCCTGTACTTGTCGACCAAGAGTGAAAATGGTGGCCCAAACAAAGCTAGGGTTCCCCTAATAAACAATCTGGAAGTGGGACAGGGAAAACAAATCAACAAAAATGTAAATAAACCACCTTCACTACTGGTTCTAAGAAAACAGAATCCAAACAAATAAAGGAAAAAACTCATCAAGCCAAAGTTACAAATTAACATTCATATCTATATATTTTGTAACAATGTATTCTGTATCCATTTATTAAAAAATGATAATCTTATTTTTTTTCAAAATTGTATTCATATATATATATACAGCAAAGTATCCCATAACTCCTGGGAGAGACACACAACACAATAGGAAATAGAGAGTAAAAAAAAAAATCACATTCATACCATCACACTCATACTAATTAAATGTAGAAAGGCCAGCATATGCAAAATAAACTAAAGACCCTTCACAACCCTCCATAGGGTCTATTTTCCATTGTGTTTGTGTGTTCCTCCCAGGAGTTACAGGATACCTTGCTGTATATATATGATTACAATATTGAAACAAATAAGATTATCATTGTTAAGTAAATGGATACTGTTAGACTTTTCATCCTTGGCGTGGTCTCCCTTAACTTTTTGCCTCTGTTCCCCAGGTTGTTGATGTGTGCTGGACTCTGATTTTATTGTTTTTGTTACTCTGGGCACTTTACCACTGCTAACCAGTGCTAAAGTGCAAGTGCTCCTGTTTAAAATGTGTACGTAATTGGTTCTCCATGATTGGCATATTTGTTTTACTGTTAAGTCCCTAGTAAAGTGCACTAGAGGTGCCCAGGGCCTGTAAATCAAATGCTACTAGTGGGCCTGCAGCACTGGTTGTGCCACCCACATAAGTAGCTCTGTAATCATGTCTCAGACCTGCCACTGCAGTGTCTGTGTGTGTATGTTTACACTGTAAATTCGACTTGGCAAGTGTACCCACTTGCCAGGCCTAAACCTTCCCTTTTCTTACATGTAAGGCACCCCTAAGTTAGGCCCTAGGTAGCCCCAAGGGCAGGGTGCAGTGTATGGATAAGGTAGGACATATAGTAATGTGGTTTATATGTCCTGACAGTGAAATACTGCCAATTTCGTTTTTCACTGTTGCAAAGGCTGTCTCTCTCATAGGATAATATGGGGGCTACCTTTAAATATGATTAAAGTGTAGATTCCCCTAGAGAGTAGATGGACATGTGGAGTTTGGGGTCCCTGAACTCACAATTTAAAAATACATCTTTTAGTAAAGTTGATTTTAAGATTGTGCGTTTGAAAATGCCACTTTTAGAAAGTGAGCATTTTCTTGCTTAAACCATTCTGTGACTCTGCCTTGTTTGTGGATTCCCTGTCTGGGTCAGTTTGACAGTTGGTTGTTTTTCACCTCACACCAGACAGTGACACAAAGGGAGCTGGGGTGTAACCTGCATTTCCTGATTAGCCATCTCTGCTAGGAGGGAGGGGTGGAGTGGTCACTCTCATCTGAAAGGACTGTGCCTGCCTCTAACAATGCCGGCTCCAACCCCCTGGTGGGTGTCTGAGGCTTTGCCTGGGCAAGGCAGGATTTCACAAGTAGGTGTGAGTCCCCTTTGAAGAAAGGTGACTTCAAAGACTAAAATGGGTATAAGAAGGGGACCCAAATCTACAGACTGGAGAAACACTTCTGGAACCAAGAGGAACCTCTGCCTGGAGAAGAGCTGATAGCTGAGGAAGAAGTGATGCCCTGCCTGTGACTGTGCTTTGTGGAGCTTTCCTGCAGTGCTGCTTCTGCCAGAGTAAGAGGGCAAAGACTGGACTTTGTGTGCCTTCCATCTTGAGAAGAAATCTCCAAGGGCTTGATCTAGAGCTTGCCTCCTGTTGTTTGAAGTCTCAGGGACAGCAAAGACTTCTCTCTGCCAGCACCTGGAGTCTCTGGAGAGACTCCTACTCTGCCCTGTGGTGCCCATCCAGTTCCTGGGACCCTGAAAGGAGAAGCTGGCAGCCTAAAGACAAGAAAATCCACGCACAGAGCGCCGTGCGGGGAAAAGATTGACGCAAATCCGATCTGCGGCTGAAAAAACGACGCGCCGCCGGATCCGCAGCTGAGAAACGACGCTCGCAGGAAACGCGACCGAAAAATCGATGCACGGAGCAGGAGAAACGATGCGCAGCATCGCTGACAGAGGCTGGGAGATCGCAACCTGCGCGGCGGGATTTTCAAATCATCGTGCGGCTGGATTTTTGACTCAAGTACCGCCGTGCGGAGTTATTTTTGACGCACACCCGCCCGTGCGGGGTTATTTTTGACGCACACCAGGTACATTTTCACTCTAGCAGCTCTAGTGTGTTTTTAAAACTACTTAAAGACTCTTTTTGATTTTTAATTAATAACTTGACTTGTGTATGGTGGATTTTTGTCGTTTTGGTCTTGTTTTGTTTAGATAAATATTTCCTATTTTTCTAAACTGGTGTTGTGTCATTTTGTAGTGTTTTCATTAAGTTACTGTGTGTGTTGGTACAAATACTTTACACCTAGCACTCTGAAGTTAAGCCTACTGCTCTGCCAAGCTACCAAGGGGGTAAGCAGGGGTTAGCTGAGGGTGATTCTCTTTTACCCTGACTAGAGTGAGGGTCCTTGCTTGAACAGGAGGTAACCTGACTGTCAACCATTTCTAACAGATACATAGTAAATTGTTACAAAATATATAGACATGAATGTTAATTTGTAACTTTGTCTTAATTCGTTTTTTTCCTTTATTTGTGGGGATTCTGTTTTCTTGGAACCAGTAGTAAAGATGGGTTATTTGCATTTTTGACACCTTTACAATGCATCCAGGATGAGGGAGCCACTAAATCACAAACACTGCAAAGCAATTATCTCTACAATGCTTACAGTTACCACACATTGGAGCATATTTACAAGCCCCATGTGCCTTCTTGCGGCACATTAGCAGTATTTTGTTTACAGTGATGTGGCGCTAAGGAGGTATTTTCGCCGCACATATCTACCACTAATTTGCTACTTTGCAACCCCTTGCTCCACATTATACCTGCACCGGACATAGGGCCTGATTCTAACTTTGGAGGACGGTGTTAAACCGTCCCAAAAGTGGTGGATATACCACCTACCGTATTACGAGTCCATTATATCCTATGGAACTCGTAATACGGTAGGTGGTATATCCGCCACTTTTGGGACGGTTTAACACCGTCCTCCAAAGTTAGAATCAGGCCCATAATGTATGCACGGGGGGCATTCCCCTGTTAGGAGGCCTAGAAAATTGGAGCAGTGAAATCTACAAGATCTCACTGCCCCATTTTTAGCATCATGTTTAAATCCTGCCTTAGGCAGGCATTAAAGTGATGCTCCCATTGTATTCACTGGGCCTCCCTTGACTTTGGCATTTTGGTGCTAATTCACTAAAGCACCACAATACCATTAACATTTTTGATGCTATTGGCCTAACTTGCGCCCATGTGTGCCGTATTGTAAATAGCGCACACACATGGTGTCATTTGGAGGGGGCGAAATGGGATGCAAAAAAAGTGCTGTATTATCTATGGTGAGCCATATTCTTGTAAATATGCCCATTACCTTTAACAATGGGAGTGTGGATCGTGGTTATAGTGGTTGATGGTGTTTAGAAAGGTTTTTTGGTTCAGGGATGGGTTGTAGGAAAACTGTAGCAACAGGGTTTTAGAGTTCAGTAATAGGCAATAGTAAATAATAGTAATGGAATTTTAGGGTTTAGGGATGGGTAATGTTAAGCGTTAGTAAGGGATTTTTAGGATTCACTGATTTACAGTGGTAAATTGTAGTAAGGAACATTTAGGGTTCAGGAATAAGTATAAGTTTAAATTAGGATTCAAAATTCAACTACTACAATGTAATCATGTAATAAAAAGGGTGCATGGAGGGTGTACCTTCCTAAACAAATTAGCTAGTTATAGTTAGGACCTAGTGTGTGATTTAGATTTTGGCAGACTCTTACTCCATTACAACACTGATGGAGATCCCATCCTCCGAAATAAAAATTACATTGTAAACAATGGGATTTATATTTTAGTGGCCAAGATATTCGTCACCATTATGATGGAGTACTCCATCTGCCGAAATCTAAATCAGGCCCGTCATTTCCATTGGAAATGGAATTCCATTCCATTTAGTGCTGTATGATAAATCTTCTCAACATTTTCAAATATAGTTTGCCACCCACTTCAGCTGCTGTCTTGAAGGTTTCTGGGTGATCCGTCAAGTGGGGGCCAAGAAAAAGAGGGAACCCAAAGTGTATTTTCCCTTCGGGTTCTTAGACATGACTACAGCCTGAACAGCTGAACGGATTTCAGTTGCAGTTTAAATAATTTGGTGATTGTGCTATACTAATTTTAGGATCTATGGTGTGTTCTGAGGTGATTTTACCCTGTTAAAAGGCCTTCTGCTTGGGTTTCATGTATCATGTTTGAGAGAAAATAGTTTTCTCATGATGTTCCATAAAGGTTATGGAAAGCGCTCCAGAAGCTAAAATGAGAGCATATTTTCTGTAATTCCACACTATCTTTCTCAGTCTAAAGAGAATTAAGTCTGACATTCTCAGTAAATCATGTACTTCCAACAGGAGTAGTCTGTCAGTTGATTCCCTTGAGTCCTACTGCAGCCACCCAAAGTACTCTAAAGAACAACTACAGCGATACTAGTCTTACTTATTACAACACTGGGGCACAGCTAAAGCAATTTTGAATGACTCCAAGTGATAAAACTGGTAAAACTTAAAACATTTAATTAGGAAAGGAACAAAAGGAGGGGGGTTCATTTTGTCATAGAAATTCTGGCTAGTGCTGTAGAAAGAAAAATTAGCACATGCATTGAGTGAGTTCTTAAATATCTTTCTCTTATATTTAATTAAAAATTTCGACATACAGACTGAAACATGCACCTTTCAACACAAGCAGCAGACTGCTAGTTAACTCACTGGTGATTAGCAGCTTACAGTGTTCTGATGAGCATCTAGGATCTTAGCATTCTGAATTTATACCAAAGGTATGGCACATCTGATTGCCATCTTGATGGAATCAAAGTGGAAAACTGAAAGCATTTTCTACTTGAGGATATTGCAGTAAATAAGGAAATTAGAAAGCCAGGCCCTGCGTATAAATCCCCCACCGTGCATTGCGATGAACATCTTACTTAACATTAAAAAAAACTTGAAATTCACAGAAAGACACAAAGGTTACAGGGACATCATAGTTAGGAAATATGTGTGTGTATTTGTATGTATGTCTCTCTCTCTCTCTCTCTCGCTCTCTGTATATATATATATATACATATATATATATATATATACACACACACACACACACACACACACATACATGCTCAGGAATGGCGATAGCAGTTCCATAGTTGATATTCCTCAGATTTTTGTGTGGTAATAGTTTTGCCACAATTTGAAGAATCTCCATGAAACTTTACGATCTATTCCTTTTTTTTAATTTGCTGAGATACAAAGTTTCATGGTGATTCATTAAGGAGGACCAATGAAAAGAGGGGGTCTTAAAACACATTAATCTCCCATGAATTTTCCATACACTGTTGTATGAGACATAGAGGGAAAACAGTTGAATAGATTTTCATGACATTTGGCAGGAACAAAGGTTATGGTCCTCATTCTGACCCTGGCAGTCCGAAGACTGCCAGGGCTGCGGTGGCGGCCTCACCACCAACGGGTCACCAGTGAAGAGCACCAAATTATGAGTTCTGCCAAACCACTGATCCTCTGCTCATCCTGCCGCTTTTCTGCAGTCCACAAGGCTGGAGGTGAGCCTCTCGAGCACGGCAGACGCTGTAATACTGCTAGCAGTATTATGAAGCAGGAGACCGCAAGCATTTTCTGGGGGTCTCACCGCCAGAAAAAAGCTGGTGGTCTTGCATGATAGCGACAGGAATAAACATTCCTGTTGCAAGGATACACCCCCACACACCTCCACATACCTGCAAGCATGCACTCACACACTTCCACACACAAATACACCCCCACTCACCCACGCAAACGTGACATACACACCCATTCACACTGACATACAAACACAAACACTCCACCATTCCTCCCTCCAGTGCATACCCACATTCACGCCCTCCTCACCCGCATGCATTCATTCATGCCCCCTCCACACCGCATAGACTCATTCACTCCCTGTTTCTGCACTGCACACACGCACTCACCCCATCCATCCACATTCACCAACAGACATGCACCCACCTTTCCCTGCCTTCACTACACTCACACACGCCGACATACCCCTCACCCCCTCACCTGTCACATGATCACCTACCTCGTCCATCGAGGAGGTCGTCCGGGAGGGGATAGGTCCGGGTGCTTCCACCGCTGGCAGTGCCCCACCATCAGGACACCGTCACGTCGTATTATGGGTTGTACATCCTTTTGGTGTGGTAGTGACAAGCAGTGGAACCGCCTTTTCCCCCCCTACTGCCAGCACGACTGCTGTCGGATTTCTGCCTGATTTCGGGCAGAAATCTGGTGGCAGTCGTAATGCTGCAGTCTTAAAACCATCAGCACTGGCAGTCTTTTGGCACCCACGGATTTGGCAGTCTTGTAAAAAGACCGCCAAAGTAGTAATGAGGGCCTATGGGTCTGGGGTATTGCCTGAAAACTCACTCATTAGTTTTGCCGTCATAAGGGACAAAACAAAGTGACATAGTGGGCTGCAATATACCACAGAAATCCAGTGGAATACCGTGGTACATATCTATGACAAAACTCAGTATTATTGGTCAATGACAGCCCTTAGAACATTAAAAATTAGCCATTTTGGTTTCATAGTCAAACCTACATTAAGAAAAATTTTATCATATCCAGGAAGATATGAGTGATTTTAGCAAACTGGGTACGGATAAGAATTTTTTTTATATTTTT
Organism: Pleurodeles waltl; assembly: GCF_031143425.1. Classification (NCBI taxonomy): domain Eukaryota; kingdom Metazoa; phylum Chordata; class Amphibia; order Caudata; family Salamandridae; genus Pleurodeles; species Pleurodeles waltl. The sequence goes on from NC_090446.1 coordinate 662,740,958, forward strand.
TAAAAAGTTTGTGAAGTACAACAGTACTACCTTGAAAGTACTGCAGTGTTAAAAAAAAAAAATGGCACTGAACTCTGCACCACTGGACTGTACATCGCTGCACTCTACTATGCACCACTGTAGACTATTGCGCTGTATACCACTGTACTCTGTGCCACTGCAATCTACTGTAAGCCACTGCGCTCTGTGCAATTTTACTGTGTGTCACTGCATTCCATGCCCCTCTACAGTGCACCACTCTATCCTGCAACTCTGTACTCTATGCCACTGCAATCTGTGCCACTGCACTTTATGCCATTGCACTCTACTGCATCGCTCTATACCATTGCACTCTGTGCCACTCTACTCTTCTCTGTATCAATCTACTCTACACCCCTGCACTCTACACCACTCTACTATACACCACTCTACTCCATGCCACCGTACTGTGTGCCACTGCACTCTGCACCACTCTAATCTGCACCACTATAACCTACGACACTGCATTTTATGCCACTGCACTCTAGTCTCTGCACTCTAGTCTGCACCACTCTGCATCACTGCACTCTACACCATTCTACTCTGCTCTGTACCACTCTGTGCCACTGCACTGTATGACACTGTACTCCACTCTGCATCACTCTTCTCTGTGCTACTATGAACCAATCTATGTGCTCCTGTCCACTCCTCTGCACCATTGTACTCAAGACCACTGCACTCTAGGACACTGCACTCTCGGACACTGCACTCTAGTATGCAACAATCTTCGTCATTGCACTTTACACCATTTTACTCTGCTCTGCACCACTCTACACCAATGCACACTATGACACTCTATTCTTCTCTGCACCATTCTACTCAGTGCTACTATACTACTCTGCACCACACTAACCTATGTCATTGCACTCTACTCTGTTCTACTGTACTACTCTGCACCACTCCAACCTATGCCATTTCACTCGGTTACTTTACTGAATGCCACTGCACTGCACTCTGCACCACTGTATGCCACTCTTCTCTAATCTGCACCACTCTACTGTACACCACTGCACTCTATGCCACTGTAATCTACTCTGCACCACTATAATCTATGCCACCGTAATATATGCCACTGCCCTGTATGGCACTGCACTCTACTCTGCACCAATAACTTCTACATCACTCTACTCTACTCTGTTTGACTGCACTCTAGGTCACTGCACTGTTTGGCACTTCACTGTATGCTACTCTACTCCAGTCTGCAACACTCTACTCTATGCCACTCTATTCTATGCCACACCACACCACTCCACACACTGCCACTCTACACTACTCTACCACTCTCCAATCCACACAATGTCAACTTGACTCCACTTTACTCAAAACCGCTTCAGTTACTGATACATTACTCCAGTGGCCCCCAACCTGTTGTCTGGGGACCCTTGGGGGGCCATGAAGCCTCCTCAGTGGGTCTGCGACTGCTTAGAAAATATTAACAGATTAGGTCCCTACCTTTCAGTAATGACTCAGTGGGGGGTCCCAGATTCCAATAATAATTCAGTGAGGGTCCCCGGGTTCCAGTAATGATAAAGTGGGGGTCCAAAGAAGTCAGAAGGTTGGGAACCACTGCTCTACTCCGTGCCACTCTACTTTACACTGCTCTACTGTAAGCCACCATACTCTACAACTTCCCAAGCCACTCTTCTCCTTTCCACTCTGCACCACTGTTCTCTACTCCATATCTACACCACTCTAGTCTGCACCACATCACTCTATGCCACTATACTCTACGCCACTTAAAGCCACTCTACTCCACTGTACACCACTCTACGCCTCTCCAAGCCACTGTACTCTACTCTACTCTATGCCACTGCACTCTATGCTACTGCATTCTAGGCCATATCATTGTATGTCACAATACTCTTGTCTGCACCACTGTGCTTTGTGCCACACCACTCCACTCTACACACTGCTATTGTACAGCACTGTACCACACTCTTCTCCACACATTATCACTCGACTGTATGGCCTTCTAATGTACACCACTCCACTCCCCCAAATCCAATCTACCCCACTTCTCTCTTGCCCACCTCACTCTATGCCACTCTACTCTACACCTCTCTATTCTATGCCACTCTACTCAATGTCAGTTTCATATACATCACTCTGTTCTAAGCCACTCCATGCCACTGTACTCCACTCTGCAACAGTACACTCTACTCTACTCTACTCCACTCTGTTCTAACTTGCACCACTCTAGTCAACATCACTTTATTCTACACAACTCTACCCCTCACATTGCAACTCTTCACCATTCTACCCCACTTCACCCCAAACAATGCCACTATACTCTATGTCACTGTGCCCTACACCACTGTACTATACAAAGCAAACCAAATAAGGCCATTTGTATGTCATGCAGCTAATCATTAGAGTTCCCAGGCACTACAGGTCTATAAGATTCAAGCGACTTATATAGGAGGATTAAAACACTCAATTAAAAAGCCAAGTTTTCAAGTGACGTTTAAAAGACCCAGGTCCTTAATGGCATGGAGGCGCAGGGGCAAATAAACTCAACCTCTGGTAGCCAAAGCAGAAAATTAGAAATCTCCCAATCTTTTCCTCTTAGTCTTAGGCACAACTGTCAGTAATGCCTACGAAGAGTGCTAAGCTCCGGGAGGCTAGTAATGCGGAAGTCTCTTGGACAGATATTTAGGTCCAAGTCCACTCTCACCTTGATAGTTAGCCAATGCAACTCCTTAAGTTAGGTATGAACAGAGATGTTTGTAGGAATTTTAAGTAGGAGTTAAGCAGCCACGTTCTGCACCAACTGGAGTCTTTGCAGAAGATACCCCGGGAGATCCAAGTAAAGTGCATTTGCATAGTCTAGCTGGGAAGGTATCAAGGCATGGACCACTATCCTCTGACAAGAGGGGAGGAGCATAAATAGGAACTTACTCAGCATCCTGATAAGGCCAAAACATGTCCCAACTATGCTCTCAACTTGAGACTTGAGGGAGTGATTATTATCAAATTTTACTCCTAAATTCCAAACCACAGTGGAAGGAGTCAGAGGAGAGGAAGATGAAGCAGGCCAGATCTTTCTTCCCCACGGTGAAGGGGGCAGAGCCAAAAACGAAGGCGTCGGTCTTGCTTGTATTGCATTGAAGAAAATTCTGAGAGGCCTGTGGTCTGTCTGAACCCGGAAGTGAGCCACAAACAAATCCGGTCTTAGCGTCTTCAGCGCCAAGACCAAAGCAAAAGCTTCTTGTTCAATTGCACTCCACCTACTTTCCCGGGGAAGTAACCTCCTACTAATGAAGGCTACAGTCTGGTCTAGGTCCTCTTCATTTAGCTGTCCTAGAACCACTCCCACACCATGCTCTGAGGCATCAGTCTGCATGAAAAATTCTTTAGATAAGTCAAGTGCCATCGCCACGGGTGCCAGGCACATGGCTGCCTTCAGGGCATCAAATGCTGTCTGGCAAGCCTCAGTCCAGATCACTTTCTTTGATTATTTCTTGGACGTTAACTTTATTAGGAGAGCAACAATGCTGCCATAACCCTTAAGAAACCTCCTATAGTAAATTGTCAGACCTAAACTGGCTATCACCTCATTCTGGGTCCTGGGAGGCTCCCAAGCCAGAATAGTGTCAATCTTGGGTTGTAGCGGTGCCACCTGGCCACTCCCCACCTGGTGTCCCAAGTACACCACAGAACCCTGCCCTATTTGGCACTTGTTAGCCTTATTAGTGAGGCCTATTTTCTGCAGGGCCTCTAACACTTTACAGAGGTGCTGCAAGTGCTCCTCCCAAGTGAAGCTGAACACAGCAATGTCATCCAGTTAGGCTGCACTGAAGTCCTCCAGCCCAACCAAAACCTAGTTAACCAACCTCTGAAAGGTGGCAGGGGCATTTTTCACCCCAAAGAGCATCACCCTAACCTGGTAGTGCCCATCTGGGGTAGAACATGCAGACCTCTCCTTAGTCCCGTCAGTCAGAGTAATCTCCCAATAGCCAGATATTAAATCAAATGTGCTGAAATATATGGCAGCCCCTGACCGGTCAATGGCTCATCAGCTCGGGGGATGAGGTGGGCAGCAGTCTTCATGACCTCATTGAGTCACCAGTAAACCACACAGAACCTGAGTTATGGAGTGGCAACAGGAAGGGCAGCTTTTGGGACCAAGACCACAGAACTGGCCCAAGGGCTACTGGAAAATTCAATAACTCAAGAGCTAACATTTTGGATACTTCATCTTTAGGCTCTAACCTTGTCAGTTACCCTGTAAATTTTATGTTTCACAGGTTGACTGTCCCCAGTGTCCACATCATATGTACACAGATGAGTGACCCCTGTGGTCAAGGAAAAAAGAGAGGCAAACCATCCCAACACTTGAAAACTGTCCCTCTGTTGTTCTAGAGTCAGGTGGGGAGAGGTTCACACCCTCCACTGAACAATCTTTCTCTTAGGAAAACAGGAGGTCAGAAAGAGGCTCACTCTCTTCCTCCACCCCATCATCTGTTTCCAAGAGCATAGTCACCTCTGTCCTCTCAAAGTGAGGCTTGAGGCGGTTCACATGTAGGTCCCTCAAAGGGTTCCTAGGAGTCCGCAAGTTCACCAGATAGGTGTCATCACTCTTGCGCTCCACCACTTCAAAAGGCCCAGTTCACTTATCTTGGAGAGTGTGAGACTCCACTGGGGCCATGACCCACACTTTCTGTCCAGGGTGAAACTCAACCAATCTGGCATTCTGGTCATACCACTGTTTCATATCTTCCTAGCTTGATTCCATGTTCTCTTGAGCGAGCTTCCTGAAGCAGGCAGTCTGGTTCCTACAAGCCAGCATGTAACTGAATAGTTCCTGCAGACTAGAGGCCTTCTCCAAGCCTTCCCTAACCAGACTCAATGATCCCCTCACAGGGTGGTCATACAAGAATTCAAAAGGGCTAAATCCAAGATGCTTTTGTGGCACCTCCCTGTACGCAAAGAGGAGGCATGGTAAGAGAATGTCCCACTTACGCTTTAAGGGCTGACAGGCCCATAATCATGCCCTTCAAGGTGTGGTTGATTCTCTCAACCAGACCGCTTCCTTGGGGATGGTACGGAAACTAGTAAACTAGTAGGTTACCCCACACTTCTTCCATAGAGATTTCATATATGTAGATATAAAGCTATTACACATGTCAGATACTTCCTGCTTGGGGAACCCCATGCGGGTAAGAACCACCATCAATATACATCCCACCACAGGTGCAGTGATTGATCTCAAAGGAATGGCTTATGGCTACGTGGTGGCATGGTCCACCAAGACCATGATAAACCCGTTGCTCATGGCTCTCTTGAGATCCAGAGACCCCACAATGTCAATATCAACTGTTTCAAATAGGGTACTGATAACAGGAAAAGGTTAGAGGGGAGACTTAAATTTCCCCCCAATCTTGCCATTTGCCTGGCAAGTTTGGCAAGACCTACAGTGCACATCTGAATGCCTGCGCATTTGGGGGCAGTAAAAGTGGGTGACAAGCCTCTCAAAGGTCTTGTCCTGCTCCAAATGTCCAGCTAAGGGCACATCATGAGCCAAACACAGTAGGAAGGCTATGAAGCACTGGGGTACCACCAGCACACGGGCTGCTCCAGGCTCAGAAACCTTAGGCTCGCTGTATAGGTGGCCGTCCTCCCAGTAGATCAAGTGTGATCCAGACTCCTTGCCAGATGCCTGGTCTGCATCCTGCTGCTGCAAATTCTTCACAGTAGGGCATGTTCTCTGTGCCTCAAAGCATGCTTCCCTCGTGGGTCCCCCTTCCTGCTGCCACTGAGTGAGCTCGGGAACCTCCTCCAGGTCAGCCACATGTTACCCTGTAGGCTCTGGGGCATCCCCTCAGGTTCAGGCTCCTCCTGGACCGTGGGAACTTTTCAGTGGGTTTCCCACGGCCCTTGCCTTTCCTCCTTTTGGCAGGCACCTATCCTACACTTTCAGGCTCCAGAGCCTCCTGATCACCCTGACAGGCTGCCATTGACCGGGTGAATGCACACACCCACCCACCCACCCAGACCCAATGTCTCCAAGTGAAACCTGTGTTCCACCTCCTTCCAAGAGGAATCCTCCATTTCATTGCCAAACAGACACTCTACAGGCATGGTTGGACTCAGAGCTACCCTCAAGGAACCTGAAACCCCCACCCACTCAAAGGGAACCTGTGTCACTTTGCACAGGTGCTCAGAGTTGTCTACCACAACTACATGGTAAAGTGCACCAGGTGTCTTCTCACAGTAGTCACACTGGCTCCTGTGCCCCTCAGGACCTTCGCCCTCTGTCCATTGATGGTCACCCATTGCCTGTAATTTTTAGTGTTCTCAGGCATGGGGTACTCTGGACCATCTCACTGTCTCCTAGTGAGGCAAGGGTCATCTCAGCTGGATCCCGCCCACCAGGACCAAACTACACTGACCAAATCCTGTAACTGTGCACCGGTGTGTGCCTGTGTACACTTGGGACATTTGGGATCCACCCTCATGTGACCCACCTGATCTCATGCATAGCACTTGCAGGGACCCCTCTTTGCAGGTTTTCTGGTAGAGACCCATAGTTTCTTTTCAAATGGGGCTGGGAGTCTTCACCCTGGGAACTAGGCTGGGGCTCTTTAGAGAACTCCCCCTGTTTATCCATACCCTTCCACTTCTACTGATGGGCACCCTGCCATACCTCTTCTGGACCCTGGTGCTTTCCCGCCATTCCTCTTCCTGCACAAGCTTTCTACGGTTAGTCAGCTTGCTGTCAATTAGGTGCTAGTGCAACTCTGTAAAACAAAGACTGGACAAGTGCTCACAAGAAATTAAGTTGTAAAGCCCCTCGTAAGTTGTTATCTTACTGTCCTTCACCCAACCATCCAGTGACTTGAAAAAAGAGTAAACACATTCTAACCAGGTTTGGGATCTAAACTTGTCAGACCTAAACTTGTCCTTGTATGGTTTAGGAGTAAGACCATATCTGGTGAGTAAAGCATCCTTCATGATAGAGTAGGTGAGTCCCTTAGGATACCCTAAGGACATCAGAGTGTCCCTCTCCTCTACTCAAAGTGCTTCCACAGACTCACCTCCCAATGTGCTTCAAGGACCATGTTCATGTGGAGAGCAGACTCATACCCCTTGAACCACAGATAGATGTCATCCTCCATCTTGGTATCTTTCACCAGATCTTTAAGCATGTGTACCCTCCTCTCAGACTGCACTGAGGTACTGCTGCCACCATCTCTGCTAGACTGGCTCCTCTGATCCAGCTCCCTTAAACTGAGCTCATGAACCAGGAGCATCTTTTCCTCTTCTATGGCCAGCCTTCTTTCTTCTTTCTCCTTTTAAAGTTTCTCTATCTCCAACTGGTGCATCCTCTCTGCCTGTCTGTTCTGCGACTCCTCAGGAGTCAGACCCCTGGATGACACACTGCTACCTGTCCTGTAGACCCCCCCAAGAAGAACAGGTGCATCCACTACCACATTATGAACACTTTGAACCTTCTCACTCTCCTCCTCCTCTATGTGCCCCCCAGCCTCCTTGGCTGCCATCCAGGCCCTCAATGGCAGTTGCTCCTTCTTGGGGGAGTTCTTGATTGGGCAGGCAAAATCCTTCAAAACTGCTTTAGTTGAGCCACTGTATATAGTTTCCCCCAACTCAAAAGCAGCCTTTGTAACCACAGCTGGTGCATCCCCATATAGAGAGATATTGGTAAGGTTCACTTAAAAATGCAAAGGTCCAAAAAGAGCAGAGAGTTCCCAAGAGAAGTAAAAAAATCACAATGAAATATGGAAGCAGGAAAAGTCCAAAAAGAAAAAAAGAAAACACAATTAGTATGTGGTCACGTAATGGTCTGCACTGAAAACAGCAGTGTACACTTAATCACTGTATGTCATGTACAAATACAAGTTCTATCCTCAACGCTGATCAACAATGTTAGAAATGGTGTCTCTGGTTGGAAGTCAGTTTGCACTCTTTCCAAGCAGGAACCCTCACTCCAGTCAGGGCAATAGAGAGACACACTTAGATAACCACTGCTCACCCCCTTGGTAGCTTGACACAAGTAGTCAGGCTTATATCAAAGACAATGTGTAAAGTATTTGTACTAGCACACACAGTAATACAATGAAAACACTACAAAATGGACACCACACCAATTTAGAACAATAGACAATATTTATCTAAATCAAACAAGACCAAAATGACAAAAATCCAACATACACAAGTCAAGATATGAACTTTTAAAACAAAAAGAGTCTTACTCCATAGAAAAGAATGGAAATGCTGTTGTTACACAAAGTACCTCTTTTGTGTCAAAAAATAAAGCCGCCTGGGTGAGGGTGCATTGAAAAATTCAGCAATGCGTCTTTTTCTCACTTGCAAGGAAGACTGCATCATTTCCGGACGGTGCCCCTCGGGTCCATGCAGGTTCACAATGATTTTTGACGCTCAGTGATGATGCGTGAGAAATCTGGCTGCCTAGTAAAAGAAAACCATGCTGCATGGGGTTTGCATCATTTTCAGCAACCGCCAGTGGGTGTTGCGTTGTTTCTCCAGCCGTGATGCTTGTGATGCATTGATTTCCCAGCCGAGATGCAGGTGGTGCATTGATTTCAGCTGTGAGGCGGGTGATGCATTGTTTTTACAGCCGGGTTGCAGGCGGTGTGTCAAAATTTTCCCTGCATGGCGTCCTGTATGTGAATTTCAGTCCTTGTTCTGCCAGCTTCACCTCTCAAGGGCCCAAGGTCTGGATAGGGCACCACTTGCCAGGGCGGGAGTCTCAGCAGAGAGTCCAGCTGCTGGCAGAGGAAGTCTCTGATGGCCCTGAGACTTCAAAACAGGAGGCAATCTCAGTCCAAGCCCTTGGAGATTCTTCTTAAGCAGGAATATACCACAAAGTCCAGTCTATGTCCTCTTTCAGACAGAAGTAGCAACTGCAGGCCAACCCAGGAAAGCACAGTCACAGCAAAGGGGCAGTACTCCTCCTCCATCTCATCAACTCTTCTCCTTGGCAGAGGTTCCTCTTGGTTCCAGACGTAATCTGAAAATCTGGGGTTTTAGATCCACTCTTTATAGCCCTTTCTGCCTTTGAAGTAGACAAACTTCAAAAGAAAGTCACTGTTGTTCACAAGATCCTGCCTTGCCCAGGCCTGGCCCCAGATTACATTGTGTGAGGGCATGCACAGCCAATTCAGGTGTAAGTGACCACTCCTCCCTCCTCTCTAGCCCAGATGGCCCATAAGAATATGCAGCCTACACCCCAGCTCTCTTTGTGTCATTGTCTAGTGGAGATTCACAAACAGCACAACTGACAGTCTGAGCCAGAAAGGGAATACATGAGCAGACAGAGTCACAGAATGGCTTAAGCAAGAAAACACTCACTTTCAAAAAGTGGCATTTTCAAACTGACAATATAAAAAACAACTTTACCAAAAGATGTATTTTAAATTGTGAGTTCAGAGACCCCAAACACCACATCTCGATCTACTCCCAAAGGGAAACTACACTTAAAAGATATTTAAGGGAAGCCCCCAGGTTAACCTATGAGAGAGATTGGCCTTGCAGCAGTGAAAACCAAATTTGGCAGTATTTCACTGTTATAACATGTAAAGCGCACCAGAACATGTCCCACCTTTAACATACACTGCACCTTGCCCATGGGGCTACCTAGGGACTACCTTAGGGGTGCCTTACATGTATAAAAATGGAGGTTTTGGCCTAGCAAATGGGTACACTTCCCAGGTCAAATTGACAGGTTAAAACTGCACTCACAGGCACTGTAGTGGCAGGTCTGAGCTATCTTGACAGGGCTACTCGTGGGTGACACCACCAGTACTGCAGGCGCACTAGTAGCATTGATTTACAGACCCTGGGCACCTCTAGTGCATTATACTAGGGAATTACTAGTAAATCAAATATGGCAATCATGGAAAAGCCAATTACACATACATTTTAAAGAGGGAACACTTGCACTTTAGAACTGGCCATCAGCGGTAAAGTGCCCAGAGTAATAAAACCAGCAAAAACAGAGTCTAGCACACAGTCAAAACATGGAAAGAAGAAGAAAAAAAAGACAGGGGAGACTATGCCAAGGAAGCCAGGTCTAACAGTTAGCACTAGGTGTACTTGGATGCTGTCAGGAGTGTCAGGTTCTAGACAGCTAAGTTTCCAAGGAGCAGAAGCTGGTCCCAACGCCTCTCCACTAATATCCATACCAACCCTCAGATTCATTGCCAGTGTGAAATATCAACAGGGAAAGGGAAGGCTGAAAAGCCTTATCTGCTTCTTCAGTCTACTGAAAATTTAATAACTGAACGATGGGACTCACTATGGCAGAAAAATAATGGATGAATTGAAAAGCCAATCAAGCTTTGAATCTCTTTCACATTTCTCGGAGTTTGTGAATCTCTGATAGTAGACTCCTTAGAGGAATCTATGGAAATTCCCTTAGAGGATATGACAAAACCGAAGAACTTCACTTGTTCAACATGCAAAGAACATTTTCCAGTTTTACATAAAGCTGATTCTCTTGTAGTTTCTGTAGAATGTCTCTTACATGCTTCGTATGGTCTTCTTTACTTTCAGAAAAGATCAGAATGTTGTTGAGGTAAATCATGGCTACTTGATCCAAGTATTCAGCCAGTACATCATTCACCAGATGTTGGAAGGCTGCGGGATCATTACACAATCCATAGGGCATCACCTGGTATTCATAGAGGCCGTATTTAGTCTGAAAAGCCATCTTCAATCAATCTCCTTCGGCTACTCTAACTAAAATGTAAGCTCGTCCCAAATCTAGTTTAGTGAATATTTTTGCCACTTTTACTTGATCTAATAGTTCTGAGATTAGTGGTAGAGGATATCTATTCTTTAAAGTTACTTGGTTCAATGCGCTATAATCTATACAGGAGTGGAGATTTCCATCCCTTTTAGGCATGAAGAATAAAGGAGAGGAAACCAGGGATTGAGAAGGACGAATGAATCCATTCTCCAAATATTCTTCTATATATTTCTTGAGATATTGATTTTCTGCTTCGGTTAGAGCTTAGATATGACTACAGGGTAAGATTGCTCCTGGCTCCAATTCTATCTTGCAATCATAGTCTCTATGAGGAGGCAACTTTTCTGCATTCTTTCTACCAAAAACAGTTGCCAAATCCTGATACTCTAGTGATATTTCCTTTCAGTCCATGACGCAAATTGTGCAGGGCTTCGAAGCCAACACTGTGGCTGGAGAATGAATAGACTTCTCAGTTTCCTTCTAAAAGCACTGTTCATTACAATACTCAATTCAAATGCACTGTACGTTTCTCCCAATCAATTTTCAGGTTCTGTTCAATCAACCATGGCAAACCCAGAATGAGCTGGAATTGAGGTGCGTCAATTAAATTGAATCATCACAAATTCTCTATGCCCGCTCATGCTCAATAATTCTATAATTCTGCTTTCTACAGTTATAGGTCCGGAAGTTAGAGTAGTTCCACCTACCACTCGAACAGTCTCTGGGATCTTTTTTAATAGAACATATTCCCATCTTTTTGGCATACTTCTGATCACAAAAATTCCCAGTAGCCCCAGAATCAATCATTACAAAAACATTTGTATGTCTTGATTTCCAAGCTTCGCTGTAAAGGGACCACCAGATGTGGTGCGGTGGACTGCAAAGTATTGGCTACTTGCTGAGTTACTGAATTCACAAGAATATCTGGAGTTGACTGTGTCTTTCTTCACCAGGGTAATTCCATCTACTGGTGAGATTTGTCTTTTCCAGACAAATTGGCTTTCCGTTTCTTGGTGCACTCTTTCACGAAATCCCTGGATTTCCACACTACATACAAATGTTTATTTTTTTTAATGTTCTCTTTTTCTCGCTCTTCCTTGGAAAGTGGGCCCCTGATGGAGCCTATCAGCATAGGTTCTTCTCTTGAAGAATGTTCTGTCTTACTCATTTCAATCTTGACTCTATCAACCCTGGGAGGAGGAGGACAAAAATATCTTCTTTTTTCAGATCTTTTCTCCCTCAATCTGTGATCTATCTGCAGAACCAAATCAATTAATTCTGAAATTTCTTGGGGTCGATTTCGAATTTGGGCTAAGGTGTCTTTAGGTTCCTCCTTGAGTCCTCGATAAAAGATTTCAGCCAGCTTCCTCTCAGGCCATTCAGTTTCTATGATTATTTTATTAAATTGTGCCAAATATGAAATTAGATCTTGATTTCCTTGTTTTAGTCCTAACAACTCTGTCTGTAGCTTGGTTGGCCGATTGTCTATGAACGATCTGGAGGAATTCTAAATTGAATCTGTCAAAATCAAATAAAATGGTGTCATTTTGAGCTATAATAGGCATTGACCAAGTCCCAGCATGTCCACTCAAATAAGACAACCTTGGATTCGTCCTCAGTAAACACTGTTGGTCTGCATAGGAAATGTAATAAACACTGGGTTAAAAATATCTGAGCTTTCTGTGGATCCCCAATAAAACATTCTGGATGAGTCAAAGGAATTATTGGGGAAGGGGAATGGACCACCTGAGTGGAGATCTCTGCAGCGTGTGCAGACAAACTCCTGGGCGATGTTTCAGACTCTTTCAAGGAAGGTGGGGATTTAGACATTAATTCATCCATCTTCTGTAAAAGACGATTTTCTATTTGGGATCTTTTTATATCTTCTTTTAAATTCTTGTTCTCTTCCATTGTATTATTTAAGTGCTTCTGTATATTATCCAGAATCCCTACCAAAGCTTTAAAATCTAAACCCTTTGCCATCTTCTGCTTGGGTGGAACCAGCTAAAATTGGCACTTCAATTTGTCAGACAACTAGATTCCTCAGGAAAAGAAGCTGGTCTCAACCCTCCTCCACTAATATCCACATGACCCTCTGATTAATTGCCAGTGTGTTATATCAATTGGGCGAAAGGGGGAGTGGACAGAGAAACAAGAGAGACTGTCTTGCAGAGGAATCTTTGCTTCTATCCTTCGTATTTGCCCAAAGATATGGATGACAGCTACCTGTAGGGGAAGACAAGCACAAACCTGCAAATCGCACTTCTAATTCATATTCTAAATATCACTAAATCATTCACTTCTTGTTACATGTACATCATTACTTCGTACTCCTAATGGGCAAGACTTGTGCTCCTCTCTTAATAAATACTTTGTTGCATAAATAGAAAAGAGTTTTGTTTTCTTGGAATAATATAATATAATATTAATACTGTGACAGTGTGTCTTATATGGCGGTTATAGAATTTGATTGAGTGAGTGGATTTGGTTCTATTGTGAAGATTTCTATTGTAAAGATTTCTGATAGTTTCTTAGGTGTACCTAAATAAATATATTTGTAGATATTTGCATAGATGAATTGTATAGATTTCTTGTTTTCATTTTTAACCACAGTAAACACGTTTAATGTCAAGAGAGTTCTCTGAGAAAGTAATTTCTTAACAGAGAAAGTCTTACTCCCAATCTGGAAATACAACTTTGAAAAAGGTATCTTTTATCTGACCTTCATGGTGAAAGTGAAATGCTGAACTCAGCACTCTAACACCCTTCAAACAAATGAGTGCAGCGGAAACTGAAATATTTGCTGTACAAAAGAAGACAAGTCACTACTTTTTAATACTTGAGCTGATGTCCATGACTTGACTGAGTAGCGTTCTTCCTGACTAGAAATTCTTCTGAGAGGAAAAGTATGCACATAGGAGGGACTCTACCCGCACCTCAGAAGTTAATTGAAGTGCGTCATCTTCATCGTTGAGCACTTGCGTGTCGAGCTGGAAATGTTGTTCGTGCATAAAAACTAGACCTTTAACCTCCTGGGAAAGTCTGCCATTTTGAGGATCTCAGAATCAAAGTGTGTAGCAAACACACTGAGGATTGCCTCCAATGTGGATATCGCTGGGCTCTTGTTAATCTTTGGCTCTTTGGTCCTTTGCACAAGTAGGTTTTGACTCTAGCTACTGTGTTCCTGACAGATGCATGGTCCCTGAGGGTGGCACAGTCTATGTTGCTGCCCTCAGCTGGTCCATGTGGGAGACACATTCTTCTGTCAGGAGTTCCAGCTCCTTCTCTGAGAATTTCACCTTTCTTTTCCTGCTCCTTGAATCCTTATTCTCATATTATTTTGGCATGTCCTTCTCCAGGAATGGTGTGATACACTGCCAGTAGTGATGCAGGAGCACCTCTTTCTTCCAACACTTCCTATCCTTCTGGGTAATGGCCGCACCCTGTAAACTTTCTGGTCTGACATCATCATTCAGCATCCAGAAAGCAATATGTCCCACTTTGCGATTTTCTATTAGGAAATTGCAATTTTGTGCATTCTTATTTTGAGATTTTCTTATTGCGAATGCTATTTGTGGAATCCGCAATTAAACACATACCATTTTGCAATTCCCAAATTGTGATTTCTATGGATTCGCAATTTGGAAATCGCAAATCTGATTTTTCATATAAATGGCCCTAAGCAACTCCAAGCCACTCTACTTACTTCACACTCTACTCCTCTGTACTCTACTCAACTCTACAACACTCCACACCACTCTATTCCACTGCACTGTACAGCACTATACAGTATACCACTCTACTCTAGTGTACACCCCTCAAATATACGCTACTGCACTGCATGCCACTCTATTCTACTCTGCAGCAATCTACTGTATTCAACTGCACTGTACACTATGCAGCCTGAATGCCTCTACTCTGCACCAATACTCTTTTTAAGGCATTGAACTCTATGCCACTGCACTCTATGCCATTCACACTATGACACTGTACTCCACACCACTGTGTTGTAGAATACTGTACTCTATGCCATTGCACTCCACAGCACTCTACTCTGGTGTGCACCACTCTACTCCACTGCACTGTACCCTAGTGCACTATATTCCACTCTATTCTACTTTGTAGGACTCCACTTTACACCACTGCACTCTACATCACTGTACTCTACTTTTCACAACTCTATTGTATGCCACACCACTGATGCCACTCCAAGCCACTCTACTCCACCCCACTGTACTCCACTTTACTCCACTATACGTCACTCTACGCTACTCCACACCACTGTACACCATGCCATTACACTCTACAACACTCCACAATAAATTATCGAGAAAGTACTGCAGTGGTATTCAAATGTAAAAGAAAACACATAAAAAAATTAATACCAAAATAAACAACATTATGGCCCTCTTATGACTGCCAGGGCCACAGTGGTGGTCTCACCTCCGAACGGCTGGCAGTGAAGACCGCCACAATATGAGTGTGGTGGGTTGGCCTCTGCCAACCCGCCACATCCCTGCTCAGACCTCAGGGAGCATCTCCGACCCAGCAGTCCAATGAAGACTGCCAGCGATATTATAACCCGGCTTTCCACCATGTTTTCCGCGGCGGTGGCACCACCATGAAAACCCTGGCGGAAAGGCTACCGGCCACAGGGAATTTCTTCCCAGTCACCAGCAGAGGGCTACCCCCTAGCAAGCACAATACCCCCACCCCTCTCTCCCCCTCTCCATACCAGAACCCCCAATCCCCTTCAGGTACAGCACCCCCCTACCCACCCCCCTTCAGATACAGTGCCCCCTTCCCCTACTCCCCACCCCCCTCCCCGCAGACATGCACACACAACCAGACACCCACATGCACCCCGCATACACTCTTTCACCAACACTGACATGCACGCATCCACTCACATGTATCCATACACGCTTTCACTTCAACATTCATACATGCATTCACCTCAGCATTTATACAAGCATTCAACCACACATGCACACACCCATACACACGCATACACATACGCAGGCACACACGCATTCAAACACCCACTCACACATGCACACACAACACCCCCTCGCACCCCACTCCTCTGTCAGACGTCCGACTTACCTTATCCGGTGAGGAGGTCGTCCAGCAGGAAAGTGCGCTTCCACTGCCGGCAACGCCCAGCCATCAGGACACCGCCAAGCTGTATTACAGGTCCTAATACGGCTGGTGGAGTCCTTCTGGCGGGGCCAGGTCCTAATACGGCTGGTGGAGACCTTCTGGCGGGGCCAGTGGGGGAACCACTCATGTGACTCCACCCACCAGCACGACTACTGCAGGATTTCCACCAAATGTGGTGGAAATCCTGCAGTACTCGTAATATGGTGGGTGGAAGATCGCAAGCACTGGCGGTCTCCTGGCGCCCACGGCTTTGGTGGTCTCTCAAAAAGACTGCCAAAGTCATAATGAGGGCCTATGTTATTAGAAACCCATTTCCCCAAACAAATAGAAATTCAATGAAAAAAACTAAGGTTGACGTTAAATTATAGTTAAGAAAAAGTTATTTATTGTTCCTGTAGAAAACAACTTAAAATACACAAAACATAGAAATAAAAAAATTATAGTTGTAATTTAAAATTATAATAATTTCTGCCCCAGCCAAAACGTTCTATAACTCGCACACCATTGTACAGAGTGTTTTGAACTGGCTAGACAGTCTAAATGAACTATAATTCTCCCTGCTACTGTGTACATCGTTGTCGTAAATGATTTCACTTGACAAGACATGAGTGTCGTTATGAATGCTAGGATTGAATATGCTATCAGTGATGTAATATAAAAGGGGATAGGCAGTGCATAGAGAAGGTGAGTGTTATGGTTGATTTAGTCTGTCTAGTGAGTTTACAACTCTCCCCTCTGATAACAGTTCCTGTCAATGGTTTAGAAATGAGAGCCAGCGTGGTGGTCATTTCTAAATTTGGTGGGCGGAGTAGCCTCAGCCTGGTAGACGCAAAGCCCTCTGGCCAATGAAGATTACTCCAAAATCAAAATAGAGCCCGCAGCACTTTAAAAAACACAATATAGGTGTTAGAAATTGGGTTTTTGGTTGGCAGTCAGGTTACCCTCTGTCCAAGCAAGAACCCTCACTCTAGTCAGGGTAAGTCACACACAATCCAAAATTATCCTGTGCCCACCCTCTGGTAGCTTGGCACGAGCAGTGAGGCTTAACTTAGAAGGCAATGTGTAAAGTATTTGTGCACAGTGTTTAGAAAAATATATAATATTTATCTGGATAATTGCAGGTCAAAACGAATAAAGATGCAATGTGAAATTGTAGAGATATCACTGAAAAGTGATATAAAGTGTCTTAAGTCTTTAAAAAGCAAACAAAGTCTCTTTCAAGCACAAAGTACCTGGTTTAAAGTGGAAAATCTCTGCAAAGGGCCGCAGAAGAAGAGATACGTGAAAAAATGGTGTGTGCGTCGATTTCTCCCCTGCACACATGGACTTGCGTCGTTATTTTTCCTGCGGGGGAGTCGTGCATCATTTTCCAGTGCACGGACAGTCTCTTTCTGTGGGTCGCGGGATTACCAGATGTCCCGGGGTCTGTGCGTGGATTCTTCGGCTTGTTTTCCGGCTGCGCGTCATTCCGCGAGGCTGTGCATCGAGGTTTTGATCTCACGGCAGGCGTCGTGTCGATTTCCCCTCTGGAAGTCGGGCAGCATTGTCCTTGCGGGGCCGTGCGTCGAAGTTCCGGTCGCTCCGAAGGCCTCGCGTCGATCAGCGTCGGCGTGCAGCATTCTTCTCGCTGCAGAGCAAACTGTGCGTCAAAATTTTTTGGTCCTGAGACTTCAGGGAACAGGAGGCAAGCTCTATCCAAGACCGTGGAGAGCACTTTTACAGCCAGACAAGAGTTCAGCAAGGTAGCAGGCCAACAGCAAGGTAGCAGTCCTTTGTAGAAAGCAGACAGGTGAGTCCTTTGAGCAGCCAGGCAGTTCTTCTTGGCAGGATGTAGTTTCTTCTCCAGCAAGTGTCTGATGAGGTAGGGTAGAGGCCCTGTTTTATACCCAAATGTGCCTTTGAAGTGTGGGAGACTTCAAAGAGTGGCTAAGAAGTGCACCTGGTCCCCTTTCAGTTCAATCCTGTCTGCCAGGGTCCCAGTAGGGGGTGTGGCAGTCCTTTGTGTGAGAGCAGGTCCTCCACCCTCCCAGCCCAGGAAGACCCATTCAAAATGCAGATGTATGCAAGTGAGTCTGAGTACCCTGTGTTTGGGGTGTGTCTGAGTAAATGCACAAGGCGCTGTCAACCAAGCCCAGCCAGATGTGGATTGTAAGGCACAGAAAGATTTAAGTGCAAAGAAATGCTCACTTTCTAAAAGTGCATTCCTAGAATAGTAATATTAAATCCAACTTCACCAGTCAGCAGGATTTGGTATTACCATTCTGGCCATACTAAATATGACCTTCCTACTCCTCTCAGATCAGCAGCTACCACTTCAATACTGTATGATGGCAGCCCCAATGTTAGCCTATGAAGGGAGCAGGCCTCACAGTAGTGCAAAAACTAATTCAGGAGTTTTACTCTACAGGACATGTAAACTACACAGGTACATGTCCTGCCTTTCACCCACACAGCACCCTGCTCTAGGGGTTACCTAGGGCACACATTAGAGGTGACTTATATGTGGAGAAAGGGGAGGTTTAGGCTTGGCAAGTACTTTTAAATGCCAAGTCGAGGTGACAGTGAAACTGCACACACAGGCCTTGCAATGGCAGGCCTGAGACAAGGTAAAGGAGCTACTTAAGTGGGTGGCACAACCAGTGCTGCAGGCCCACTAGTAGCATTTAATCTACAGGCCCTAGGCACATATAGTGCACATTACTAGGGACTTATAAGTGAATTAAATAGTCCAATCAGGTATGATCCAAGGTTACCATGTTTAAAGGGAGAGAGCATATGTACTTTAGCACTGGTTAGCAGTGGTAAAATGCGCAGAGTCTAAAAGCCAGCAAAAACAGTGTCCAAAAAGTGGAGGGAGGCAGGCAAAAAGTTAGGGGTGACCACCCTAAAGCATGTCAGGTCTAACAATAGGTTATACGTTAACATTAGGGTATCCGCCAGTCTACTGCACTGATGTTTTCCTGTAGGCCCAGGTCAGACAGTTCAGTTTACTAGTCACAAATAGTTTCTAGTAGACATAGTTGGTATTATGTATGTTTTGCAAGGGGTGCATGATTGTAAGAAGATAAAATGTTTGTGGGGCTATCAGTTTCGAATTCAAATTCACACGCTTTGCAAAATGTGAACATTCAGAAGTTTGACAAAATATTGGGTAGCTTTGGAAGCCCTTTGCATAGAAAAACTATTCCAGCTGTCACTCAAGACCAAAAGCACCAACTGCTGGCTTCACTTCTTGATGTTTAAAAAGAATAAGTGCCAGTTCCCAGAGTTTTAACTCAGACCCCCATGGCTGGCGGTACAGAATGTTAGACGTGCCGAATACCAGAACTGCATGGTCTTGATTTTCATCTTTTTTCCACTGCCATACACTTCATGCTACTTACCTCACTCTTGCAGGTCCCTATTTATCCTTGCTTTCTCCTTTTCTCACTGTTGTTTAGTCTTTCTCTTCCTGCTCCTTTTTTCTTTGTGTTTTTTCTCTCACTTGCTCTGGGTCAAAATCTGATGAGGAAAAGTAAGTTCGAGCCAGTCCCCAAAAATAATTATTGGTGTACCCCACCTTCAACCCCTTGCTCAAATTAAACACTGGGTGGCTTGTGTCCACTCTCTAAGTGTGCTCAGCCACCTGTTTCTGGAAGTTCCACTTCGAAGGGGCAGGGCTATCGGCGGGTGGAAGTCTACCTGTGTGGGTGAACTGCAGTTATTCCACATTGAACATTTGTTTAGTCACCTCCATACTCCACATCTGGATCGAATAGAAAGGATCTATAACTTAACTGGAATTTCATTCAAATTCTTCTTTGTGGTCCTGAGCTGTAATCGGGTCTAGCTGCAGATTTTTCAAGTTAAAATGAAAATGCATTGTTTATTATTTTTAGGCATTTGATGTAGCAGGGGTTCAGCCTTTAGACAGAGCAAATCATTTTAAGAGAGAACATTTTTACAGTGGCAAGAGCTTCTCAAGGATTATTAGGTGCTGTAACTCCAACATGTTGAAGTAGACATCCGACTTGTGCCCTACTATTCCGCACATGGCGGTGTTTTTACTCATATGTTGGCACTGCAACATATTGCCAAGTTGAGGCATAGGGAAATAACATGGTTTGTTCAGAATCTCATGATTTGTAAGTCTAAAAATACTTACATCTAACAAAGTGTACACAGTGTGCTTTAGGTTTCCCTCATTCAACCACTGGCTGTCTTTCAGCCATTGAATTGAGACTTTATCAATCACACCGTGGCTTGTAGTTTTCCATTGGTACTGGAATGTTTGCATTCATCTGCATCAAGATCTCCTTTACAATTATAGCCGCCACTCTACACCCCTGCTTCCTCCCTCCTGCGAGTATCGCTATTGATAGCGTATTTAATCCTGGCCTGTTGACTTTGCCAATTACTAAAGTGCCTAAATGTCCTAGTTCTAGTAGCAACGGCGACCCTAGCCCACATCTCTTCATCAGCCGTCTTTTAGATTTTATTAAATACAAATCAGCCCCCAATGTATGAAACAAATACGCATAACATGATCTAAAGGGCCTCATGGGCTTCTCTGTAAGAATGTATTTTTAAGGCAATTGACTGTCGGGTTTTAAAATATATATATATATTTTTTTTTTTTTGCAGTGTCACCATGGTTTACTGGATTTCAATGAATTGTGTCTGGCTTTTCTGCAACAAAATTCTTTTGTTTCCAGATCTCGGTGTGACCGTATTCAGGGGCATATTTACAAGAAAGTGGTGCATCAGCTCTGATTCGCCACTTTTCTTGTGTCGCTCTGCGGCCCTTAACATCACCATGGTAGCACTGTATTTACTATACAAGGTACCATGGCGCACATTAGCAAAATAGCATCATAATTTAAGACACTATTGTGGCGCTTTGCTGGATTAGCGCCATAAATTTTTACGCTAGTCCAGCAAAGCACAGGGAGGCCCATGGGTTATTATGGGAGTGTAACTATAACCCCTGTCTCGACGAGGCTTTAAAAATGATGGAAAAAATGGTGCAGTGAAATCTTGTACATTTCACTGCACCATTTTTTTGGCCTCCCTCAGTGGGAATGCCCCCCTTGCATACATTATAGCTGGTACAGGTATAATGTGGAATAAGTGGTTACAAGGTGGCATAATGCATGGTTTGCACCACTTTCTAAATATGGCGCACAGTGGGCGCCTCCTTAACGCCTCTTTAGCATAAAAACAATTATACTAATGTGCCGCAAGAAGGCACAAGGGGCTTGTAAGTATGCACCCTAATGTGTTTTGTTTGTCCTGGTAAGCTGGGGAGTGCAGAGGAGCATGTAAGGAAAAGTCAAGATGACAATGCAAAACAAAACTAGGGCGAGTCAGATAATGTTTTTTTTGGGGGGGGGAAGTTGTGGGGAGGGGTGCTTTCACATATTGAGCCATATTGTGTTTCGTAAGAGGTGACCAATGCATGGGTGATATCTGTGGAGCAGGAAAACGCTTGATGAGTGAAAATGTAAAAAAGAAAAATTGAAGGGGACATCTTTATGAGTCACGTAAAAACCTGCTGTGCTGTTCGTTGTGCATGATAATCGCAATCCTAGCAGTACCAGCAAAGAAAGCAGGGCAGGTCTATTCTCCTGTTGCAGAGACCAGACTGGAATTTGAGATTACCCATCAGGACTGACAGAAACTTACATTCTTTGGCGGTTGATGAAATGACTACCATGGTCATGGGTGTTAGTGGTAACCTTTGTTTTTCAGTCCCTATTGATTTATGTGACTAGCTGTTAATGATTACAAATATTTACTAATGAGATACCACTACTGATGCAATTTGTGAGTTGTGGAAGCAAACGTCTAAGGGCTAGATTCAGAATTGTGCCACATTAGCGACATTTTTGTTTTTACACTAATGTGGCATTATGTGGGCATTTCTGATGCACCATATTTCCAAAGGGGCTAAATGCTAGCACTGAGCCACTTTGGAACCCCTTGCACCACATTATGCCTGCTCCAGGTATTCTCCCACAGGGAGGCCACCAAAAATGTCATTTTTTCCATCATTTTTAACACCTGCACCTTGCAGGCGTTAAAGTGACAGGCCCATAATAACCTTTGGGCCTCCTTAGTGCTTTGCTGGACTAGTGCCATAATTAATGGCGCGAATCCAGCAAAGCACCACAATAGCATCATAAATTCTGACTCTATTGTGCTATTGTGCGCCATGGTGCACTGTATTGTAAATACATAGCTACCATGGGGACATTAGGGGGTCTGAGGGTGGTGCAAGAAAAGTGTCACATCAGGACTGATGATACACCACTTTCTTGTAGATCTGGCCCTAAATTTTGGATTTGTTCTGCGTGATCCACTGTTTGTATTTTGCATTATTTTGGACAGCAAAAGCACTTTATCTGGAATTGCAATATTTGTTTTCCTGGGTTTACTCTGACTTTTGACATGAACGCTTTATCTTACTGAAGCGTAATTTATGCCTGACCCACAAAACATGACACGTGTAAATTAAGGGTGTGAGACATTGCAAATATTTTTACATATACAAAAACAAGGAGAAACTGTGAATTAAACAAAGTTTGGAATCTGCAAACTTTACAAAGTTCAGATATTGCAAAGTTTGCTAATTTTACTCAAATTTACACTTGAAATTTAAACTTGAAATGTACCACAAGTGTAAATTTGTTGTAGATTTTTTAAATACCCCTTAGTATATTAAGGGGGCTCACTCAGACCAAAATGCATGTTCTACCGGTGGATGTTCACAGGGATGTGTCAGGAAGTGTCAGCAAAAACCCATGCAAATGTAGTGCATACACCCTCAGGTCCTAATTACTGGCTAATAATAATCAAATATCTAAGCCACAACAGAATGTCCCTCACGTACATACTGCATAGCAGTGGTAGAGATAGTACAATTCAGGGTGTAGGAGGGGGCACATAACAGACGGTGACATCTACTCAAACAAATTACCAGTGCCATTAGTGATGAAATTTGCAGGACCGTATTGTGAACGTTGAAATTAACATTAATAATTACTCTGGATTTGTTTTGAATATAAGATGTATTAACACTGAAATTAATAATGTGTGATACATGATGTGCCTACTTGAGTGGCCATCAATTCATATAAGACCCTGTTTATATGGTCTTTTCATAAACTAATGTACTAATATTGTGTTAAGCATCAAAATCGTTTTCAAAATGCATTGCTTGGTTACATTAATGGTTAAAATAATGTGAGTTTTATTCTTACTAACTGCATAGCCACAAGCAAACCAGGGTTCTGCGAAAGTTATTTGTCTGCCAAAATTATAGAAGTTGTAACTTATGAAATCATTCCATGTCCATTGTATAAAAGAGTTTACTGTTTGAGCTTCATATCTGTTTAGAAGCTGGCACTAATAAAATGTATTTCTTTTGAGGAACTGACGGGTCTTTGAAGGTTTTCTGCAGTTTCTATAACAACTTTTAAGCAGCATATTTGTAATGTGCCAAACAGGGCCTACTGATCAAAGTCGAAAGGAAGACTGGGAAGATATATTTAGTATAGTTTGGAGTTACGTAAATGGAAGAAGATCCAATCGTCACTTTGCCAATTCTAAGTGTAGCTTTTCTAATGTATTGCTGATATCTAATATTCTTGTAATTGGATGTTCTATCTTTGCCTGATGCTTCTGACCAATAGCAAATGTTTAGTGGTTCTTAATTTAATGTTTGGGTACTGAGAAGCTGTGGGCTATTCTTTGACGTGTGTTGGACCTTTTCCTTTCTACAGGGTCATTCCCCAAACGTTTTGCCTTCTCCTCCTAGTTTTTCTGAACCTTTTTGGCTGATGTTATGACACTGGGCACTTTACCACTGCTAATCAGTGCTGAAGTGCATGTGCTCTCCCTTGTAAACTTGGTCTGAGTGGCTTATACCTGATTGGCACATTTAATGTTCCTGTAAGCCCCTTGTACAGTGGTAGTTCTATACTCTGTAAATTAAATGCTACCAGTGGGGCTGCAGTGCTGCTTGCGCCACCCACTGAAATAGCCTTTCAAACCTGTCTCAGGCCTGCTAGCCCAGGACCTGCATGTGCAGTTTGCTGCCACAGGGACCTGTCATCTAAATCTATTTGCTAGGCCCAGAACTCCCCTTTTACTACTTGTAAGTCACCCCTAAGATAGGTCCTAGCTAGCCATATGGGCAGGGTGCTATGTATGTTGAAGGCAGGACATGTGCCTAGTAGCGTGGCCTGTCCTGGTAGTGACAAACAGCCTATTTGGTATCTCACTGCTGTGAGTGTTGCGTTCTCATAGGATTACATTAGAAATGCCCTACCTTATGTCTAGGGGGTATTGTCTGATTTATGTGGGGTAGCGTAGGCATGTTTGGTATGGTTCTAATGGTAATGAGAAATGCTGCCTTCTGGTGTAAGTGGATTTTTTATTACTATGACAGAAATGACACTTCTAGAAAGTGAGCATTTCTCTGTGCTTATGACTCTGGTGTTTTGCAGCTTGACTCCAGTTCACGTCTGGGCAGATTGACAGTTAGGACTTGTGCATACTTCTCAGATAGCCTGTACACAGGGAGGGTGGAGGTGTCACAGAAATGCACCTACATTTTGAATGGTCTTCCTGGTCTGAGAGAAGGGGAGGCAGGGCACACATGCATCTGTAAAGGCTCTGACCTGGCCTCACACAAAAGGGTAATTTGCCCTCAACTGATGTTTGTAGCTTGTGCTGGAGGAGAGAGGGGATACCCCCAGAACCAGTTGTAGCTGGTTGAAACCCCCTCTCCTCTTCATTGGAAATGCTTTGCAAAACTGAATATAAGTACAGGGCATTTTTCCCCACAATTTAGACAAGACATCTTCTTGGAACTGGACACAGAACGCTGCTGGAAGGACTCACCAGGAATTGCCTTGGACCGCTGCTGTGCTGACTTGTGACCTGCTGGGTCACTAAGAGGAAGTGCCACTGACTGCAAACCTTTGTGCTGGCCTGTTTGTTGGGATTTGCAGCCCTGTGCTCCCCCTTTTCTATCTCCAGGGGCTGGGTGCTGTGGCCCCTGCATCTATTTGTTTGGCCATCAAGAAGTGCTTTGGCCAGATTCTCCTGTGAGCGCTTTCGTGGCCAGTGGGCTGTGTGAAGCACTTTACTTTCGGACCTGTAACACCTCAGGAGCACTTTAATTGCCTCCCCAGCGCTCATAAGCGCATCACTGTATGGAAGGATCACCGCCACGACCCGGGCTTCCTGGAAATCCAAGTGAGTCAGAAGTGCGCTGTACCTGGTGCCCCCGGGGCACGAAAGAGCGGCGGCCGGAGCTGGTGTGCTCCTCATAGTGCCCCTGGAATGAAGCGCACCGAGAGAGGCACCCCCGTGGCACAAGCAGGCACCCACTTTGGTGCTGCTTCACCACTGCAGCCTGGGAAGGGCTGAAGAGCAGCACGCGCACTGTGTAGGGTGCAGGTTTTACCCGAGCGGGGTGGAAGCCTCATTGGAGGCCCCCCCACTCTACCAGGCCCCATTTCAGTGAGGAGCTTGGGTGGGAAGGAGACCACAACGGAGGATCCTCCTGCCCCACCGGGCACACCTTAGCACTAGCCGAGATCACGGGTGGGCGGAAGCCTCATAGGAGACCCCCACACCGCCAGGTCTCTCTGTTTTTTCCCTTGGTAGGGTTTTTGTTCTGCCCCCCTCCTTTTGGAGGGCTCATACTGGCCCGGGGGGACCCAAGAGATTGCAGGTCCCAGAAAGGGCCCGCTCTAA
Organism: Pleurodeles waltl; assembly: GCF_031143425.1. Classification (NCBI taxonomy): domain Eukaryota; kingdom Metazoa; phylum Chordata; class Amphibia; order Caudata; family Salamandridae; genus Pleurodeles; species Pleurodeles waltl. Next base: position 662,766,618 of record NC_090446.1, read on the forward strand.
GAGCCAGAGGGGGTGCGTGCTGCTCCCTCCTTCCAAATATCACCACGGGGCCCTCGATGTGCACATAGAGCCTTGTGGCACTAGGGGTGTCCTTCCATCAACCACAGGTACTTTGATCTGACATATGTTTTGGCCCTGTTCCTTTTATGGGCCTGCTAGGACTGATATGTTAACATGCTTCTTTTGTTGATGTGCCATACGTGTTGATGTTCCTTGTAGAGGCATTCTATGCTGGCATGTTTTTGTTACTTGCTATATGTTTTATAATGTTCTTGGTATGGGCATTTATGATATTTCTATGTCAAGTGCATTTCCTTAGTAATGTGATTCCTGACTACTGCTTATGTTGCAGAATAGTAAGTAACCTGTGTGTTATGTGTGACTACTGCTGGTTTTCTGCAGAGTAACTATTGTGTGATGTTCTGGCAACTGCTTGAGTAGCAGGATATTACTGACATGTGTTTGGTCTAATAATAATAATGCTGTGCACAATACAGTTTATTTTCATATAACTTGGTGTTTCCTTTGTGGTGGGGATAGTGCATCACCTTTGTTGTGTGTGTTGTGCAAACGCTTTACACATTGCCTCTTGGATAGGCCTGACTGCTCTTGCCAAGCTACCAAGGGGGTAAGCAATGGGTTATCTTGGACGTGTAACTCCCTTGCTCTGACAAGGAGGGGGTGGGTTCTGCCTGGCTTAGGTGCTTACCCTAGCCAACCAGAAACCACATTTCTAACATTGTGCCTCCTACAAGAGCCATTCTTTGACATGTTGCTCACAAAGTCATGCTTTGCCAGATAGTCTACTGAAGTTCTGGAGTCTTATTATTTTCTGAGTTTATTTTGCTTGTTCAATGCTGAACTAATGATCTGATGGTTTAGTGATCCTATAGTCCAAATTCTAAACTGTCCATCTAACCTGCTCCTGTCCTGATGCTGATGCTGCAAATTAATAAAACAAATTTTTTTTAAAATCACTTACCTGCACCTCCCCCGCGCTGCTCCTCTCCCACCGCTGCAGGCAGGTACAGGCTGGGACCAATCCTGACGCTACTCAGAGCAGCTTCAGAATGGGCTGGGAACACCCAGCCAGGGTGCTCCGAGGCAGACTGGGAGCCTGTGCATGCTCTCTCCAGTGCGGCAACTGTGTTACCGGGCTGAAGAGAGTCTACTGTGCATGTATGTTTGACCGGCCTGAGACGGCCAGCCAAAACATACTTGCGCAGTGAGGGAAGTTCACAGTACACTCCCCTCATCTCGTCATCGCCAATGCCCTGCCACTTTAACAAACAAAAAGATAATAAACATAGTATATTATCTTTTTGCTTGTTAAAGGTGATTTGCAGTGACTGCTGCTGGCGGGGGGCGATGCTCCTCCCCCTAATGGAGGAGCCGCGCCTATTCTTGAGGCAAATGTATTTTCTATATTCTGTGACTTAGATAGTTCTTTGGTTCAAACCAATATGACAAATGCTTTCCAGGAACATTAGGTCAAAATCTGAATTCAGGGTTTCTGTATGAGGGAACTTATTTGTACTGAGAGGGAATTTATACTATCCGAGTACTTTATCACTGGCAGGGTGCTGCAGGTGGAAAATTGCATTGTTGACACTCTATAACTCTATGTATGCTTGCTTGTATGTTTGAGGAATTTGCAATTGGTGAGTTTAGTCTAAAAACAACTGTACAAGTTAAAAGACAAAGATAGTCCCAAAAGATTGGATGATGTAGATGGGCTGTGGAGTGGAGGTGGCTACTTTATTATAATGTAGTGTTCTTGAAAGTGTGTGCCCCGCTCTTTTGTAGATTGGAACAATGTTGGGAAAATCCTGATAGATACTGGTATGTCATTACAGATCATGGTTGCAGAAATGGAGAAGGCTATTTGTTTTCTTTTTTGCACTTCTTTGTCTCAAGTCTGATGGTGTCCTGTCTGTGTGTATGCCGATGTTCAGCAAGAATGGCAAGGGTGCTGGTTCGGATTCATTGTAGATGGTGAAGCTAAATTTGAAGAGGGTGCAGTCTTGCAAGAACATCTAGCAGAGGTCTATCGGTGGGGGTATATGTTATGTTTCTTCTGGTACTTGGTGATATTTGTGTAGGATGCTTATACTTTCTTCAGGGTGGAGGAGGAGGCATCTGCATTTTCCATAATGCCTTATCAATGTGTAGGATGTGATCAACTTGTCCTCCAAATGGTGCATCGAGAATCTTGAGCCATGAGGGAAGGTGCTTCCTTTGCATTCCAAGAATATATGTATTTTTAATCAGTGCCAGGTGCATTTATGTCACACAGATTGAAAGTAAGAGCAGCCTGAGCTTTTAGGCTGTAGATGTGTTCAATTTGAATGGTTCTTGGGGACTACGTAAGCCCACCGAGCACCAATCAAAACCTTTCAAAATAGGAGAACTTTGCCTTTGCAATGATACCTTTTCCTAATTGATCTCTGCTCTGGGCTCATCAGAGGAGGCCAATACCTGAGCAGGGACACACCCACTAACCACCATAGTTGGAATCCATGGGATTATCACAATCCATGAGCAAATGCAACCCCTTAAAATGGGCTCTTCAGTCTTTCTGCTCCTTTGGGGAGTGTATTTAGGGAATTTACACAAGATATGTCTACTGAGAGGGCAGAAAGGCCACCATACCTAGGAAATAAAAACAATAATGGGTGTACAGCCCAGGTATCCAAACCCTAAAGGTACCAACATTGTTTCTGCCCCCCCTCTGATAGTTAGGTTATGGGTTATACCCCCAATTTGCCATTGTGGGGTAGGGCACAAAGCCACTAGGTACCTGCGAGTTTAACACTTAGAAATATAAAAGAGATGAAGGCCAGCCCGCCTAAGCATCGGACTGTACACCCCACAGCTAAAGGCATCACAGTATTTGGGGGCCGATTGGTGGTGTTTATCCACAATCTGCCCTCTCTGGTGGGGAGACGTTAGAAAGCTAGCTAGGCACCAATTATTTTTTATTTAGAAAAAGGTAATTGAGTGGGGACGGCTCACTGTGGCATTGGGCCGTATTCCCATCCCTAAAGGCACCAACAGTCTTCTGCTCTCTAAACGGGATTAAAAACCGAATAGGAAATGGGGACTTTCTGACCACCCATGAGATGGACCCATAGATGATAAACCCCCCAATATGTTGAGGGGTGCTGACGGTGAACTAAAGTACCAGGAAATAAGTGAGAAAAAGAATGGGGTGGTTTGCTGGACCATCTTGACATTAAGCCTCACCCCTTGCACAATACAGTATTTATTCTTCCAGAGGGAGTCAGAATTGGGGTTTACCCTTGCTCTGTCAACCCATATGTCAAAACTACACCCAAAGAAATCAAATGTCTTCTCACTTGCCATGGTGAATAATTTCACTGGCAGGCTTTGGGCCAAATGTCTAAAAAGTAGAGAGATCTCCCTCAGACAATGAGGATAGGGCTCTGTAAACTAAAAAAACACTCACTTTTCCCACTTAATAAATAGCTCTAAAACCTCATACACACACAATTTACAACAAGACTCAATCAAGTGCAATACCGCAGGAGTTTGAACAATATATGCAGGATGTTAATTATAAAATGATAAAAATATATACATTTAACATTCACATTATATAACACAAAAATATCCCAACATCACAAAAACAATACCAAAGACAGTATAAAAAACAACATACAACATCATATATAATGGAGGAGATTTTAAAAGAAAAATACTAATTTACTTTTCCTATTTGTTAGAAATGGGGTCTTTGGTTGGCAGTGAGGTTATCCGCTGTACAAGCAAGGACCCTCACTCTAGTCGGGGTAAGTCACACACAATCCAAATTATCCTGTGCCCCCCCTCTGGTAGCTTGGCACTTGAGCAGTCAGGCTTAACTTAGAAGGCAATGTGTAAAGTATTTGTGCGATAAATCATGCAATAACACAGTATAAACACCACAAAAATACACCATACAGGTTTAGAAAAATATAGAATAATTATCTGAGTAGATTAAGGTCAAAACGATCAAGATTTGATAAATATATGTTGAAATATCACTTTAATAGTGATAAGATGAGTTTTAAGTTCTTTAAAGCAACAATGTTCTATTCGGAACACTGGCTAGTAGGAATTTTGTGGCTCCATGCAAATTCTGGATCTTTGCCCCTCAGAAATGTAAGGAACACAATTGATTTTATCCAAATTTTTATGTTTGTAGGACATTCTAAGTAAGAGAATGTGGTGGGATTCATGAATGTCACAAGATGTAGACTCCCCTAAGTGTCTATTTTTCTGGTGTGACTGGTGATGGTAGGCTTCCTTGTGTGCAGGTCGAGCCTGAGACAAATACTACAGCTACCTTCATTGCAAAATGGATGATTTTAAAAGGCAAAATCTTGATGTCTCCTTGTAACACTACAGGGGTTTTTCTGTCACATGCGATAGGCCCAGCCACACAAGTAGGCAATTGTTGTTATTAGTAGAAGAGTGTAAACTCTGGGTTATAGGGATATGTGGATCCATGGAAATTTCAGAACTTTCTCTCCCCGTAAAATTACAATAATCTGTGGTTTTAGCTAAAGTTTGAAGTTTGCATGGTCTTCTGGATAGGAAAACATAGTGACATCCACACAAGTCATACCATGTTGGACTCTTTTGGGTGCCTGAGTTTCAGAAATGTCTTAGGTGTGCAGGTGTGTGATATTTAAACTATTAAATGTGGTCTTAGCTACTTTCTGCAGTGCCTTTTTGTTCTGCTGCGGTGCAAACCGCCTACGGTGTCCGCCGTGCATGTTCCGCTGTGCTGGAGGTTGATTCATATTATGACGGTCAGAATGGTGTCGGCGTGGCGGGCTCAGCGATTGATTAGTCACTCATTCGCCGTTGGTTGGTCTGGCGGTGTTAATTTTGGTGGTTTGTGTTTTGTAACTCGTAATCCGGTGGTCACTATTCCGCCACCACTGCCGGTAAGGTGGCGCCATTTCGCACGGCGGTCGTGCCCAGATGCTGCCAACCTCATAATGAGGGCCATAATGTTTATTGGTTGTATGAAAGAATGCGTTAAGCAGAGACAAATACATTGACCAGCAGTTTTAAATGATTATTCATTATACACAAACCTTTCCCCGATGGATATGATAAATTGTAATGAATTAAAAATCGCAATGAAGAAAACCTATGCATTTGTTTTATGTGCCTAGAGTAATGAGCTTAGGAATTAAGGTTATTTGTTTAACTCTAAATTTGAGGTAATCCATAATAGCATAAGCTTCAGAGGGAGTTTTGTAAAATGTGCTCTTTCTCGCACTTATTTACATTCCACTAACACATTGATGACACAAGTGCACCAACACAACACCTGCCTGACCATAGGCCTGACCTGTACACTGTGACTACCTCAGTCATGGGCAAATGTGACAGCCCCCCAACCCACCCAGAGTCAGATCTAGAACTATCACCGTCAGTGGTCACAGACAACAGGTGTCATCAGGGACAAGGCAAACAGTTGTAGAGGACACATACCACACAGTTTGCACATACCTGCATCTCAGCCAAAGTAATGTTGAATCAGCTCCGCCTTGGAGTCAGCTGCATCCTCATCATCCTCCTCTTCATCAATCCCCATGTCCTCTTTATCAGCCACTGGCACAGCTACCCCCTCCTCTGCATCCAGCAATGGGATCTGACACCTCAGGGCCAGATTGTGCAGCATGCAGCAGGTCACAATGATCTGGCACACCTTCTGTAGGTTGTAGAGCAGGGCACCCCGGAGACATGCAAACACCGGAACCTGGCCTTCAGTAGACCAAAGCTTCTCTCAATGACCCATCTGGTACGACCCTGGGTCTCATTGTAACGGTCCTGTGCAGCTGAGGTTGGGTGCCTCACGATTGTCAGGAGCCAGGTCAGGTAGGGATAAGCCAGAGTCACCTGTGAGTAAAGAGGGAAGAGGCATATCAGGACCGGGAGGGAAATAGGGCAGGGACACAAGGGTGCAGTGAGCTGAGAGGCACACATATGCAGGGTTACATGCTGATGATCCAGGCCCGGTCCCTCTGGAGGGGTGCCATCATGTGTGAGACGCTGCTGTTCCGCAGGATGTGGGAATCATGCACAGAGCCCGGGTACTTGGCCATCACCTTTGAGATGTACTGGTCCGCAAGACAACCCATCTGCACATTGATGGAATTTAAGATTTTGAGGTTTCTGTACACTTGTTCATTCCTCCTGGGTGATACCAGGGCAATGTGGGTGCCTTCAACGGCACCTATAATATGTGGGATATGTGCCACACTGTAGAACACAGCCTTGACAGTGGGCAAATCTGCACATTGGGGGAACCGGATGTAGCTGGACATATGTTTAATCAGGGCACACAGTACATCCCTCAGGACGTTGCAGAATATGGTCTGCGACATTCTACTTACAAGGCCCACTGTGACCTGGAAGGTGCCTGAGGCAAGGTAGTGGAGGACTGACAACATCTGCACTGTGGGAGGGATGGCATTTGGATTGCGTAAGGCAGGCAACGGATCCGGCTCCAACTTGCCCACTAGTTCCATTATGGTCACACGGTTTAGACGCTATGACTCCTCCAGGCTGGAAAGGTCTACTAGGGGCTTGTACACCGGTGCTTCCTCATCCTCAACCGTGCATAGTACCTGGGACCAGGGAAGAGGTGTTAACATGGCGTGAAGCATAGACGTATGACGCACTAAATTTCACACACATCACACATTCTAAATGTGAAATGGTTGCCGCCTGTCTGCATGCATGGGACAGGTGAAAGTGAGATCATCCCGCTGGCGTAATACGTCATGGCGGTAGGCAGTCACGACCACCCTGCTACTCACCATTGGCTCACACTGTTGCTAATGGGAGGCAGGAGCCAATGGTAATCACTGCCGGCGGTGACTGTTATGTTTGCGGCGGCCATGACCGCCATTTCATTTGCTCATGCTCACTTGACTCCTGAACCTCATGAACTGAAGACCTCCACTGCTTGTGCTGCTGTGCACTGACTCTGGAAACCAAGATGCCGCATCCAGCAGGAGATAGGGCCCCAGGTATCATCCAGGAGGAGTTGGAGTGGCTTGTGGATGGGGTCCTGCCCCTGTATGGACAGTTGAATGGGGCACCAGAGCAGCAGGTGAGTCCATTGTCATTGTCTTATATGTGAGTTGTGTGCATGGGGATGGGGGCCTTGGTAGGTGGCAGTGTGAATGGAGCATGGACATGGGTGAGGGGCCGAGGGCTACGTTGGCTGATGACGTGTGGGTATGGGAGTGTGATGTGTGCTGTCCTCTACTGTCCCAGGAATGCCACCCTACATGACTATGTTCTTCTGTTTGTCTCACCCATGCAGGTCAGCACCCATCAGAAGAAGGGATTTGGTGTACCATCGCCAAGCAAGTGCGGACCCTAGGGGTCCATGCCTGGTGGAGCACCCACTGCAGGAAGAGGTGGGAACACCTGAGACGCTGGGCCCCGAAGACCGCGGAGGCCCAGCTGGCCGTGTCCTCCCAACGAGGGAGAGGTGCCCATCGGACCCTGACCCCCCTAATGGCCCGCATAATGGCGGTGGTCTACCCTGTGGTGGATGGGTGCTTGAGGGCAACACAGCAGCCACTGATGTCCACAATTGGTTGTGTCCACCTGGGCAGGATTGATGTCACAGGTGTAAGTAATGCCATGCAGTCAGTAGTAGAGGGGCAGACTCCTTCAATTAAAACTATGTAGCCACCTACTTGCTAGACCTGCTTCCCAGCACATGCCAACTGGATCTTCAGAGCTCGGGTGTCAGGATATTGTGATTGGGCCTGACCAGCCACTGTGCCAGGGGTGTAACCATGACCTCAATCAGCTGACAGGCACTGCATGTATGGTGGAGTGGGTGCACAAAGTGGTGACAGTGGTTCTTTCCAATAGCCAAGGGAGCCTGCCAACTAGCAGTGCAGATCCTCTTGGGTGTCCAGTCCTTTCCATGCATGTCTCACCGGCCATGGGTGTGGGCAGGTACCAGACAGGTGTGGCGGGTATGACACTCCTCATGTAGCGAAATGCCTCAGTCAGACCATCAGGGGTTGACATGTGCATTGTTGCAGTTTCCTTCATGGTGTCACCAAGTATTCGGATGTTCAGAGCTTGGCATTATGTATAATGTCATGGCATCAAATGCTGATGCACTACCCTTTGTAACGGTTATGCTGCCATTGACCGATTGAACCCTGTCTCTCTCTCTCTCTCTCTCTCTCTCTCTCTTTCCCTCCCTGTCCGCCTCTGTCTTTGTTTGCATCAGCATCATCTGGCAAATGAGAAAGGGTACTGGCGAGTGGGGAAGCTGCAGCCCACTGGACCCAGGAGGCTGACCCCAGCGGAGCCGAGGGGACCAGTGGGAAGGAAAGCGAGGGGAGTGCATCGGGAGAGACAGGATACACCACTACATCTTCAGATTTCTCCTTCAATGGCGGCTACCTGGTGGTGGCAGACCCATCTGGGACCACCCCAGCACCATCCTTGTCACCACCCCTCATACCAGCACCGCCCTCCTTGTAGCTCCCCACCCAGTTGCCCATGCCCGTTCACCTAAGAGGGTGGGTATCTCCTTTGCCGTAGGCACCTCTGCCCCAGTCAGCCCTGCTGCCCTAAATGAGGAGGCTATTGACTTCCTGAGGTCCATCTCTGTGGGGACAACTATCATGAGTGCCATCCAGGGACTGGCATCCCAGATGCAATAGTGCAATGTGTTCCTGGAAAGCATTCACAGTGCCTTGTCTGGCCTACAGAGATCATTTCAGGCTCTGGCCTCCTCCTTGACGGCAGTCATTGTCCCTTCTTCTTCCGTCCCCCCTCCAGCTACCTGTTCCCAATCCCACATCACTCTCCCCTCACCCATCCAAGGCACACCTACTGACCCACATGCATCCACATCAACAGACACGGTATGCAAGGACAAACATAAGCACCACAGATGCCACCACCACCATGGACACACTCAACACTCCCATGCAGACATGTCAACATCCACACCCTGCACCAACCGCCAACCGCCTCCCTCCTCATCCCCCCTCACAGTCAACACACCACTCACACCTGCATTCAGCATAACAGTCACTGCTCCTGCCGTATGTGCCCTCACTGCCACTGGCACCACATCTTCTGACCCCGATTCATGCACCCCATACACCACTGGTGCAGACACCACAACTGTCAACACACCCACATGCAGCACATCCACCATACCTGCAGACACCACCCCAAACTTCACTTACACTTCCCCCCGCCATCTCCCTGCATCTCCTCCCCACCTCCTCCCAGTACATCTAATTGGACACACTCACCCACCCTACAGACCCCCAGCACACACATTTCATCCACCAGCGCACCTGCACCCATGGCACACCCTCGTACACACCTCACAACCATACCCCTTCCCTCCACTCGCAAACGTCTTTCCAGGGAGGTCCCATGTGTACCCAAAAATAATTTCCTGTGCAAATTTTCCATGTTCCCACCACTAACCCAGTCCCTGTTCCCCCAAGTGCTCTGCTACCCTTCCTATGACCCTGCCTTCCACATCCCAGTCTGCCACTGCCCATACCCATGCTTCTCCACCACCTGCCACTTCCATCCCTGTCACATCCAGTGCTCCTGCTACCAAACCCAAACCCAAGCCCACTCCTTTCTATTACTAGGCCAGGCCCACTCCCTGCTCTTTCCAGGCCAAGCCCACTCCCTCTACCTCCAAGGCCAAGCCCAACCCCCTTTGCAAAGCCCCCCCATCCAAGGGCAAGCCCAGGGACTGCCCATCTAAGGGCACTCCTAAGGGGCCCTCCTCCAGGCCCAGACAGAAGGACCCCTCCTCCAAACCCAAAGACCTCCTGCCCCAACCCTTCCTCAACCCTGAGGTGCTTGCATTCCCTGTTGATGCCCCTGCCCTGTGGAGGTCTGCACTTTGCAGTCAGGAGTCAAGTTTGGGCATCATCTTGTGCCTAGTGTGCTCGAGGCACTATGGATTTTGGACTGGCTCTTGGGCCTGTATGTACATTTGTTGTTACAATATATGGTTCTCATGCAACACTACACGATTGGAGTCATTGTTACCTACCTAGTCCTGGCTTTCATTCATCATGTATGTGTGGTGATGGTGGATACTGGTGTGTATGTGTGTGTGTGCGTGTGTGTGTTTTGGTACAGGTGTTTGTTTGCGTGTGTGTGTGTGGGCATGGCTTCCGGTGTGTGTATGTGTTGTGTGTGTGTGTGTGCTAACATCGCTCCCTCCAGTGTGTGCTGTGCTGGTGTACTTACGGTTGGTGTCTTGGTCACTGTGGCTGGTCTGGGAGTTGCAGGGCCTGGTTGGGATATTGGAAGGAGTTGCAATTCACGTGCCATGGCGCATACAGACGTGGCTGTTTTCTTGAGGGAGTGTGTTCCCTTTATATTGTTCATTTCCACCAGGCTTTTGGTGGCAGTGATTCCACCCTGGAAATCCTGGTGGTGTGCAACCTCGTAATATGGTCATGGGATGTTGCCTGTCTGCCAGGCTGGAGATGGCTGCTGCATTGTGCCCCGGCACTTCCGCTGTGGTGGACCGAACGGTGACTTGGCTGTGTTCTGCAGGTACCTTACCAGGACTTGTAATATGGTGGTCTTCACCACAGCACCCACAGTGGTGCATCCGCCAACTGCACAGCGGCGGTATGCTGACTGCCAAATTCATAATGAGGGACCAGAGGAGTCTGACAAACACACCACTCATGGTGTAGTAATGTGGAAATCCACAATTAGGGAAAAAATTGCAAAGGGATTTTTGCCCACTTGTTTTCTTTATTTTTGTTATTTGAAAAATTTATTTCTTTGGGAAAACAATGAGTTCTTTACATAAATGACCAAGGCTAAATTCTGAATTTGAATTTTCTTTACTTTACAGAGATATATAGAATTCCCGTTTCTAGCACAACTGCAAGTAGCTAGAAACCAAAAAGACAAGAAAAAATGGCTCTGACTTACAAGTTCGCTAAAACTGTGGTAACAAAAGATTTTATTTACAATGCCGCCTATTTCTGAAAACAGAACAGAATGTGATATCAATAAAATAAGACTTCAGTTCTTGCCATTTTAGACAAAAACAAATTTTTTTGCTCATCGCTTTTCCCAATTAAAAAAAAAATGCTTGTTTTTTTCTTGTCCTTTCCATTAGGATACCATTATAGGCAAAAACGTAGGAGAAAATAGGACACGTTTGTCCTGGATATCTTTTGTGGGACAAGCCAATAAAGGATTAAGTGCAAATTACTATCAACATCAACCAAGAGCTCATAATGGGGTCTTGTGGGGTGAGAGCTTCAGAATTAACGATATTAAGGGGGCCATGTGCAGCCTTTGAGACCAAGGAACAGGGGACTGCCACCAACCAGAAATGAGAGTTCGTAAGTCATTTTCTGAGAGTAATGATTTATAGTTTGCCTCGGTGACATGCTCCTTGTGGATGAAGTTAGTGTACAGGGTGTATCTGAGTGACTTAGCAATGGCCAATCTTGGAGTTTTAATCCATTCAGGTTTCATGTTGTTGACCCAGGTTCCGACTAGTTGTTGTAGGCATTAGTGAAGGTCTTGTTAGCAGCTATTCATTCAGATTCAGGTAGTTAAAAAAGAAGGGCAGCACCACAGAGCAGAACCACTGCTTCCTCGCCTTGGTGTGGTGCAGACATTTGGCTCTCTAATTCTGTGATAAGGTTGTCCTGAGCTTTGTCTCTTTTTTCTGACCAAGAAAAGTGGTTTGGCCTCTGGAGATGTTCTGGTTGCAGTAACTGTTTTCCTTAATTGATTCAGTGATCTCTGCCTGATATGTGCTTCCGATTTTTAGAAAAAATATCAGAAAAAAAGTTGTGTTTTACAAAATATCCTATCAAAAAATTCGAGGACAAAATTATTGTGATGGTAAGTTTCTACAGATAAGCGAAGTTTTACTATATGTAACTCCACTTATATGCACCTTGACAATCTTCAAGGTGCATAGACACGGAGTTAAGAATAGTAAATCAATAATTAACTATTACCTTCTCAATATTTTATTGCTCAATATTTTTGACATGATATTCTGTCCACACAATGGCCCAGATTTATGGTGGCCTAGCGCCTTTTCAACGGCACATTAGCGTAATTTTTTCTAATGCAAATGTGGTGTTGGAAGGGCAAAAATGCTGCACCATATTTTCAAAGTGGTGAAATACTTGCATTGAGCCACTTTATGACCCCTTGCAGCACATTATGCCTGCACCAGGCATAATGTATGCCAAGGGGGGCGTGCCGGTGCTCCAGGGGCCATAAAAATGGTGCAAAGGTTCCTTTGCACCATTTCTATCTGCATTTTTTAACACCTGCTAAGTGCAGGCGTTAAAAAGAGGCTCCCATTGTGTTTAGTGGGCCTCTGGGTGCTTTGCAGGATTAGGGTCATAGGGTCAGATTTAAAGAAAAGTGGCACAGCGCGGTGCTTTGCCAAAATTGGCAGTGCCACGCTGCGTCACTTTAGAAACACAGGGTACTCCGTATTTAAGGAAATATGCCTCACCCCTGCGTTTCCCTCTGCACTGGCGCTAAATTTAGCTGCCACCGCCAACGCAGGCATCCTTGCACCATCATGCAAGGATGTCTGTATTGACGGGCGTGATTGTTTATGTGCGGGAAGGTATCACGTATTTACAAGGTGGCCTTAAGCCACAAAAAGTGGCTTAACGCCACCTTCTGAATACGCTGATGTACTTAGCACCACAGGAGCATAACTAAAACTGACACTCCTGTGACACTAGTGGCCTATAAATATGGCTCATAATTTTTAATGCTAGTCCTGCAAAGCAACGGACTAGCGTAAAAAATGATGACCTTAGTTCACCTGACCACCGCCATGGTGCGCCATATTATAAATACGGCACACATATGGTGGCGTTAGGGGGGTGTTAAGGGGGGTAAGAAAAGTGGTGCTGCACTAGGTGCAGCGCCACTATTCATAAATGTGGGTCACTATTTTTGGGTCCGAAACTCTGTCAGTGATCCATGTTTCCTCTTCATAGGATGTGTGGGTGGAGTAGCCTCAAAGCACAATGAAGCCTGTCAAGAGTGAATACTGCCAGTAGAGGCTTCCCCATTACCCTCTACATGTAGTAGGAGTCGAGCATAAGAGCTCTATGAGCAACTCCAAATGGAAGGTGACTAAAAAGTTTACTAACACTGTGCACATTGAGAGACAATTGACCTGCCTTACAATACTGAATAAGAAAGAAAAGTACCAACTGTCTTTCTACTCTCTTCAGCTGTCACAGTTTTTGTGGCACCCAGACAAAAGAAATGTACTATGACTAAAGTTCCTTACAAGGTCCCACCCTCCACACTTCTTTTCAGTCTACGACCTTAATGTCCATAATCATCTTCATGCCCTCAAGAAAAGAAATTGCAATCTTAAGTATTATATACAAACACTGGTTACATCAATCTGTTTGTGTTTTTTTAGTTACATTTTTTACCAAGGTTTTTTAGCTCAAGTAACATGCATGTGCACAACCCCTGCAGCAGTCCACATATTCCTCATGCTCACAGACAAGATACAGCATGTATCAACAGTCCATATTTCCTTATGTCTATAGAAAGGGTGCAAAGGTACAGAAAGAGCAGCAATGGTGCAATCAACACTACTTCTGCAGTATAGAAAATGTAAAGCACATGAAGCAACATTACTTACTTCCCTTCCAGAGTGTATGTGTGATGGCATGCATGCAAGTGTGTGCATGTTTGCGTATGCCTGTATGTGTGTATGTGTATAAAGATCTGATGTATTTAGTATTGTGGCAAATTGGTGTGTGGGTGTATTTGTGATGTGAGAGACAAAGAGACATAGAAGAGAGTGAGGGGAAGACCGGATTATTTGGTGGAATATAGGAGCATGAGATGTTCCTAGAGCAGCATGGTGGAAAGGCAAGGGTGAGGTATACAAAAAGTGTTATGAGGTGGTGTACAAAAAGTGTGATGAGGAGAAAGAAATGTGTTTATGAGAAAGTAGGCTGAGACTTAAAGAGCAGTGGGAAGCATAAAAAAGGCAAGGCACACCCAGAGGGGTGAAGTGACAAAATGTGATCCTTTGAATGAGGAAGACAGAATGATATTGGTTTTGAAAAGGATAAGGATGGCAAAGAGTAATAACGGCAAGCTGAGTGTACAAAAATACATAAAGACAAGAGTCCATAGATTAAGACTGTCTTATGGACAAAATGAAAGGGCTAGATTTGAAGTGGGGAATGCATTCAAGAGGTAAAGATAGGAACAAACAGAAAGAAAAATGATAGAGGTATGAACAATAAAGGTATTGGAGGATATGTTCAGAAGTGTCACTTTTTAAATGAACAAGATTTGAGGGAGAGAGGACGAGATGACAAATGTGTATAAAAATGAGAAGGTGCGATTAAAGGGCACAGAGAACAGGCTACAAGAGAAAAGAGAATTCACACAGGGCCCAGTTCACAAAGTTAAACTTAGCCCTGAAGTCTAAGTTTAGACCTGAACCATAAATTTAGACCTGAAGTCTCAGGGCCCAATTCACAAAGGCAACCCTAGACCTTGTGAATGGGCCCTTAGACTTTAAGTCTAAGCAAAGGCCCTCATTGTGAGTTTGACAGTTGGACAAGCCGAACGGCAAACTTGAGGAGAGGACACCACCGCCACTGCAGTAGCATCCCCCCTGAGTGTATTACATTGTTCCTGCCAGGCTGACTGGTGGGAACATTGTACTAAGTGGTTCCAGCTGGGCTGCCAGCAGGCACAGTGCTACAATATTGGTGTCAGCTCCCTTAAGGGAGCTGAGGCCAATACCATAGCACACGGCACCATTGGAATTCACACTGTCTGCAAAGCAGGTGCACAGTCCGTCCATGAATGGTAAAGAGGCTCAGGTGGGTGCGGGAGGAGCATAAGGGGTTGAGCAGGGAGGGAGGGGCATAGCAGAAGAGAAAACTCTGTTGTTATCTCAGTTCCTTCAAGCTGAGCGATAGTGGGGGATAACGTATGATAACATAATGGTGTCAGTTCTCTCAGGTCCAAGGAAGGGAGATCAAATGTTGGTGAACAGGTCCATCTTGCCCTGAAGGTTGTAGCTGATCCTTTCATAAGACACCACTTAATACATGTCAACCTGCCATTTGTCATGTGGAGGCACATGCAGTAACCCCCCAGTGTTGCAATATTTATATTTTGGCTACAGCCATTGTCAGTAGTCTATGTTTGTACACATGAGGTCAGGGAGGTCATGCAAATCATGTGGTTCTCAGGAGTGGGAGGGACAGTGCCAAGACAACGCTGAGCACTGTCCCTATTTGAGACCACAGTCGAGAGGGAACTGAACAGTCACAGAGGACATAATTCATAGTCCACTCTTTTTGGGTACATCTCTAGCATCGCAAGTGGTGGAAGAGACCCGTGGCTGCCAATTTCTGGCGGCTGATGGTCCAGTACCAGTTCTGTATTTTTTTCCAAAGATAGAATTTAATTGTGTCTTCTTGAACACCTTTATCCAAGTCCTCTATCATCGTCACCCCTTCCTTGTCTGTGTACTGCACCTGGAGAGCAGTATGCCAGTGGTTTTGGAGGGGGGCCAAAAGGGGACAAGAGTGGAAGTGCTGAGCCAAAAGGTTGTAGAATACTGATATGACTCCTCAGTAGTACCCCCAGAGTGTCAGATATTGTTGGACATCCCATTGCCTAGGTCCAAGAATGCTGTAGAAGCAGTGTATAAGTGCATATTAAAACAAGCCTGTGACTGAGACAAGCAGTATTGTGACGGTAGGATGGCAAATAATTCCAAGCCCCCCATTTTGAGGTAATCACTCAGAGTCAGTATCCCTGTCAATTTCCATTCCCTCCACATTATATTCAAAACAACCACTTGAGCGGTGGAGTTATTCCAGTGGGGTGCCTGGTGTTGTAATTGAGCATGACATTTCAATAGTTTATGGTAGTGGTTGCATAACTATACCATGTTCTACACAAACAGATTCTTCTGAAAAGCAAAAAGCAAGGGCCACTTTCAGTGGCCCTTGGAAGATGGATCATATGCATCAGGCTGTCGCATAGGCTCTCATTATTCTAATGAGACTACTGGATTTTGGGCGTCAGAATCGTCTGCGGCGTGGGAGATTGAGTCTTAACCCACTACAGGTGACACCTGTTGCCCTTAATTCGGGTTTTGCTCCGGCTAACTAGCAGTGCCTCACCTCTACCCAAGGGCAAGGATGTTTGGGCAGCCGAGCGCATGACATAGTTGATTTCTCAGGAAAATCGTGGTCATTCAGGTCTCATCCGTATCTCTCAGTTACATTGGTCTCACGTACACAATGACAAACAGATGCAGTATATGTTTCCATAGGGTTTTAATGAAGCGACTGCATCTTAGATAGCAAAGCATGTACTGCAATCACCAGGACGATAAAGCATGACAAGATGAGAATTGTGACAAGGAGAGTAAAGCATAGAACTAACGCTACCATATTGTCACTAGATTCAATAGACCAATTCCTACCTAGGCTATAATAGAGCACAGCATGTTAAGCTCTAATTCTGCTGTTCATGTTCCCCTGGGAAGACATCATCCCGCATACCTAAGCAAAGGTCTGAAGTCTGCATAAGCAACTGTAGCGAAGGGTTCAGCAATCAGCATACAGTCATGGATCTCGGGCTGGAATCTCCCTCTGATGTGTAGGGGACGAGGAAGTGTTTTTATAATAAAACAGCTGATGTTCTAAGAAAATGTCCCTAAATAAGGATGTGTGTTTTTCTATGAATACCAGAGACAAAACCTTTACCACGTTCACCGGCAACCTATCTTACTGTGGCCTTGAAAGAAGCACAGAGTGAACATGAATGTCTTGTTTAAGAACATAGTGCTGGCCGAAGCAAAAACAGCTAGATAGAAAGAAATAAAAAAAAGTCAGCAAAAAGTGCCTTTTGTTCCAATAATACATGAAGCTGAATAAAATATATCTAGGTTAAAGTGCACAGCAGCAGGCCTAGTATGCTAAAATAACGTGCATGGAGCTACAACTAAAATGGCTAAACAACAAGGCCCCATGTGGGACATCTGTGTTAAATGTAGGGCAGTTGTAAGAAATTGAGTTGTTGGTGTACTGGGGTGTAGGCCCTGTCAAGCAGCACCATATTCCTTGTCAGGGTAAGGCACAACCCAACCCTAAATTAACCTGTGCTCAACCCTCTGGTAGTTTGCCACAGAGCTGAAATATTTATGCAACACTTCAAACAGAAATATAGTGAAAAAACACACAGAAAAGGATATCACACCAAGCTATAAAACTGTTATTTTTGCTAAATAAAACAAGACCAAGGCAACAAAAATCCAATCAGTAGAACTGGAAATATGCAGGTTTTAAAGATTTTAGTGAGCATAGTGCCAAAAACCCAAAGTGCTTTCTGTGGATATCAGGTGGTGCCACACCGGGACAAAGTCACAAGCTCAGACTGACAGTGAGGGAGCACAGGGACCCAATTAGGCCTGCTGAACAAAGCACCTTAAATCCTAATTTGAGTCGCATTGTGAGGATCACCGTTGAAGATGTCACCGGCAGTCAAAGTTCTGAGGTGCTACAAGGCTGCAATGGGAGGGCCTGCATCATTGTAGAAGATCCCTCTGACGAGGGCTTACCATGCGAAGTCTCATGTCAAGGATGCATCGCTCAGTCATGGTGATGCACAGGTTCAGAGGAACTGCAAGGCTGTGATGTGCAGTCCAGTGTCATCGTCAAGGATTCCATTGATGATGGATGTGAGAGTTGTGAGGGCTGGGGCTGAGGATGCATTGCACAGCAGTTGTTCTGAAGAGGCTACAGGTGACAGATGAGAGGCGGATCATTGCAATGGGTACAATCCATGCAGCAGCAGCACTAATGTGCTGATCCTGCTTAGGGTTGCACCCCGCAGCAGAGGAGATGCGTCAGTTCTGCTGGATCCACAGAGTCTGGCAGAGCATCTTTGGCTAACTTCTATGGGTCCAGGACTAGGGCAGCACCATTTGGCTGGATAAACTCATAGAAGGCAAAGTCCAGTTGCTTTGGATGAGATTGTTGGAGCCTTCTGTCCCTGAGACTCAAGTCCAGAGACCAGCAATGAGCTCTTGGTGTCAGCCTGGTAGTTCTGGGTTCAACAGATGCAAGTCCAATCTTTCTCACCGAGGCACGAGCGCAGCAGTCAGCACCGCAGAGCAGCAGTCCTTCAGAGTAGCAGTTCAGCAGACTAGCAGTCCTTTCAACAGCACAGCAGTCTTTCTTCCTGGCAGAGTCCAGAAGTGTACTGAAAACTTGGCATCTGAGTCACAATATTTAAACCCAGTTCCGCCTATGAAGTTGGAGAAGCTTTGAAGTTCACACTCATTCTGCATTCCCTGCCCTGGCTTTAGACCGACTACAGGGGTTCTGCAGCTCTTTGTATGGAGGCAGGACACAGCCTATTTAAGGGTAAGTGGGGATGTGCCCAGCACCTCCCTCTCATCCTGACATCAATGGCCCATCCAGACACACCTATGTTCCCTATTGTATATGACTGGCTAGAAGAAATATTCAAAGCCCAACTGGGAACTATAACTAGTCATGTGACCCACAGTTGGACTGCAGGTACCAAATGGCTAAGGCAGGAAAATGCCAGCTTTCTAAAAGTGTCATTTTCCAAATTGCACTTCACCACAAGTTAGGATGTTTAATACAATTGCAAAGACAGCAAAAATGATCTAGTCTCCTGTTCCCATTTGGAAATTACAGTGTATTAAATGCAATAAGGCAAGGTTAATGTTATTCTAACAGAGAGGCAGGCCTTGCAGTAGTGAAAAATGAATTTAAGAGGCTTTCCCTAGCAGGACATGTAAAACTTAAATGTACATGCACAACCTTTTAGATACATTGCATCCTGACCTAAGGGCTATCCTGGGCCTACGCTAGGGGTAACTTACAAGTATTAAAAAAACAGTTTTGGGCACAACTAAAAGTTTATTTTGCAAGGTTGAAACGGCATTTTAAAACTGCACACACAGGCTGCAATGGCAGGCTTGAGACATTTGAAAGGGCTACTTAACTGTGCGGTACAACCAGTGCTGCAGGCCCACTAGTAGCATTTAATTTACAGGCCCTCCGCACAGGTAGTGCCACTTTACTAGTGACTTACAAATAAATTAAGTATGTTAATTGTGTAGAAGACAATTCTACCATGTTTTCAGGAGAGAGCACAAGCTCTTTATCACTGGTTCATAGTGTAAAGTGTGCAGAGTCCGAAAGCCAGCAAAAACGAAGTCAGCAAACAGTGGGATTGAAGGAAAAAAGTTAGGGGGTACACCGCACCAAGGCTGCCAGGTCGAACAGCAGTGTAATAACTTTCAATGTTAGGGATCTCAGGAAGCTGCTTTCCCTGTGTGCATTCAATTTGGAGAAGTTTACACCCGGTCTTATGACTCCCCATATGAGATTTGATGCCTCTGTCTATAGCCCACAAGATGGGAGTCTGGAGACAGCATTCTCAGGACATAAGTAAAGCAAGGGGCTACCACCATTTTAATCACATGTGATTGCCCCCCTCAGCAACTGGTTGAGATGCCTCCACTTTAGGTGGTCTGCATTGGTCTTTTTAATTAAAGGGTCAGGATTACCAGGACCATGCCTTCAAGATCCCTTTTGACAAGGATACCCAGATATTTGAGCCTCTGCTGTTCCCACTGGAATGGATACCCAAGTATCACATCCTTTGTCGTAATATGTGACATGGGCAATGTTTCACTTTTGTTCCAGTTGATCTCCTAACCCAGAATCACTGAAGTGGTTGATATAAGGAACAGTAGGACCAGGAGAGGCTTGCCCTGGTCTGTGAATGTAGGTAGGATATTGTCTGCATACACCAATGCTTTTGTCATCTCCAGTGGAGTGGGTATGCCTAATATATAGGGAGACCTTTGAATGGCAGCCACCAGAGGCTCCATCACCAAAAGAAACAGAAGCAGCAAAATGGGCAGCCCTATAGGTTGTCCCTGTGTACTTAAAAGGGGGCTGATATGAGTCCTCCACAGTTGACCTGATCTCTGGGTAAAGCATACAAGCAGTGGACTTTCACAATATAGTCAACCCATAATTCTGTCGGACAAAGGACCTGAAACATGTATTCACATTCTATGTAGCTGAACACCTTTTATGTGTCTAAAGACATGGTGATCACAGCCACAGGGCAATCTTTAGATTACCATAAGAGGTGGGAAAGGGAGTGTAGATGATTACGAGAGGAACGTCCTGAAACAATTCTCACTTGTATATGATAAATCAGGCTTGGGCTAACCCTTTTGAGATGTGAAGCCACTATATTTGCCAGGAACTTAATGTCCACATTCAAAAAGGAGATTTGTCCTAACTGCTGCAGAGAAGGGACTCCTTGCCCGATTTCGTTAGGACTGTGATCCTGCCCTTATTAACCAGAAGGGACAAGGACCCTGTATGGTCTGTCTCCTTAAAAGCAAAATGTAAATGGCCCTCTATATTGTCCTTTTCCCTTCATTAGAGCTGCCCACCATCTCTGAGATCTTTATTATCCAAAAGGTTGAAATAGGTTACTCCACTTCCTCCTTTAAAATATCTCTACCCGGTCCTTGGTGTCATGGAGTTTGTGGTTCCGGAGATTTGCATAGTTGGTTCAAAAGGTGTTGGCTATGCCCTGTAGATCTCAGACAAGGTGGTCTGAGTCATCTCCAATAGCAGGGGTGATCATTGCAGCTTCCCGTTTTCAGATTTGTGCTGCTAGGAATCTGCACGCCTTCTCACCATGCTTGTAATGCTGGGCCTTTCAATTTGTAGAACGCAAATTCCACTGCGGAGCTGCAGAGAGAGATAAGCCTCAAGTTTGCCTACTTCTGGATATATTTGGATTCAACAGAGGGTCTTGTGACATAGGCCCATGCATAGGATAGAATAGCAGTCTCTAGAGCTGCCTGCCTCTGTGCTCAATGCTTATTGGCCCATAGGGCATCCCTCATTGGTTGACCATGGATAGTGGCCTTTGGCAGCTACCTATAGAATTTGAGGCACATGGACAGAGCACACATCTATAGTCAAGTGGGTTTCAGCTGCTTTTCATGGGGCATCCTATAGTGTACCTCATTAAAACATCAGGGTTTAATGATAGATTTGTGCTTACACCATTCTATGTCCAACCTCACTGGTGCATGGCCTGTCAAGCAGCCCTGTAGGATGACACAGGTAAATATTGTTGGAGAAACTAGCTGAGAGGTCTAAGAGTAATCTAAATGAGAGGCTGTCCTGTGTACTGTTGAAAGGAATGATTATTTCTTCTCTGTTGGGTGAAGAAGGTGCCAGATGTCCACCAACCCTTGGTCAACCCAAATGTCTTTAAGAAGGGCTCTGTCTCTATTATTGTGTGAGTATATGGGGCTTGTGCAATCCAGGGTGGCGTCTGGTGTCAGAATCCAATTTTATCCTATCTCTGTTTAGGAGTTGTGTTGTTCTCTGATAGGTCTATTCAGGAGTGAGAGAAAAGTGAAATTACAGCCATTGAGGACATAACAGAGCTGACACTGAAATATCTTGAACCAACCATAAATTTAGCAAACACATAACAAACTTCATCATTCATCCAGGTGCAAAGAATTGAACAAGGGAGAGCATGAAGTGTGATGATGGCAACCCCGCACTTTTTGGGGTTGGATTCAGTAGGCGTGTGCGGTATGGGTGGGCATGGCTGGGGCACTAAGACTGTAAATTACATTCCCACCCTGTCTCTCTTAGGTTTCTCTGTCTGTCAAAGAGAGGAGAGTCTCCTGTATAAGGGTGATCTCCACATTCTTATAGGCTAAGATCAAATTTTCTTATGCTTCACACAGTTCATGAGTCCTCATGTGAGTTCACATTGAGTGTGATATTAGTGAGGGGTGAAGCCGCCATGGTGGAACAAGTAGTGCAGTGCATAAAACCCACCAGGCAAGGTGAAAGTCACTGGGATAAGTACAGTGGGGGAGATCACCAGACCTTGGGAGCATAAGAATAAGATCAGAAATGCAGCAGTTCTGGGACTATCGGTGGGAGACGGGTGGGCAGACTTGTAGGGCTGGTGGAGGCCTTTATAAATTCTCTTTGTGTACGATCTTAGAGTAAGATGAAGAAGTCAGTGGTTGGAGGGAAGCATCAGAGGTCCTTCATAGAATATATAGGATCATGGAGGAGACAATTGCTCAGTTCTGCACTTTGGTTGCGGCTGTCAGGAGTGGGTCTAGTTTCCTTAATGAGCAAGAAGCCACAGTTTTTTACTTGCAATGGCTGGTGAATCAGGACTAGTGATGTCCGAGAAGAACAGTACAAGTCACATGGGGAAAAGTGAGAGAAAGGTAGAGCAGAAAGTCTTGAAATGAACATGGTCATAAACCACTAGGTGTCCAGAGAGAGGAGGGAGGAAGGGGAGGGGAGGCACAATAAATGGGGGCTAAGGTCAAAGGTCAGCAGAAGGGAGTAAATAAGTGAGGCAGGCCATCACCTGCAATATGCAGATAGGGTTCCCTGAGGAGATTAACAGAAGTAGCTGAAGGGGGAGTATATAGCCAGAAGGGCTATACTGAGAGTTTGTTTAACTTCTAACCTATGTGCCTAGAGCAACCGGGTTTCCTATTTCCTTGTGAGTCTTTCTGATTCAAATCTATGTACTGAGTGCAATCGTGGGAGTGTCATTAACTCCAACCTATGTTCTGAGGTTACTTGTGAAGTGTCTTAAACTTAACCCATTAATTCAAGTTCTTCTTCAAGAAGTGAAGATCCCAAATTTGTTGTGAACAGTGTCTTTAATTGTAGGCACAGTTTGCCTCAGGATTGTGCAATCTTCAAGATACAGCCAATATGTGTTTCATCACTCAGGTGACTTCATCAAGGCTGCAAAACAATAATAAAAGCAAACTTGTATGTAATAGTACCTATACTTAAGTGAGACCTAATATGTGTCCATGTTGGATTAATTCCAGTGCTTACTAAAGGAAAGCGATGGGAAACGTGCAAACCCAAGTAAGTGAAGAGAAGATGGGCATGGCAATATAAATGGAATAAAGGAACCATAGTTAATAGTACAGAAGAAAAAGAAAAAGACACCTCACCGTGGACACGAAAAAAATGCATATGTGGAAAAGCCATACTCTAAGTGCCACGCAATGAAGAAAGTGTTCCATAAAGTCAAAGACGGGCCTGCATATAAAAGTAAGGCACAAAGTATTGTAAAGTGAACATAAGAAAAGATAAAATTAAACATAAATAAAAATAAATAAGACTAAAGATAAAGACAGAGTATAGCATATAGAAAGAAAAAAAGAAAAAGGCATTAGGGTGATACCTGGGCCGTCCGGCTGGCTGGCGGTGCTCCCATGGGCATTCTGACTGCGGCGGTACTGCCGCGGTCAGAAAACGGGAAACCGGCGGTGTCCCGCCGGTTTCCCGCTGCCCTAGGGAATCCTCCACGGCAGCGCCGCCATGGGGATTCCGACCCCTTTACCGCCATCCTGTTCCTGGCGGTTTTCACCACAGGGCCCCACTAAGATTTTCAGTGTCTGCATAGCAGACACTGAAAATCGCGACGGGTGCAACTGCACCCGTCGCACCCTTCCCACTCCGCCGGCTCCATTCGGAGCCGGCATCCTCGTGGGAAGGGGTTTCCCGCTGGGCGGGCGGGCGGCCTTCTGGCGGTCGCCCGCCAGCCCAGCGGAAAACTCAGAATAACCGCGGCGGTCTTTTGACCGCGCAGCGGTATTCTGGCGGTTCCCGCTTGGCGGGCGGCTCCCGCCGCCCGCCAAGCTCAGAATGACCCCCTTAATGCATTAAAGGTAATTGCCTCTTCTTGTTCTTTCCAGTCTATTTCATTTTCACAATAACCAGAAGTGCTGTTTCTTAAACATCCACCTTCATCTGAACCAGAATGTCCTGGAAGTGAAGATCCTATTAATAGCACCGTAGTGGGGCAGAAACAGTACCACAAGTGTTAATTTGTCCTTTCCACCTTTGGAAGTTTCCTGAAACTAAAAGTACTGTCCGTGTGTACAGCTTCTTCCTGATTGGGAGTGAGGTCCAGCATTGGCTCCAGTGTTGTGCCCGCAGTTGGAACTACGGGCCAGATGTAGCAAGGCTTTTGCGCCTCACAAACAGCAAAAATCGCTGTTTGCGAGGCGCAAAAGCCACATCGCAATGTCCATTCCCATTTTGCGAGTCGGTAACCTGGTTACCGACTCGCAAAATAGCAATGCGAGTCGCAAATAGGAAGGGGTGTTCCCCTTCCTATTTGCGAGTCGCATTGCGATGCAGAATTGCTTTGTGACTGCGAACGCTGTCGCAAAGCAATTCGCAGTTACCACCAGTGTCACACTGGTGGTAACCCATTCGCAAAAGGGAAGGGGTCCCCATGGGACCCCATTCCCTTTGTGAATGGCCCTCAATTTTTTTTCAGAGCAGGCAGTGGTCCTATGGACCACTGCCTCCTCTGAAAAAATAAAACTGACACGTTTCATATTTTCGTTTGTAATGCATCTCGTTTTCCTTTAAGGAAAACGGGCTGCATTACAAAAAAATTTAAAAACTGTTTTATTTAAAAGCAGTCACAGACATGGTGGTCTGCTGTCTCCAGCAGGCCACCATACCTGTGAGTGCTGCGACTCGCATGGGGGTCGCAAATTGTGACCCACCTCATTAATCTTCATGAGGTGGGCCTTTGCGACCCCCTTGCAACTCGCAGATGGTGTCAGGGACACCATCCTGCATCCGGCTTTGCAACTCGCAAATTGCGAGTCACGCCGACTCGCAATTTGCGAGTCGCAAAGCCGGAATTTCCGACATTTGGCCCCAAGTGAGTGCTTGACAGAAGGCTAAGCATTGTAGATTCCACTGCTTGGGCAACATGGTTGGACAAATATATGTTTTTAATCTGGGCAAGATTCCGTTCAAAGATTTCTTGCAAGCCTTAGACCTTGTCAGAGCTTTAGTGGAAGTGCATTCGTAGTCCATTATGATGATTTGAGAAACAAATAAATGCACTCACTAACCAACGTGTTAATTCTGACCCTGTCACAGTTATCTGGCCAAAGCTGTTTCCTAATTGTGCTGTCTCGACTTTACATTATTTAAATTTTTTAGAAAGATAGTGCCTTATCTCCTGGATGCACATACCCTAGTTTGGACCACCATTATTGAGTTGATAATACAGCATCAGAATAGTAAGAACCCTCTTACTTACAATAGTGTTGCTGGCAAACAAGTTAGAGAATTTCAGTGGTCTGTAGAAACAAGAAGCCTTCCTTTTCTTAAAGAATTGAGAAGTGAATTAAAAACTTATTTCCATTCTTTAAAACCACATCTTCAGACTGTTTCCAGTTCATTGACTAAATTTCAGATTAAATTATAAGATTTTGGAAAGGAGAAAGAAAATTACACTGTGTTTTTTTTGGGGTAGGCAGCGCATTCAGCCTGACAAGCTGACAAACAGACACTACTCTTGACCCGGAACTCCCTCACATGACTGATACCTCACATAATATTCCACAACCCATAATTCTACCAGTAATCTTGATTGTTCCCCTCAACAGAAACTGAGATTATCTACGCTCATAGATTCTAGGGCCACAAGGAATTTCTTATATTTAAACTTAGCCCATTCAGTGCATGTCCCCCTGGTCAGTGAGCCCGAACAGGGGTAGAACAGTAGATGGCTCTGAACTCCTTCTGGGTTGATTTTATCCCAAACTACTCCAGTGTCATTGAGAAAGGGCACACAGAGACATTGACCTTTGATCTCATTAATATACCTACCTTTGACGCTATATGAGGGATTCCTTGGCTCCAAATGCACAATCCTATCCTTGAGTGACCTCTGCATCTTGTCTCTTTTGCATCACATTATTGTCAAAACCCATTGCTATGATAACACACTGAGTGGTGTGCCTTTAGTAGCACAAACTTCTCTTACACTTGACTCCTTGATACTGAACTCAGAAAGTAGCCCAAACATTCCAGACCACAGTGACAAACAACTGAGTACACTACTACCTCCTCATTATGAATCTGATTGCCAAATAGATTCTGCATCAGGCACAACACCATCCTCTAATCAGACTTCTGCCCTTTTAGGGACTGAGAAATAGCCTATTTTGTCAACTGAGGGTGTGACCCTGAATACAAAAAAGAGACTCAATTTTTCAAACACTTAGAACTGGCAGCTCATCATTAGCTTGTAGAGGCTAGTGCATCACAGATATCTGTTGGAAAGGTTCCTACATCACACAGTATTGCGACTGAACATGTGCAGGTGAAACATAGTTTGTTTAAACAGGGTATTCAGGAACAGAATTACTTGAACATGACCTATTCTGAACCCAGTGAAAGTCGCTCAAGCCAAAGATTCGGTTTGGGTAGTGTGAGGTGTAAAGAAAGTAAGGAAAAAACTGATCCTTGGATAACTGAAAAAGATGAGCTTGTATAATCATGGTTACCTAATTATGAAACAACCTTATCTGCTCCCATAGAAGAATTAAAATCAGAAGCCTCAAGTAGGTGTCCTGACATATAAATAGTAGAGTTTCAAAACATCCAAGAGATCTTACCAGATGGCAATTGTGGTTTGAGTTGTCAATGATGTCCAGGGATGTGAATGAATGTGGTCGGACCAACCCAACACGTTTTCAGGCCAGAACTCCTCATTTCCCACCTCTAAG
Organism: Pleurodeles waltl; assembly: GCF_031143425.1. Taxonomy (NCBI): domain Eukaryota; kingdom Metazoa; phylum Chordata; class Amphibia; order Caudata; family Salamandridae; genus Pleurodeles; species Pleurodeles waltl. The sequence goes on from NC_090446.1 coordinate 662,793,370, forward strand.
TGATTTAAGAGTCCTGCTCACAACTTCTTATCCTTGGCAAGCTGTTAGACCTGTCAGCTCTTGGTGTGATACCTGTCTTTTTGCTTCTAAACTCCTGTTTTGATCCTGTGCTGAACTTTGTATTTGCTGGCTTTAGGACTCTGGGCACTCACCACTGCTAACCAGTACTAAATTTCAAGTGCTTCCGGTGTTAAGTGTATTGGTGATTGGTTTTGCCATGATTGTCATATTTAATTTGCTAATAAGTCCCTAGTAAAGTGCACTATGTGTCCCAAGGGTCTGTAAATCAAATGCTACTAGTGGGACTGCAGCACTGATTGTGTCACCCACATGAGACATCTGGGTCAGGGTGAAAGTTGAGCTGTTTGTGCATTCACTTTAGATAGTCACACAAAGGGGGCTGAGGTCTTACCTTCAATTCCTGATGGCCCATCACCAGGCTGATGGGCATTCCTGAGCTACAGTGGTAGGAGTAGCTGACACTTGCATCTGAATAGGGCTGTGCCTGTCCTCGCACAAGGCAGTCTCCAACCCTTCTTGAGTGTGTCTGGGGCCAGGACAGGGAAAGGCAAGGTCTTCTGCACTACAAAGGCTTCTCTTTGAAGTTTGCCTACTTCAAAGACAGATATGGATATAAGTACTCCACCTCTGACATAACATAGTAAGAATCCTTCTGGATTAAGGACATTCTGCATGGAAGAAGAGTTGGATGCTGTAGGAGGGACTGCCAGTCTGCCTGTTGCTTTGCTGTACTGGCATGCTGCTTGTTGCTTCTGCCCTTGGAGTGAAAGGACTGTACTTTGCTTTCTACATCCTGCTTCCAAAGGTTCTCCAAGGCCTTTAACTGAGCTTGCTTCCTGTTAAGAAGTCTCAGAGACATCAAAGACTTTATCTTCCAACACATGAGCTCTCATGCTGAGAGTCCTGACTTGCCAAGTGGTGCCAAATCCAGTCATCGGCCCTTGAGAGAGACCTCTGGTGTTACAATGAAGAAACAAGTGTATTAACCTCCAGCACCGTGATGCCCATGGGTTGGGTTGCTGCTTGCGCTTCAGAAGAGCATTTAACATAACATAGCAGAACAACTTCAGAACCAACTGTGCTCTCTGACCCCAAGCCTCTCTGCCTGTCCCAGAGCCATGGATCATGCTGAGTGCAACGACTAAGACCGATGCTGTATGCCTAATGTATGCCTAATGCTGTTGCGCCACCAATGATGTTCTGCCACAGCATGAGTCCAGAACACCGTATCACCAACATCTGTGGCACCTGACTCTGCTGCAGCACCATGTTGCCCATGGTGTGATCACAACACCTCAAAGTCTATGCCTCGTGTCTTGACCTGCTGGATTCATCGACTCCGCCTTGTTGTATGGAACCAACACCTCGTCGCCAATGCTACATCTTCTCCCCTGCAACTGTGATGGAACTACGCCTCACCGTCCCTGCCTAGCAGAAGGGAATCCACGCCTTGGAGGATAAATATTGGCTATTTATCCTGAAATTGTGTGGGGTACTCTTGTGGGGTGTTCATTAGGTTACTGTGTGTAAGTGTGTACATATACTTTAGACATTGCCTCTGAGATAAGCCTGCCTGCTTGAGCCAAGCGACCAAGTGGGAAAACAGGGGTTATCTAAGCTGTGTGACTCCCTTACCCTGACTAGAGTGAGGGTCCCTACTTAGACAGGATGGAAACCGCTGTCAACAAGAGACCCCATTTCTAACATGGGTGATCAGTAGTGAGTATTTGTACAGTACTTGTATTTGTACTTTACATGCAGTGATTGGACTACACTACTTCCATATCGCAGACCATCACACCCCAACATACTGTTTTTCCTTTTTTTTTGCCTTCTTTAAACTTTGCAACTTTTGAGTCTTCATCCAAAATCATGTCTTAGTCTGGGGATCCATCAGCAGTTGTTGCAGATTTGGTTTTTTGAGCAGAAGAGGTTGGAGACCCACTTGGTGCCTTAGCTCAAAAGGTAATGCAAGCACCTCAAATGTCCTATGAAAGGCATCACTTGAAAGGAGGAGCTGAAAAAGGTTCTGAGGACCTGGTTGGCAGCAAAGGAGGCTGGTGAGGACACAGAGGAAGAGAATGTTACAGTGGAGTGCGAGGAGCAGAGCCTGCATGGTGGTTTTGTGGATAATCAGAATCTGCCTGGGAGAAAGGCACCTTCCAGGGTAAGCAGCAGTGTTTCCTCAAGAGGTCTGAACCCACAGGAGCAGGAAGACTGGTGAGAGGCTAGGAGGCTCCGAGTAGAGCTGGAGAAGCTCGAGCTGGAGAATGAAAGGGAGCTCCAGTTGGAACTAGCCAGGCTCAAAAAAGGAGGCAGAGAAGGAGCAAATTGCCATTGAGGAGAAGAAAATGCTTTTAGCTCAAGAGCTGAGCTTGAAGGAGCTGGATCTAAAAAGCACTGGAGGGGAGGGATAACTTGTTGACATTAGATCAGATGAGGTACCCTGTCATAAAAGAAGCCCTAATCGGGAGGTATCCTCACACCCCATAAAGAGATATGGTAAAGTTTAGGGAGAGTACTCAATTTGGTCCTCTAACTTGGGTATGTGGATTCCTTTTGCAGAGCATTGGATGGTTGGGTGAAGGGCCATGAGAAAACAGACTATCACCGGCTGTACAATTTGATTGCATGGGAGCACTTGTTTAGTTGTTGTTTTCCAGAGCTGTACCAGCACCTGATTGACAGCATGTTTACTGATCCCAGGAAGCACGCCAAGGAGCCCAGGTTCCAAAAGAAGTTGTATGTGGGAGACTCAGTCAAAGGTGGACAGGGTTCCCAACAGGAGAAGGAGGGGGGACAAGGATAAAAGTAAGATGTTCTCGAAAGGGCTCCATACTAGTTCCCAGGGTAAGGATTCCCAACCCCCTTTTGAAAAGAAGAGTTGCTTACCTTCAGGAAAGCCTGCAGGGAAGGGACACTAAAGTGTTTCGCCTGTAATCAAGAAGGGCATTTCAAGGGGAGTCCCAAGTATCCCAAGTGGCACAGACCCCTGTGGGCAGTCACTGGGGATGGCAAGTGTAGTGCTTGGAGAGGAGTTGGCCCCAGTTGGTGGTGGAGAGCCAGCTGAGTTAACCCTAGTCTCCCTGGGTGAGGGTGAGGTGGTGCAGAGAACCCTCATGCCTGACAACAATTAAAGGCAGTGGATGACCATCAATGGGAGGTGGGTGGAGACTTGCAGAGACACAGGAAGTAGTATGATAACTGTCCACTGTCATCTGGTGTCTGAAGAGGAGGCAATTCCAAAAGTGGTGCACCAGGTTGTAGCAGTAGACAACAGTGAGCACCAATGTCTGGTACCTCAGGTTCTTTTTAAATGGAGGAGGTCTCAGTTTCCTTGACGGTAGCTCTGAGTCCGTCCATGCCTGCTGATTGTCTGCTAGAGAACAAACTGGAACATACTGCCTGTAAGGTGGTGGAGTTCAGGTCACACTTGGAAATGTTAGGATTGCCAGAGTGGGTGTTCATGACCATACGGTCCATGGCCACCAGAGAGGTTGACCGGAAGGACCTGAAGCCTGAAACAGTGGCCTAGGTGCCAGCCAGGAGGAGGAGGGGCAAGCGGCACAGGAAACTCACTCCTAAGATTCCCACAGTCCAGGAGGAGGCTGAATCTGAGAGGGACACCTCTGAACCTACAAGGGAAGAAGTGGCCGAACTGGGGGGCCTACCTGAGCTGACCCATTGCCAGCGGAAAGATGGCCCCACCAGGGCAGAGTTCTGCATAGTGAAGAAAGAGTGCCCTACTCTTGAGGGTCTTTGGAAACAGGCCGAAGCCCAGGCAGCTGGTAACACTATTGGATCTCACCTGATCTACTTGGACAATTATCTCCTGTATAGTGAGCCTAAGGTTGCTGAACCTGGTGATACTCCAGTGTTTCAGAGCCTTCCTACTGGGTCTGGCTCATGATGTGCCACTGGCAGGTCATTTGGGGCAGGACAAGACCTCTGACAGGCGTGTCACCCACATTTACTGGCCCCAGATGAGGAAAAACTGAAATGTGTTCTGCAAGACCTGTCAAACCTGCCAGGCAAGCGGCAAATCTGGGAAGAGGTGCAAGGCTCCTCTTCAACCATTTCCTGTTATGAGCACCCCTTTTGAGTGGGTGGGCATTGACGTTGTGGGGCTTCTGGATCCCAAAACAAGCATGGGCTACAGGTTTATCCTGGTCTTGCTGGACCAGGCCACCTGGTACCCAGAAGCTAACCCTCTGAGAACAGTGACTGCACCCACTGTGGCCAGGGCACTTATGGGGATATTCACCCATGTGGAATTCCCCAACGAGGTGGTAACTGACCGTGCTACCAATTTCATGTACCTGTACATAAAAGCCATGTGAAAGGCATGTTGTGTTACCTACAAGTCCACTACCCCTTACCACCCCCAAAGCAATGGGTTAGTTGAAATGTTCAACCATACCCTGAAGGGCATGATTATGGGTCCTCAGAACCCATGAGGCGTAAGTGGGAGGTCCTGTTACCATTCCTGTTGTTTGTTTACTGGGAGATACCGCAGAATGGGGTTGGCTTCAGCCCTTTTGAGCTTCTTCTGTGTGGGCACCATGTGAGAGGACCTCTCAGTTTGGTGAAGGAGGGCTGGGTGGAAGCTCCTAATAATCAGCCCCAGGATACATTCAATCACATGCTGGCCTTTAGGAACCAGACAGCCCATTTCTGGAAACTCACACAGGAGAATCGGGAAGCCAGTCAAGAGTACATGAAATGCTAGTATGACCAGACACCACTCTGGTTGAGTTGCAGTCTAGCCAGAAAGTGTGAGTGATGGCCCCAGTAGAGCCTCATGCTCTCCAAGACCGTTAGTCTGGGCCATTTGAGGTGAAGGAGCGCAGCAGTAATGTCACCTATCTGGTGGACATGCAGACTCCTCAAGCCACACTTTGAGAGGTCAGAATTGACCATGCTTTTGGTCAAGGATGGGTCGAAGGAAGAGGAGAGTGAACCTCTCCCTGACCTCCTTTCTGCCAGAGGGACTGTTGCCAGTTACTGGAACAGTTTGCCTCAATGTTCTCACTCATCCCTGGAGTTACCAAATGGTGTACCCACGATATTGACACTGTGGACAAACTGTCTGTTAAGCACAAGTCTTACAGGTTGACTGATAGAGTGAGGAACAGTATCAAAGAGGAAGTCACTAAGATGCAGGAGTGAGGGGTGATTGAGCACTCTAACAGTACTTGGTCCATCCCTGTGGTTCTGGTCCACAAGGCTGCTCCAACCAGTATCACACCTGAACTGAGGTTCTGTTTTGATTACTAGGGGCTCAATGCCGTCAATAAGACTGACACACACCCCATCACCCAAGCTGCTAAGCTCATTGTCCGGTTGGGATCTGCTACTTCCTCAGTACATTTGATCTAACGTCTAGATACTGGTAGGTTATCTTGAACAAGAGGACCAAGAAGAGGTTGACATTCTCAATTCCAGAGAGGCATGATCAGTTCTGTGTTATGCCCTTTGGGTTGAAGAGCTTTCCAGCCACATTCCAGAGGTCATGGCTGGGTTGAAGAACTTTAGTGCCATCCACCTAGATGACATTGCTGTCTTTACCTCTAGCTGGGAGAACCACTTGCACTACCTTCAGGAAGTGTTGAGGGCCCTGCAGAGTTTAGGCCTCACCATCAAGGCCAGTAAGTGCCAGATATGGCAAAGGGTCTGTGGTGTACTTGGGGCACCAGGAAGGAAGCAGTTAGGTGCGACCCCTACAAGACAAGATTGACACCATTCTGACTTGGGCGTCCCCCAAGACTAAGACAGATGTGAGGGCATTTTTAAGCCTCCCCGAGTACTACAGGAGATTATTCAAAGGGTATGGCATCATTGTTGCCCCCTTGTTATAGGTGACTTCGAGGAAGCAGCCAAATCAAGTGATCTGGACAGAGGCATGCCAGACTGCTTTTGACACCCTGAAGGAGGCCGTGTGTACGGCATCCGTGCTCAAGGCTCCCGACTTTTCCAAGGAATTCGTAGTACAGACAGATGCCTCAGAGCATGGTGTGCGAACCATTTTCTCACAGATAAACGAAGAGTGCCTAAATCAGCATGTAGCCTTTATCAGTAGGAAGTTACTTCCCAGGAAACAGAGGTGGTGCGCAATAGAAAGGGAAGCTATTGCTGTCGTCTGGGTGCTGAAGAAGCTAAGACCCTACTTGATGGGAATCACGTTTGGGTTCAGACAGACCACAGGCCCCTCAGATGGCTAATGCAGACGATGGGTGAGAATCCTAAACAGTTGAGGTGGTCCATCGCCCTACAGGAAATGGACTTTATGGTGAAACACCACCTTGGAACAGAGCATGCTAAGGCTGATGATCTTCTACCTTAGTGATGAGAACTCCCAGGGGGTTGGGTAGCTCTCCCCACTTGCAGCTGGGAGGAGTACGTATAAGACCTGTCAGCTCTTGGCGTGATTTCCCCTGTCTATTTGCTTCTGACCTCCTGTTTTTGATCCTGGGCTGAACTTAATTTGTGCTGGCTTTAGAACTCTGGCCACTTTACCACCACTGACCAGTGCTAAAATGTAAGTGTTCCCTGTGTAAAGTGTATTGGTGATTGCTTTCTCAATGATTGGCATATTTGACTTACTAGTGAGTCCCTTGCAAAGTGCACTATGTGTGCCCAGGGCCTGTAAATAAAATGCTACTAGTGTGCCTGTAGCACTGATTGTGTCACCCACATGAGTAGCCCTGTAAACATGTCTCAGATCTGCCACTGCAGTGTCTTTGTGTGCAGTTTTAAACTGCCATTTCGATCTGGCAATTTCACCGACTTGCCAGGCCCAAACCTTCCCTTTTACTACATGTAATCCACCCCTAAACAAGGCCCAAGGCAGCGCCACGGGTAGGGTGCAGTGTATTTAAAAGGTAGGACATGTGTTGGTGTGTTTTACATGTCCTGCTAATGAAATACTGCTAAATTTCTTTTTCACTATTGCAAGACTTAACTCTCCCAAAGGTAATAATGGTATTGCCCTGAAATATCTTGTAATTTCCTATTGGGAGCAAATAGATGTTACAAACTGATGTTAGAAGTTGGGTCTGTAGTTGGCAGAGGTATGCACGCTGTCCAAGTAGGGGCCACAACACCAGTCAGGGAAAATCACCAGACAACCTAAATTATCCTGTGCTCACCCTCTGGTAGCTTGGCACAGAGCAGGCAGGTTTTACTTAGAAGGCAATGTGTAAAGTATGTGTGCAATAGCTCATACAGTAACACACTGAAAACACCACAAAATGCACTACACACCAGTGTAGGAAAATAGATCATATTTATCTGCATAACATAAGATCAAAACAACACAAATCCAAGATACACAAGTTAAGATATCACTTTTTAAAGGCTTAAATGAGTCTCAATCCATAAGAATCAGTGATTGTATCCTTTTATCACACAGTACTAGGGATCCATCAAAAATAATGACCCAGAGGCCCACAGAGAAGGAGATGTTTTGAAAAGTAAAGTGATGCATCAATTTTTCCGGTGTGGCAAATGTGATACGTGGTTTCTTTCCAAGCTGCAAAGAGATGTGTCACTATCTGGGAGCACAGCCTTGATTTCTCACTGTGATGCAGGGATATTTTTATGCTCATGGACAATGTATAGAAAATCCAGAACACGTTGAGAAGAGGCAACAGTCACTGCGCCAATAAGGTAGGCGATGCAGTGACTTTTCAGCTGCGAGGAAGGTACTGCGTCATCCCGGCATGCGTTGTGTCCAAATTTGTAGTCATTGCTTTGATTTCCTGAAGCACTGGATTTTCTTCTCTTTCATGAACTCTTTGATAGCCCAGAGACTTCAGAACAGAGGAAAGCTCAATCCAAACCCTTGGAGAGCACTTGAGGAGGAAGGAAGAGTCCTTCCAGCAGAGTCAGGGTTCAGCAGGCAGCAGGCCAACAAGCAGACCAGGAGTCCTTCCAGCAAAGGAGTCCAGATGAGGCCTTTGGGTAGCCTGGCAGTCCCTCTGACAGAGTCCAGTTGTAGGTCCAAAGGTGTCTTATGTGTTAGGGTCACAGACCCAATATATTTACCTAAAAGTGTCTTTGAAGTGGAGGAAACTTCAAATAGTGGTTTGGACGTGCACAGGTTCCCCTTTTAATCCAACTCTGTCTCTCAGGAGTCAGATGGGGGGGGTATCTGTTTTTTGTGTGAAGGCAGGCCACTGATCTTTGAAGTGTAAGATAGAGCCCCTCTACCCTTTCCTGCCCATGGATACCCTTCAGTGTGCAGATGAATGCAGATACAGCTGAGTGACCTGTGTTTCTGGCTGCCTGGGTGGAATGCACAAGGAGAGCTATCAACCAAAACAGACCAGGCGTGGACTGGAGGCAGGCTGTAAGGCACAGATGGCAGTAAGTGCAGAGAAATGCCTACTTTCTAAAAGTGACATTTCTGAAATACTAATGTAGAATCCAACTTCACCACTTAAGTTGGATTTCTCACTACCATTCCAACCATACCAAATATAACAAGTCTATTCCTCCCAGATGGGAAATTACCAAATAAAAGCATATAAGAGAATATCTAATGCTGGTCTATGGGGAGAGAAGGCTTCAGAGTAGTGAAACATTACTCCAGGTCATGTAAATCTTATAAGTACATGTCCTGCCTTTTACTTACGTAGCACCCTGCACTTTGAGTTACCTAGGGCCAACCTCAGGGGTGGCCTATGTTTCAGAAAATGGACATTTAAGTCTTGGCAAATACTTTTAAATACCAAGTCAAAGTGGCAATGAAACTGCACACACAAGCCTGGCAATGGCAGACCTGAGTCATGGTTAAGAGACTACTTATGTGGCTTATGTGGATGGCACAATCAGTGCTGCAGACCCACTAGTAGAATTTAATTTACAGTCCCTGGGCAAATCTAGTGCACTTTACAGGGGGCTTACATGTAAATAAATTATGCCATTCGGGTATGAGCCAATTTTATTATGTTTAGGGGAGAGAGCTCAAGCACTTTAGCACTGGTCAGCAGTGGTCCTATAACCAGCAAAAATGAGATCAGAAAAATGGAGGGAATGGAGGTAGGAAAAAAGTTGGGGGAAGACCACCCTAAGGCTGTCAGCTCTGACTATAGAAATATGGAGTTGGGGGTCTCTGAACTCACAATTTAAAAACACAACGTTTGGTGAAGTTGATTTCTGAATCGTAAGTTTTAAAATGACACTTTTAGAAAGTGGACATTTTCTTGCTTAACCATTCTTTGCCTCTGTCTGTCTGCTAAATACACATCTGGGTGAGGATGATAGTTGGGCTTTTTGCGCATTCACTCTAGACAGTCACACAAAGGAGCTGAGGAGTGCCCTGCATTTCCTGTTGCCCCATCACCAGGCTGATGTGTCTTCCTGAGCTACAGTGGTGGGAGGAGCTGACATTTGCTCCCTGAATAGGGCTGTGCCAGTCTTCACACAAAGTAGTGTCTAACCCTCTGGAGTGTATCTGGGTCCAGGGCAGGGAAAGGCAGGGTCTTTTAGACTACAAACATTTCTCTTTGAAGTTTGCCTACTTCAAAAACAGATATGGGTATAATCATTGGACCTCTGACACCACATAGTTAGAATCCTTCTGGACTGGGGACATTCTGCCAGGAAGAAGAGTTTGATGCTGCAGGAGGGGCTGCCACTCTGCCTATTGCTTTGCTGGGCTGTCCTGCTGCTTGCTGCTTCTGTCCTGGGAGTGAAATGCCTGGACTTGACTTCCTACATCCTGTTTCCACAGATTCTCCAAAGGCTTGGACTGAGCTTGCCTCCTATTAAGAAGTCTCAGGGACCTCAAAGACTTCATCTTCCAGCACTTGGGCTCTCTTGATGAGAGTCCTGACTTGCTAGGTGGTGACATATCCAGTTCTGGGCCCTTGGGAGTGAGTTCTGGTGTTACAAGGAAAAGGCAAGTGCTTCAACCTCCAGAACAACTTCAGAACTAGTTCTGCTGTCTGACCCGCACCACTGCCTGCACTGGAACCGTGGTCCCCACTGAGTGCAATGACTGTGACTGATGCTGCAGAACCGATGCCGCAACAGCACCTTTGAAGTCCCTCCCCAGCATGAGTCCAGATTGCCTTGTCACTGATGTCCGTGGCACCCGACTCTGACTCTGCTGTTGCTCCTGTGGTCAAGTGGTGTGATTGTGACACATCGAAGTTGATGCCTTGTGCCTTGACCTGCTGGATTCATTGACTCTAGCTTGTTGTAAGGAACCAACGCCTCACTGCCAATGCTGCATCACCTCCCCAGCAAGCGCAAGAAACCGATGCCTCACCTCCCCTGCCTAGCAGTAAGGAACTGATGCCTCACCTCCCTTGTGGCAGTTAAGGAATCAATTCTGAATCGTCTCCAGCAAAGCCTCACCTCCTCGACTTCATGCAATGTCTTTGTTTCCTCATCATCTATCCAGGTACTGTACCCGTGGTTCGTGCGACTCTGTGACTGGATGCACTCCCTCGCGAGTGGCATCGGACTGTTGGAAATGACTCTGTCAAGATGTTGTGATAGCCCCAGTTGGAGCTATTGTGTTTCTAAGCGCTATACTAAGATTTAATCTTTGAAAATTCATATCTTTACTTATGCATGTTGGAATTTTGTCTTTTCGGTCTTGTTTTACTTAGATAAATAGTTTTCTAAACTGCTGTGGAGTACTTCTGTGGTGTTTTCACCGTATTACTCTGTGTGTGTGCAAATACTTTACAAATTGCCTCTAAGATGAGCCTGACTGGTTGATTCAAGCTAGCAATGGGTGAGCATGGATGATCTTGGCTGTGTGACTCTCTTACCCTGTCTATAGCAAGGGTATCTACTTGGACAGGGTGCAAACCACTGCCAAATAGACACCCCAGGTCTGATCCACAAAGGTAACTGAGATGTTTGGTCTAAAACATCTAAATTTACCTTTGTGAATCGGGCCCTCCATTTCTACACATGGTATCAGTATGGAGCTTTTTATTGACCTTCCTAGCTCCAATGGCAATATTAATGTTTTGGTGGTAATAGACCTCCAAGATGGCACATTTTATTGTTCCTAAAGAAATACCTACTGCCAGAACACTTGCCATGATGTTTGTTCAATATAATATGGGATTGCATGGGCTGCCTTTGGTCATTATTTCTAAAAGGGGCCCACAGTCCATTTCAAGATTGTGGTGCAGTTTGAACATCGTTGAACATTGCAGTTCAACTTTCGTCTGCCTGTCCCCCATATGCTGATGGACAGACAGAATCCATAAATCAGGTTTGAGAGCATGCATTACAATGTCTTGTGACCATTGCTTCTGATTGTTGGGAGTCCTTATTTTCATTCGCTGAGTTTGCTTATAATAATACACCACATTTGGTCTCAGAGGTATATGCCTCTTGAGTTATGTAACCGGTATACATACATGTAAGATACACAAATACTTTGTAACAAACTTTGAAAATGTACCTGCAATACAAGACTTTGTTAAGCACTTCTCTGATTCTCCACAAGAGGTTTCACAACACTTACAACAGGTCTGAGTGAACTTTAAGAAACAGTCTAATAAAAACCTTCAACCCCCAGAGTACAAAAGCGGAGATCAGGTTTACCAAGAAACCCTAACCAACATGGTCCTCGTAAAATGCAAACTTGTTTTTCGGGACCCTTTCAGATTAAAAAGGTAAATAATTCTGTGACAGTTTAGCTCCAACTACCAACTACTAAGTGAATTGCCTGCTCTCCCTGTATTCTATGTTTCCCTTATAAAAAACCATGTCATGTCCAAACTCGGCCCATTACACTTCAGCTGCCTGTAACCTTGGAGGATCTTTCAGAATTTGAGAGCTGTAGGATTTTAGAAGCACAATTCATTAAGGGTACCTTGTGTTATTTAATTGCAAGCAGCTTTCCTCCACTCACCTAATGAGTTGCCCAAATCTTCATGTATTCCTGTCCAGCATAAGTTTGGTCCATGCACTCATCACCCAAGTCGCCTGGACATTAGTCTCTTTAGCTCAGAGCAACCTCATCCCTGCACTCATCTTCAAGTCATCCAGAAACCTTCAGTGCTTTAGTCCTCCAAGTCTCTTCCAGTGACTGCATCTGACATCTGACTCCAACCTTGTACAGAGTTTAACAGTGTTTTCTAGCAGAACTTGGGAGTGCCCACAACTCCAAATTGTATATTGAGTGTAACCTATTTTCTAACTCATCTTAGGAGTATCTCTAACTCCAATCCATGTTACAAGTACAACCTTGGAAGCATCAGTAACTCCAATCTTGTGCCAAGAGTAACCTTGTTTGATGTATTGCCTTGTTTCAAGTTTAGCCTATGTACAGAGTACAACCTTGGGAGTGCCCAGAGAAAACTTGATTTGTTTGTAGTCTAATTCCTGTGTTTAGTTCATGTATTGAGTACAACTTTGAGAGTATCAATAACTCCAACCCTGCGCAAAGTATAGTCTTGTTCTGGGATTGCCTAATTCAAATGTAATCCATTTCTGAGAGTAACCTGGTCACTAAAATACCTTAAGAGTTTGTGTAACTTTCAACCTATGTGCCTAGAGCAACCTGGTTTCCTATTACTGTGTGAGTCTTTCTGATTCCAACCTATGTATCAAGTGCAATGATGGGAGTTTCATTAACCCCAACCTATGTTCTGAGTTTACCTGTGGACTGCCTTAAACTCCATCCAGTACTGATTAGGTAACTGTTGATCTGCTCATGTTATCATTATTAAGAAATCTATAAGTGTGAAATATTGAATTATTGTATTGTAACCTGTGTAAAGGATTTGATGCACTGATGGTAATTGGCTGTTTTTGGTGTTTCCAGTGTATTGCACTTTCATAATAACCAGAAGTGCTGTTTCAGAGCCATCCACTTTCACCTAAACCAGAAGGTCCCAGAAGTAACAATCCTCATCAGCAGAATAGCACCATCATTGAGCAGAACCAGTACCGCAAGCATTCTTTTGTTATTTTGCCTCTCTCCCCTTTGAAAGTTGCCTGAAACTAGGAGTACTGTCCCTGGATGCAGCTTCTTTCTAATTGGGAGTGAGGGTCCAGCATCAGCTCCAGTGTCATCCCCACAGTTGAAACCAGGTGAGTGCATGAGATAAGGTCAAGCCTCACACATTCTACTGCTTGGGCAACATGGATGGCCCGGTCAGCAAAATCCGGTAAATTGGTCAGTAAAGTAAATCAGACCCTGCATCTGTTAGGGGTGAGGGTTTATGCTGCTAACTGAATCTATTCTTAATGTTCACTTTGGTCATGTCTTCCACTGCTCTAATCACCCTCTCTCGCTCAAGGTGCTTCCATGAGGGGTAGTCCTGAGGTCGACCACGTCAGTTAGCCCACATTGCTCTCACAGTGATTTGGAAGTAGTATCCATGCTGGAATCTGCCAATGAGTGCAGGAACTGGGCCAAATCCGGTGGTTGTAGAATTCTCTGGAGCGTCCATCCATCATCATCCACATGCTATGCAGTTCCAAGAGTCCATATTTGATATTCCACTTCTTCATTTTCAGAAGGAGATCCATAGGAGACTATATGGATTCAGCCCACTTCAATCTCAAAGGGGCCATGTTTACGTGCTGCCAAAAATATTTAATGAGTGTGAGCATGGCGAAAGAATATTAAAGGACAGGTTCTGTTACCCACAATCATGGACAGGAGGTGGGGTAGGACTCTATAACTCTATATGACCTTTGGATTTCAAGAGGAGGAGTAAATGAGAGGCCTGTGTTGCGTGGCGTAAGTTCAAACAGAAAGGCCTTTGCATCAGAATATTCAATTGTTTGTGGCACCCCATAAAATCTAATGTTGTCTAGATTAAACTGATTCTCCAGGTTGATCAATTTTTGTTTGGTGCACCAAAGCTTAGGACTAATTGCCTCCAAACTTTCAAGCTTACCCTCCTTCAAGCTGAACCAGTGGTCCTGTGCATCCACTTTAGCTTGAAGGGGCCCCATGTCTGTTTTTATGGTTTTCACATCTTGAGTGAGATCAAGGATTTTCATGTTCATGGCGAGCAAGTGGGGTCTTAAAGATGTGACTTCCCTGATCTGTGACTTGGGGTGAGTGGTTGAAACGTTTTAGAACTCCATCCATCATCCTTTTGTGTTGCTAAAGTTGCCCTAAGTGGGAAGGGTATGCCCAGATGTGGGTCCCTTGTTCACTGTGCCACTGGATTCAAGCTAGCCTAACTGATGAAGGGTAATACCCTGAAACCGGTTCCTGGATGATTGTTTCTAGTCTGGGAGGACCTGGCTTGGCAGTTCGGGTTGGACTGTTCCCAGGGGGAACAAGGTCAAGACTGATTTGCATTTGTCTGGGTCCAAACTGAAATGGCATGGTGAGCAAAAGAACAATGGATTAAACGCAGATCTGTGACTGGGGGTGAGTGGTTGAAAAGTTTCAGCACTACGTCCATCATCCTTTTGTGTTGCTAAAGTTGACCTAAGTGAGAAGGGTATGCCCAGATGTGGGTCCCTTGCTCACTGTGTCACTGGATTCAAGCTAGCCTGGCTGATGAAGGGTGATACAATGAAACCGGTTCCAGGATGCTTGTTTCTGGTCCAGGGAGGACCTGGCTTGGCAGTTCGGGCTGGACTGTTCCCAAGGGGAACAGGGTCAAGATTGATTTGCATATGGCTGGGCCCAAACTGGGGTGGCATAGTGAGCAAAAGAATGATGGATTGAACCCATATCTGTGACAAGGGGTGAGTGGTTCAAAAGTTTCAGCACTCCATCCATCATCATTTTGTGTTTCTAGACTTCCCTGAGGTTGCTATCAAGTGCCATATCTTGTGGGACAGAGGTAGATGCAGTCTTGCCTTCTCCGACCACCTCTTTGAAAAGCAACTGCTTGCAAGAGCACTTTGTTGGAGAAGGGAGAGCCAGGGAATGAAAACAAGCTGTCGAGGAGGAGTCAGAGGATGTATCATGTTTATGGGTAGATGGGAACGTCATCATAATAGTACTCACTAGCCGACTGCACCAGATGCATCAGGGGGTAAATGAGGAGCTCTCCAAACATGTCCATATGTAAGTCCATCCTCCATAGGACTATGCGCAACATCCTGCTGGTTGTCCTAGTAGGTACCGGCTAAGGAGAAGCCTCTTGTTCTCTCACTGAGGGCACAGACCGCCTCCTCCCTGTACTCAAGAAGAACATCAGCGCCACACAGGGGAGAGGAGGGCCTCTTCCTCCTCCTGCCACACCATAGAATGATCCACAGAGCGTCTTCTTTGGGACTGTACATATGATCATACTCTGAGAGCTCATCATCATCGACCCCCTGATGCAATTGGTGTAGTCAGCTGGGTGCATTAGATGGACCACAGGCCTACCATCACTACACCCTCACAGACCTGCACCTGTTTTATAGGACAGAGTGGGAGTGTCCAGGGACATATGCTGCCACTGGTGGAGAGGTTCACCCTGCTGTGACCATCCTAGGTTTCTAGATTCTTCAGAGTTGCTAGTGGCCCTGTGCCATCATGGAGGAAGACAGTATGCATGGAGGGCAGAAGGTGAAGGGCAGGTGCTGGTGCTGTTTACTGACAGTGGATGGGATGGGAGGCCAAAGGGGGGGGGGGAGGTGCTACTATGTCCCCATGACATACCCTTTTCCTTGCCAGTCAAGCCTAGGCTATCTCCAGAAATTTAGGGCAACAGAGCTCTCGAGTGCTGGGCACTTTTTTCTCTCCTTCAGCCAGAGGATAAGAGAGTGGCAGCCATCTGGGTACATGGCATGACTCCACCTCTGCGCATCTTGTTCTATTAGAACCCCATGTAATCTTTTACAGAAGCGGAAAGTATGCTCAGGTGCAGCTTTTTTCCCCACAAGTTCAATTTGCTAATTAGTTCCCTTTTGTTCTTTGGTATTGTGTAAAGGAAACAATCTCAAGCCCTCGTGCTTACTTCAGCACTTAACAGTGGCTTGGGACCTAGCATGTGTGGAAGTCCTGGGTACTCATATTTTATTCCTGTAGATATCAAAAAGGATGCCAGGAACAGCTCAAAATTGTAGCAGGTGCTTCTCATACCAGGAAGATGCTGGGCTTCTCTTCCAGCACAATCTTGCAATCTGCAGGGCCTGGCAGATATTTTTCCTCTGTCAGAAGGCAGTCAGGCGGACTTAGCCACTAGGATGGCTTTATCTCTTTCAGCTAAAAGGTAGAACATGCAGACTTTAGGTGATGTCTCTTCACCTGTGGGAGACTGACTGTCAGGCAGACACCAGCCCTGCTCACAGAGCAGTCCATTTCCTTGGTCATAAAGGGTTTAGATCCCATTTTTATGAACAATTTCTAGACAGTGGATGTGAATGCATTGTCTCAGTCTTCAGAACAATTTTGGGTGATTTGCTTTCAAGTGTCCTTCTGATACTACCGTCTCAACACTGCATTTGAGCGAAGTGACACTTCTCACAGCAGGTAGAACTGGGGTGGCTACCAAGCTTGATACTCTACATTGGCACACTTAATTGTGAGGTTTTTGAACCTGGTTGTCATCAGCCTTTCTCAAGCTGTAATCAGGAACAGATAAAAGGCCATCATGACCAAGAAACTTCCTCATTTTACACAACAGAGGCTGCAGTTTCACCCCCTCACTCTTATCATCAACCAAATGACAGTTCTTGTGAAGAACTATTTAGCAGTCCGTTGCTAACAACATCTTCAGTCGAATGCCTGAAGGTAGCCCTGTCTCCATCCTCCTCACTTCAGTGAACATTCTCAAAATTAGTGGGGTTGCATAGGAAGGGGCAACTTAACGTGTAAAATGTTTCAATAGAGAAACAAAAAAATATCCAATCCAAGAGTACATACAACACAAGTCCACTGTCTAGGGATGCTGGCCTCATTCTCCATCTTGTGCCATGCCAAATGATGGGCATCCAAAAGGGATCCTACTGACTTCAGTATTCAGTCTCAAACACACACAGGCCCTCATTCTGACCTTGGCGGGCGGCGGAGGCCGCCCGCCAAAGTCCCGCCGTCAGGTTACCGTTCCGCGGTCGAAAGACCGCGGCGGTAATTCTGACTTTCCCGCTGGGCTGGCGGGCGGTCGCCAGCCCAGCGGGAAAGAGGCTTCCACGATGAAGCCGGCTCGGAATCGAGCCGGCGGAGTGGAAGCTGTGCGACGGGTGCAGTTGCACCCGTCGCGTATTTCACTGTCTGCGCAGCAGACAGTGAAATACATGTAGGGGCCCTCTTACGGGGGCCCCTGCAATGCCCATGCCAGTGGCATGGGCACTGCAGGGGCCCCCAGGGGCCCCGCGACCCCCCCTACCGCCATCCGGATCCCGGCGGTCGGACCGCCGGGATCTGGATGGCGGTAGGGGGGGTCGAATCCCCGCGGCGGTGCAGCAAGCTGCGCCGCCGTGGAGGATTCAATGGGGCGGCGGTACACTGGCGGGAGCCCGCCAGTGGTGCCGGTCCGACCGCGGCTTTACCGCCGCGGTCGGAATCCCCATTGGAGCACCGCCGGCCTGTCGGCGGTGCTCCCGCGGTCCTCCGCCCTGGCGGTCTTTGACCGCCAGGGTCAGAATGAGGGCCACAGTGTCTTACTTCACACAAAAGCAGAAACAAGAGGGATCAGCAGGGCACACTCATTGAAACAGATAATTGACATCTAAAAAAAAGTCTGGTCAATTATAAGTTCGCAACAAAATGGTAGCTATCACCATCACCTTTTGTGATAAACCAATGGCAGGACAGCAGTTGTCTAGCCACTATGAAGGCACGCTTAGTGCACCCCTTCAGATGACAGGACAGGTCCTGTATCTTGCATTGTCAATGACAGGCCTATGTCTCACAACACATGTTAGATCAGTGTGATGGAAGAGGCAAAACAAATCTGGATGCCAAATACACCAGTAACTGGTTACTGTTAAGTCACTAATGAGTTTATTAATGAATATTCATGTATCCTGAGTGTTGAATTTGCATAGATACAGTATTAACGTAGAGAAATATAATGCATGCATTTGAAGGTGTGCCCACGTGAGTGGCCACCAATGTTCACAAACTGTACTTATTAATGGCTTATTAATATGAAATGTTGAGCTTATGTTTGATTAATTGTAGTAATATGTCGTATTGAGCGTTATGCATTATGTATTAGCTTTATTAATTT
Organism: Pleurodeles waltl; assembly: GCF_031143425.1. Classification (NCBI taxonomy): domain Eukaryota; kingdom Metazoa; phylum Chordata; class Amphibia; order Caudata; family Salamandridae; genus Pleurodeles; species Pleurodeles waltl. Next base: position 662,811,507 of record NC_090446.1, read on the forward strand.
GTAGGCCTTAACTTAGTGAGGCCTTGGCCTAGTTACACGATCTCATGTCAAGCTATATTTCTCATTTCTTAGGCATTTAATGAAATGGATGCTTAGGGAATTAAATTCTGATTTACCACTGGGCTGACCTAATGCTCGTAGCTGAAAGTCTTTCTCATGAGAACTGCTTGCTAGGAGATGATGTACTTGCTAATGAAACAATGTTTACTGTAATGTGTGTGAGACTTACTTTCCCAGGAGAAAACAATGAATACACTGACGTGAGTTTAAGCTGCAACAATATTGTGACCTGATGAGTACAAATGATGAGAACGGAAGAACAGGAGCCAATCGTCGACATGTGAAACATGTAGTAGTAGTAGTAGAAGTTTAGATTAAGGGTTTTAGTTTCATTTGACTAACTGTAAACATGCGATTCTCTGACCAATGAGAGTGTGGGAAGTAGTTTTAGGAAATCTAACTTAGCCAGACCGCACTGAGACGAGGACACCATTTGCCATTTACCATTTGCCCATTTTCTATCTTACCATAAGGTCATCACTTTCTCCACCGCCTTGAGTGGAGACGTGTTTAACTTTATTGCTTAAAGAGACTTCGCTTTTTCTGAACTTTGATGCTGAATCCTGATGTCTCGCTGACCCGACGGATGTCTTGATGACGTAGACTATCTTAGCTTGCCAATCCAATTGAGGAGTGGTATGATATTGATTGGCATCTCTATTTGCTTTTGTTTCTAGGTACCAACCGCTATTTCGATAGAGCCATAATTAGACATTTTCCAAATTTTTGTGACTAAATTGCTTTGCATAAAGCCCAACATCCTATTCTAATCCGATGTTAGTTACGGTTCTCACTGTTGAAGTTCGTTACATGTAATAACAGTTGATGCCTTTTTTTGCTGAATATAAATGTATGTAATATCGTTTGCGCAGTTATTCTTGTTATTAATTTGTACTTTAACCTTAGAATGTGTAGTAGCTCAAGCTTTGATTTGATTGTGATTCTTTTGCCGCTTTGGACAGCCAGTATTGTTTCTGTATGTTTATCATTTGATTTTGAGATTAAGTTACGTATCATTAGCATTGTTAATATAGGGAAAAAAACATTCTAACTTTCACTGCAAGGTCATGGTGCGTGACATTTGCTGACTTTTATAGATTACCAATGTTATTGATTATTGATCTGTGCATGTACGGGATATATGGTGGGAAAACCTCGAAGTGAGTCAAAAGGTTCATCGACCTACTTGCGTCTCTTTGTAAGATTACTTATTAAGGTCCGACGCGCTAACATTACTCAGGGCACTGGAACATGTTAGTTCACCCTGCACGGATAAATACTGGATCATCATGCAGGGGACATTGTCATAATTGTTTAATACACCATTGTCAAACTTTGTAGTGCCCATGAGAAGCCTTGGCATTCTGGCACATTCCTCTCTAGATAAGATAACACAATAGAACATCAGTGTTCTGAGGTAACATTTAGTGTTTGAATTTCAATATCGTTTTTAAGGCTTTTCTTAGACCCCCTGCTACTTCAATGCATGTAGTACCTTCAGTTGGAATTTAAGGTCATCAGACAGCAACATTGAATTTTGTAACTACCAATTGCGGTAGGTGTTTTGTGATTCAACATAATAGCCCTGAGCCTATGCTACAGTACCATGAAGGTGTTTACCCTTGGGAGTCTATGCCTTTGTCTCATTCTTCATTCATTGTCCTGATTGTCTTTCATCTAGCTGTCCTTCCTACAATTGCTGGCTTTCGAATGTGCTTCGAAACAACTGGGGACGTCTGATATTTTCTCAATAGTGGCCATCAGTCTGGGATTAATATCCTGATGCAATGCAATCAAGCATTGGCACATCCAATAGGTCTGTATTTATTGTTATAAGGCATGTAAACAGAGCATTCACAAATGTACAGCGCCTACACGTGGTATGTCTCTGCACAGTCCGCTTCATGTGCCTCCTATGCCGATGGCCTACATTTTTTCCCATCACTACTTCTGCATGTTTAGTTAGGTCTTTAATATTATCTATGGTACTAAGCTAAAACTCTTTGAAGTGATAAGCCTATTATACCTCCCAGTATTCATTTTATCCCTCTAGCAGTTTCAGACTTTTTTTTTAGCAAGGTTTAGGTCATTAGATCCGTTGGTGAACCGTGGGGTTATGCCACTGGATTTGTTTTCCTTGTTCGCTTGATATTTTACTTAAACCGTGCTAAGAGGGATTTTTATAGCAGTCGATAAATGCCCCTTTTCCAAGATTCTTTCCATCTCTCAGCTCATGAAGTCCTTCATGTTTCTTTACAAGTCATCTTAGTATGGCGCTCTAAACATTCTCTGATCACTCCCCCGCATGAGTCGCTGTCTGGCGTGACTGATGAAATATAACTCACACTAAAAAGTGTGGGTAATATTTTTCAGCAAATTCCTCGTTCTCGGATTTCTCAACAAATCCTCCACAAGAAAAGTTGTGCACTCCATGTGGTACCTATCCCAGCCTTCTTTGCTTCTATTTTATGTGGAATTCAACTTTAGCCTCATTTCAATAGCTGAAAGAAAAGAGAGAGGTATTGCTTTTGCTGTTTTATCTTTCCTCCTTCCACTGCCTTTTGGCCACGTAGGGATGAGAAAGATTACTTTTTTTTTAATCCCTACTGGGAGAAAAGCAGAGACTGCTGTATAAATCAGCTAAAGTATTTTTCTCTAACTCCGGGCTAGTCGGGGAGAGAAAGTGTATATCATTAGAGAATTAGCCTAGATTTGCACTTCACAAAAGAAAAAGAAAACACGTTTGAGGAAGGACTGAGGCCCATATTTATACATTTTTAGCGCCGCATTTGCGTCGTTTTTTTACGCGAAATCGGCGCAAACTTACAAAATACAAACGTACCTATTTTGCGTCAAAAAACGACGCAAATGCGGCGCAAAAAAAAGTATAAATTTGGGCCTTAGTGTTTCAGGTAGAAATTGCATCGTGATGTAAAAAGTGAGTATGGCACACAAAGTTTATATTTCTCACAAAGGAATAAAAGGACATTTGCAGCACTAGTCACCTGGGCAAAATATGTGTGCAAAATCCCAAGACTACTTTAAATTGTGCCCTTTTTCACGCAATACCATGCTGCAAAGCATAAAGAGTGGTGTGTGGAATTGAAAAGTACTACTCACTTGAAACATATTATAAAACAACAATTATGCTACAGATGTGCAGCTTTATTTTAGATTCTGTCAGGATTGGGATGACCATTGCATGTATGTGGTCGTACCCACTGTGAGTGACCCAAGTACAGGTGGAAGTAAACTTGTAAACTACTTGATTTTTGGACCAGCTAGCATGCTAATTCAGCACGTGCCTAGTCTTGTCCAGGGTAAGGCGTCGTACTTTGGACTCTTGCTCTAGGCAAGACTGCTGGTTCGAGGATGACAGTACTTTTGTTTGTAGGCGACTATGCCTATCGTACTACAAGTCGCAACTGTTGTCCCAACCTTACCGGCTCACTAGCAGCACCTCACAAGAAATACAATAGTAAAAGGTGATTTGTGGCAGCCTTTACGCATGAACTCGAGAATAAAACATCTCAGGGAGTGTTGTGGTTAACGGAGATTACCCCTTTCTCACAGATATATCATGTCTCATACAAACACAGGCAATGACAAGGTTGCAGTAAAGTTTCAATAGTTTTTATTTAACACAACTGCAATTTACGATATGTTGCATGCGCTTAATGATTAGGATAATGAATAGTGCAAGAAACAGAATTGTGAAGACGAGAGTCATTATTACAAAGACCTCCACCATCTTGCAATGCATGTAAAAGACATACAATGTGTAATATGCCCTAATATCCTAATGTGATAGGCCTAACCTCCTTCCTAAAGGAGAGCTGGGTTTGTTAATCCTAATCTGCCAATGCGATGTCCATGAGAGGAGCCCCCAACCCTTGCTACCTTGGAATGAGGTCTCTATCTTAGACTCCGCAGGGACGCGAAGACTGGGTCAGCATCAAGAAGATGTGCAGCATTGATATCAGCGGAATCTCTCTGATTATCTGTCTAAAGTGCGATGTATTTATTCAGATCTACCAGGACCCCTGACGTAAGTGTGTTCCCAAACATTAGATAACAGACATGCTTGGGACGGCAATTAACATAAACAATCCCTCGAAAGTATAGAGAGGGAAAACCCCTAAGTGTGAACACCTACTGTTTGTTTGTCTTTGTTGCTTGATCTTGACGCCTTAGCGCAGTGGCACTGATAATGCAAAGAATAACAAGTGGCCGAATTATAAACAAGGCAGTGATCTTAGATGAATTAAATAATTAAATGGGCTAAGACAGAGCAAGTTAAGTAGGTTAAAAGTCACTAGGTGACAGGGGCACGAGTCTACAAGCCAATGGCTAAGCTAACTCCTGTAATCCCATTAAAACAAACTAGGATTCACTACACCCTCCCCATCGCCATAACAGGTATGACAAAGGTACAGTAACCCAAACGCTAAAATTGCTCTGAACTAAAAACTAAAAGCATAAAAACTATCTAAATGTGTTAAAAGAATAAAAACAGTTCAGCTAAAATACATGTCAACCATGACAAGCACAGCATGACAAAGCTAGTTAATTTAAATGCATAATTTTAATCGGGAATGCCAAACCAATTCATCAAATTATTTGCTGTCCGCATGATCTCGAAGAGTGTCATCGAAGTCACCAACCAAGGACCTCAAAAATGAGTCAACATCATCTGATCTTAAATCGAGGGCTGGGCGGACAAACGGATCCACAGAGCAGTAGTGAGCAGTAGTCTCTAGTGTAAGGTAATCCACTGCATTGCCGTCATCCACGGTAGATCTTAAAACGGAAGGCTCATAGATGGTCTTGCAGAGCAACCTCAGAATTAAAGGGGCATGACCGTGTATGAACCCTCATCGAGGATATCAACAGAACGTGGTCCACAAGAGATGTCGGTGCAACAGCAAGACCGACCATAGGCAGATGCTCAAAGAGGCCCCATATGCAGCGGAAAACTGGTTGTACGCACCAGAGAAAGGGCCGAAATGACAACGACCAGTAATGCTCCATTTCCACCAGCAAGGGTGCATCAAAGATCGGAACCAAGCATTCACGGCACAGCGGAGTTGGTGGGAGCGGCTCCATTGCTCTGCGTAGCTGTAAAGAAACAACCTCTGCGAATCAGAATAAATATCAGTAGTAGTCTGCCAATTAAAGCCAAAATAATTGGAAAGCCACCAAACACACTTGAAAAGAGCGAATGGATGGCCGATGGGATGACTCCGAAGACAGTCTGGAAGATGGACACAAAACCAGACTCGACAGCCTTAAAGAAATGGACAATCCCAGTAGTGCTCGAAGCATTGAATATTCTGGATAGCAGTTCTCCAAAGTGCTTGGGGAAGTTGGTATTTAATAGGGATTGTATCTTCGCTGATGATCTCGCAATATGGAGAGCATACAATAGCGCCTTTAGCCTTCTCAGCTTGTCATAGTTCACATTAATAGTATCTATGTGAGGCCACATGTCAGATACTTTTATCTCTCGTGTGGGGTGGAAAAAAACATGTCCACAACATGTAACGACCTTCGAGACCGAGATTGCGTAGGCAAATCCTGGTCGCATACCGCAACAACTTTGATCGTTCAGTACCACATAACTTCCATTGGAAAGTACATGAAATACCGGACGAATCAAAGGGCCCGGAGTACCCTTCAGTAAACAGGCCAAATTTGCGACCCCCGCATTGCAAAGATGGTGAAGGGACACCTGCTTGCATATCATTGAATGACTAACAGCAGTCTCACATTCGCTTCTGCTAAGAAAGACCTCTGTTTCGCCATTCAGACATTTATAATTAAAGGGCAACTCCCACCCTTCCTTAATATAGCTATCTCCTAGTTGCTCATACCTTCCCACCGCAAGATGTTTCAGGCAGATTGAGAAACGAAAGGTGGAAATGGGTAAATTGATTATTCCATGTAAGAGCCAGATAGTTGAAGGACTCTCTGCGAATGTGAAGGGCAACTTATTTAACTTTTCTACGTGAAGCATGGTGAAACTAGCCTCCCTTTTAGCAATTGTCTGTTGTTCTCTGGAAAAATTAAAAGCAGTGAAAAATTCACTCCCGTTAATATACTTCCATGGAATATGGCCATTTTTCAGTGTCTGTAGAGTCCAACCCAGCTGCATGATAGAACGTAGCTGTGTCTGTCCATGATATAGCCGGGACAAGTCTGTCTGAGTAATTTCAATAGCAGACAACACTATATTTGATAGTGAATAAATCCTGTTGGACAGAGTATTCATGCCGTATTCAACAACCGCTAAAGCCTTCTCTAAATTCTGCTTATCCATTTGCCTTAAACGCGCAGCAGCCTCAATTTGTGAAAGTTTCCATATTTCATTGTACATAGCATATAGGAACCTTTTCGAGTGCTGTTTTCTAGGACCCAGCAGAAAATCCTGCAGGTCTACATCTTCAGAAAGAGTGTTCAGATGTTTCTTAACTGCAGCTAACGTGTTAGTCTGTACCCATTGCTGACACAGTTTACCCACAGTGTATGTCGTAATTATACCTGTATGTTGACCCGATGCAAAGCTAGGGTCTGGCCTATTAATTAAAAAAAAAACTGAAGATTTCAAGAAACGCCCTTGACACTCATTAGTGTCAGTGGGCCATATTAACCACCTGCCGGGACCGGAAAGTGAAGAATTATAGGTACCAGCCTTAACCATTGCATCTAGCCTTTCCCCGGTAATATTAAGGAAATATTGCAATCTCTAAACCTTGCCGGAGTGGGAATACTGGGGGGGTTCATGTCTTTAATTTTTGCTAACCCCAGACATGACGTCTGCAGAATAGTGTCATTAAAAAAAATCAGTTGCACAGGAATCAGGCATGCTCGAAATAAAGCTTCCCTACCCTGTATCTGCCAATCTTGTGTTCCCCATACACTTTTCAAGTCAATAGTGCTCTTCCAGTATTTGTACCCTTCAACTGCGAGCCGGGAAACAAAGGGATCTGAATAAATCAGTTTTGTTTCAGTTAGCAACATTTTCCTACTTTGTGCTGGAGGTATTTTAAAATAATACGACTCTGTTTTTTTGTGTCATGCCCAAAAAAATATGTAAATTTATCACTATAGTATTTTGGGCTCCCCACTGGTGGTGTAGAACAGTGTTCCCACTGTGTGTAGTTTAATACTGGCCTGTCTCTAGTGGCACGGTGTAGGTAGTAATGTCCCCAATTCTTATAGCAGAACATTTCCCCATAATTCATTGTATGTTCATTTACATCATCACTTTCAAAAGCGGAATAGTCCTTCATTTCAGTTAGCATGGAATCAACGGTTTGGATATCCCAATCATCAGAGACAACATCAGGTGTAATTACATCTGTCATAGATATTTTGAACACGTAAGGTATTTGAATAATCTCTGTAGGCCCGTATATATCAAAGGGAACTTTGTCCCACACAATCCCATCAGAAATCAGTATTGCTGTAACATTTACAGGGGACAAGTCTCTTTGGACCTTATGTGAGGAATGATATGGAGTTAAATCTTCATCAACAAGCTCAACAGAGGAGCGATCAGGAATATAGTGACCATTTATGAGCAGAAAGAAAACAGTCCCAAAACCAACCCATAAAAATAATGCTGAGAATGTCAGACAGAACCAGAAATAGTTCCACGGGTATATTAAGTAGTTCTTTTTAAGCCATTGATTCAGCTTACTCTTGTTGAAACATTGTCAATCACAGTAGTGGATGAGTCTGAAGAAAAGTCATCAATGTCAATGAAATAGCCAGAGGTAGTCTCTACAAACACAGGAGCCGGTGCATTATCTGTACTCTGATCCACTTCACGTGGCGGCTCTTGGTAGACAGTGTTAACAGTCTGTGAGGTGTTTGTGTAAAAACAGTCAAATCTGGGACACGAGTAGTCATTGAAGTGGTGACTGCAACTAGCAAGAGTTAATTTTCCGCCCTCCCCATGGTCGATGAGGTATCTGGAACAGCACTGGACATTGTTGCATAGTCCGTAGTAGTGTTGTTCATCCTACTATGTAGATGTATGTCCTGTTGGGTAGTGAGAGGGAATCGGGAACCACCCAAGGCACCTCTTGGTCTACTGTGAAGGATTGGCCACATTGTGTAGTTTGATATCATCAATGGAAATAAATCTATTAGTTCGAGAGCCAGACAGTGGTGGTAAGATGACAGTCCTGGTACCTTGAATTCCCAAGACCAGTACAGGTGCTCTGTATGATGGACTGAATTCCTTCTTCACAGCGATCTTCTCACGAACCAGATACCCAACTTTAGGAACCCAGCCAGTCGAAGTTTTCGCTAAATCCCTTATTCCTAAGGTGGCAGCACTGGTAGATGATTTATCATCACAAAATTGCTGAAGCTCCTATAAGACAGTGAGACATTCATTTATGTCAAATGATGTTTCTGCTGCCACCATACCATGGGCATCAAGATCTGGGACATATATAGGTATCCCAAAGAGTACCTCATAAGGAGTGCGTCCCCCCAAGGACCGTCTTGGCAGATTATTCAGCGCTCTCTGGACCCCATATAGGTGATGCAACCAACCGGTGCCTGAACCTAATACTCGAGCTGTTAAGGACTACTTTAGATCACAATTCTGCCTCTCCACGACCGAATTTCCCTCGGGATGGTATGGTGAGGAGTAATGGAGTTCAACACCCATTGTCCCCATGGTGTCCCTGAATGCCTCAGAGGAAAATGCAGTGCCCTGGTCCGAATGGAATGCTGCAACCGCATATGTACCGATAAAGATCAGCAAGTCTTTTATAACAGTCTGAGCGTCAGCCAACCGCTGTGGCCATACCCACAGGAATCTAGAACAAGAATCTACAGCGACTAAAATGTATTTGTATGCACCATCAGGCTGTAAGGGACCACAATGGTCCAGGTGCACACACTGTAGTGGCCTTTTGGACACTGAGAGGGATCTCTGCTGTGGGCATTTGATATTAGAGCCCTTTATCTGCTGGCAAATGTCACAGCAAAGGACATATTTCTTTGTCCGGCTTCATAGACTAGGCCACCAGAAGTGTTTCTGTAAGAGTGCTATCGTGGCCGATATACCAGCATGTGCAGAAGCGACACCCTCATGCGCTGCTTTTACTAGATCTAATCTCTGGTCTTCGTTGGGGATCACTCGAGCTCCAACCCCAGGAATTGTTGCGTAGGCAACATTCTGTGCACTGATATGGTAAGTATAGTTTGTAGGGTATCCCTTTGGAAGGGACTTGCCTGCAGCTGAAGCTTTCACGGCAGTCAGTATTTAATTATCCAATCTCGTTTGTGAACTAGTCACTGCAGCCACAGAAGCCGTAGCTACTGCTGCTTTGGCCGCTTCATCAGCCAAGGTATTGGCAGTAATGTGTACTCCTACACGTTGGTGGCTCAATGTATGGACGACGTGGAGACATAGTAGCTCATCCTTAAGATCAGCCACCCTCCCCCACAATATTTTCTGTTTAATGGTGTTCCCTTTAGAATCCCTAAACCCGTTCAGCTTCCAATGATTAAGATAATCGTTGTATGACTGAACGCAGTAGTATGAGTCACAGACTATTAAAGTCAGGCATCCTGGCTCAGTATGTTCAAGCACTAGTATAAGAGCTTTAAGTTCAGCCAACTGGGCTGTGCAGTCCCCTAGGGTCTGTGTGTAGGTATTGTGAGGGTGGAAGACTCCATCTTCCAACACTCCGCTCACGGCTGCGCAAGCTGCAGATTATTAATGTTTTGTACCTCCAGCCGGTTGTGCTGAAGCATCAGTGTATATGACAGTATGGTATCTGTCTATTGGCAAGATATTTAGAGGAGCGGGGTACTCTTGTTCGTACTGGAGAAACTCTTGTTTCTAAAGTTTTGGATCAAAAATGTAATCAACATCAGTGGCGGTCAGAGACGTTGCCCATTGAATCCAACGAGGATGTAAGGCTTTAGCGTTAGGAACGCTTGCTTTGGTGATAGCCTCTAAGGCCGGCACCGGGGAGACAACAATAATATGTTTCCCCTGGGCAAGTGGCCTTTCTTTTATGACGGCCATCTGAACTGGTGTCAGAACCTTTTCTGTAGGTGCAAAACACTCTTCTGCGTTAGAGTATAAATGTGATTTATATGCTTTGGGAACTGTGACACCTGAATTGAAGGTGACATGAGTAAATCCAATAGCACCAGGAATTATTCTGATGACCAAATTTGTTTTATTGTCACGTGTATGTAAATGTAGCTTCTAGCATGTCCTGTTGCATTTCCATAAGGATGTGTGTGTGTTCAACTGTTCAGTGTCTGCTAGAAAAATTAGGCTGAACCAAGTCATATAGTGGCTTGATACGTTTTGCATAATCTGGAATGTACGTTCTGCCAAAATTAAAGAAACCTAGTAATGACTGCAGTTTCTTTAGTGTGTTAGGAGGGTGCAGTTGAGCACATTTCTCTAGAAAGTGCGGGCCAGGCTCTTTCCATCATTTGATAGCTCACATCCCAGGAACAGTACACTGAGACAGGCTATTTTAGTTGAATTTGTAACGAAGGTCTGCAAATCCCAAAATAATCAGATCGACCCTTGCAAGATGAGTGTCCAGGTCATCATCTGTGAGATATATGTCATCCACGTAGGATAACTCCTTGGAATCAATATAATGTAATATTGATGTTGCACGGGCTGAAAATGGCCCCAGGCTGTTCTTATAGCTTTGAGGTAAACGACAAAAACGTTTTTGAGAGCCAAATGAGAATGCACTCAGGTCCCGACTTTCATGTGCTAAATTCTGGCAGAAAAAGCCATTAGATATGTTTAATGTTGTTTTATATTTTTTAAGCACTATATTGTTTATTAGTGCTGTGCTATGTGAGTTTTGTATAGCATTTGTGCATGTATGACTATTTAAATGTCTGCAATCAATGACTATTCTGTATGAATGGTCTGGTTTTGCAACGGGGAATAACGGGTTAATCCTTGCAGATGTACAGGGCTCAATTACTCCCTGGTACTCAAGCTGGGTGAGGATTTCCGTCACCGAAGCTTTCGCTTCATGTTTGACAGGATATTGTTGCTGCGGATGGGGTGTAGACCTAACGGGAATAACATGACAAGGAGACTCCTTGTCCCAACCTACATGTTTGCGGTATAACGCAGGTGCCTGCGCTAAAGCCCATTCAGCAGCATAGGCTTCTTTTTCTGCTTCCCGGAACAGGATCGGAGAAAGAAGGCAAAATTACATCTTCCCCATGCGGGAGCTTACAGACGTGTTGAGGTGGCCAGTCTCTTTCGGCCAATAGGAGATCACTAGTAAGTTCATCCCAAAAAATTAAACTAATGGTGCGCTCCACGTCTCCCTCTATCTGAATTTTTAGATCGTAAACCCTGTGGGGTGGGAGAACGCGGCCGTCCGCAGTTTCAACTGCGATAAAATCACTAGTTGCTGTCAAATCCAGATGATCTTTCAGACTCTTTTATAACAAGGAAGTGGTTAATGCTATATTGTCGCACATCTGAAACCAATCAATTTAAAGTCGCGTAGCCTGTATTTGTGCGCGGTGCAAACCTGGTCGTAGAAACCCAACCACAAAGGGTTTCCAAATTGCACAGGTTTCGTAGATGGAACCCCAGAGGGGACCACCCATGCACTGTGCTGTGAGATACAAGTTGAGAAGGAAACAGGGACCAGGGCACTCTGAGTCTCTAAAATAAATATATAGTCCAAAAAGAGTAGAGTTGCATGGAGTGTTTAATCCAAGAACAGACAACAGCCAACACGTGTTTCGTCCTAAAGGACTTTTTCAAGGCTCATAGATTCAAACTTGTATGAAGAATAGTTTCACTAGGGTTGCTGTAGCCCCTAAAATATAGCATTGGTTCCAATGTAAATAGTGAGTCTTGCCATATTTTGTGGCTAGTGCTCCTGTTTTTGGCACTATGCGGCTTGCCGTACTTGTAAGTATTGGTCAAATAGTATATCCGTGATTACATACGGTGATAGACACGGGGTCCCTCTGGGCCATTACACCGGCAACAAGACAGCGTTATCATGCGCTGTTTCTTGAGCTCTTCGAACTATTGGACGCATGACCAAACATACAGCGACTAAAGGAAATAAGGTTGGGCCCAGAGGGACCCCGTGTCTATCACCGTATGTAATCACGGATATACTATTTGACCAATACTTACAAGTACGGCAAGCCGCATAGTGCCAAAGACAGGAGAACTAGCCACAAAATATGGCAAGACTCACTATTTACATTGGAACCAATGCTATATTTTAGGGGCTACAGCAACCCTAGTGAAACTATTCTTCATACAAGTTTGAATCTATGAGCCTTGAAAAAGTCCTTTAGGACGAAACACGTGTTGGCTGTTGTCTGTTCTTGGATTAAACACTCCATGCAACTCTACTCTTTTTGGACTATATATTTATTTTAGAGACTCAGAGTGCCCTGGTCCCTGTTTCCTTCTCAATCTTTCAGACTCTGGCGACATATCGTGACCTCTGCTATGCTGTCTAACAGAGTCACTGCCCACGTCTTGTTCCTCAACAGTGTTCTCAAGTATACTGGCATTTTTAGCTGTCAGTGCTGCCACCTTTTTCTTTTTAAACTGTGACTTTTGCTGAGGAGTCTTTTCCTCTTTTTTAATGGTAGACTGCGGCGAGTCTTTCTTTTGTCACGTAGTCAGGACGTCGATCAGAACGGCTCCCTCTCTTGATACTTCTATCCGGTGCGTCCTGAAAGAAACGAGAGGGACGTAAATCAGTATATCTGTCTAGAGTTTTAATGTTCTCCCTATTTCTGAGATTGTATCTCATTTCAGAGTTTTCCAGGGGTGGAGAATCAGCTCTCTTATTTCTTCTACCTTTAAATCTTTTTGTTTGTCCCAACGCTTCTTAGGGCCCTCTTGTGCCTGCTTTGCACCCTCCTTAAGGATGGTACCTTGTAACTCCAATTTATTTGGCTTGGCTCCCAAACTATCCCATCCTATACTAGTATAGGTGTCGGAAATTATTTTCAGTAGCTGTCTCTCTTGTTCCTGGTGTGGAGTTTCCCGGAGACACTGGCGTATTGCCAGTGCTACCACTTCCCCTTTAATATTACTGAGTATTATTGAGGAAACTGCGGCAAAAATACGCATTAATTTAATCCCCAAATCCAAGGCTGGTGCAGCCCCGTGCTCATTCTGTATTTGTTTTAACACCTCTGGTAAACTGGCAAGTGTCTGGGTACCATGTGTGGTAGTACATATAGCAGCAAAGACTGTACCCCATGTGGTGCAGTCATCCACTGAGGGATCCATCCCAAAGTGCAAGCACATAGTGAGCAGCCTATGTTTTTCCTGTTGTCTCGTGTGGGGAAACACAGCTTCCAGCTGATTAGTTTTCTGGGCATTACAGAACTGTATTTTTTCCCGTTCTGTGGGTATTTTACCCATGATAGTATGCACTGTTTGTGGATTAATCCCAGTAGCCAATTGGTAACCACCTGGTGCTGACGGTGCTGGACGCGCTGGTGTGGTGTTCAAAGTTCACATTACGAACTGAACTAATCGTCTATATAATGTCACTAATTCATTATATAAATCTCGCAGATCTGCTATTGTCATATTTTGTATGTCTGGGTGAGGTGTGTATGAGACAAACATAGGCCACGTTGGTCCGTCATTACTTAAGGGACCTAGCCTCACTCTTTGTAGTACATGTGGTAGGGCGCCTTCAAACCAGTTCTGGTGCTCTGGGTATGTGAGCGATATTTCCTGATACTGGTATGCTCGGTACCGTTGAGGTACGTTTGCAATTTCATATGTGTGGAATGTATGTGTTCTCTGGCCCACCTCAGGAAAGGTGACCCAACAATAAAAAAATTCTGTTTGGAATGCTTCATTGGCTTCTATTATAAGAGTAACATACCCACCCTCATCTGTAAGGCCATGCACTAATAAGT